>NC_136622.1:15540607-15908107 GCF_933228915.1 Telmatherina bonti | reverse complement strand
AAGTGCCTCATCGTGGCTCTTAGTCCAACATATTCACCTTGGTCTATTTTTAATGGAACACACTTCCACAATGCATCAAGCTCAGCAGTTCAGACAGAGACACAAAGGAAACGAGCAGTGTTAGGCATCCGGTGATTTAAAAATTAAATCCCCATGCTGGTTTGTTACCTGCGCTCTGTAAACATTACGTCTTTACCAGTGACATCAAGTAGAAGCCAGTTGTAAAGGGGGGGATCTCAGTGTTTTTTGTTTTTTTTTCCATCACGGATGACAAGATGTTTACTATGGAACTGGAAAATCACAGGATTCTCCAGATCCTTTTGACAAGGACAACAGAAGAGAGGAGAAGGTATGAATAGAGATATCAGCAGTTTAGGGAGTTGTTGGTGAGTTTAACATACTTATTAACATGTTCTTTTCAGTGCATATTACCTATTCAGCCAGCTAACCTGTCTGTAAAGAACCATTTAGTAACATATCTATTGAAACATTTGATTTCGTGATTTTAACACATGCAGTTACACAGACCTCATCCACAGGCACTCCATGTGTGCAACACTCCTGGTGTGAATCGATATGTTGCAGCCATTGCTGGAATGTGGTGCACACGGATCAGGTGGAAACTAAAGGTTAGCTGTGAGCTTAAGCCTTTCTTAAATGACAACATTTCTGTCAATGTCTAAATCAAATTCAAACTATTTTAAAATTCCAAATTTTCTGCATCACAAATGCTCTTTGTACCTTTTGGGAAAAAAAAAAGGAAATCAAAACATCCCCTGCACTAATCAGCATGGTTGTAAAACTATGTACCTTTATTTCAAACCACACTGCAGCTACATGGGTGTCTTTATCAGATTCATTCATGTGCATGAAGAGTACTAGCTTCATTAAGAAAAATAATAGAAGTAATGCCCCCAGTATCTTTTCTAGAACATTCAATGCTTTACATCGATAAACTATATTCTGTATTAAACCCTAAAATGTGTTTCTACTGTCATTTCTGTTCAGTTGAGCCCATTGTTGATCAACAAATCCATTTAAGAAGATTAAAAAAAAAGCTTCCATCAGCTCTTCTTTTTCCTCTGGCCACTCTCTATGGGAGTTGCCATATTCAACATGTTCCATGCAACCCAACCAGCTGTGAAGAATGCTTGCCTCTGAGCGGCTGGAATCAGTGACACCCATTCAAAAGACTCTGATTCAAAAGTCTTTATTTTTTGGAGGGGTAAGTATTAGACCAGGGGGCTCACCAAACTGTTGTGGAACAGCCTCGCCTCTACCAGCAGCCCTCGCCAATGAGCCAAATGGCCCCATTAATACCTTCTGCTGCTGATTGGGCTAAACCACCTTCCACCCAACAGAGGTGCTTCCCATATAACAATCTATATTCAAATACATTTTTCAAAACAACTCCCTAATTGAATTTTATAAGTATATAAAAAATACCTACCCACAGATAGTAAAGATTTAAATACCTAAACCTAAAACCATTTCCCAAACCTAAAACCCAAGTGCCCTTGGCCTAAGCCCCACCCATCTGCTTCATGGCCCCTCCTGGAACCTTTAAAAAATGCTCAGACTCTTCAGGAAACATTTGCCTTGATAACCCAGGAAGAGGACACCAGCCAGGTGAGCTAATGGCCATTACCATCTACCACATCTGCACATTAAATCATCATTTCTTTTCCTCCACAGCAGTCTGCAAAACAGATGACATCAGTAAATATTAGTGATGGGAAAATGAGGCGTCATGAATCAGTGAGGCATCGCTGCCAAGTGTATCACACATTGGTTGGCGCTTCATCAAGGTGCTTCATTTGCTCTATGTCTCCATTGTGTGGACAAAAAAATGAACTACACACTGGTTGAGTTAAAGGGGTTCTGACACAGAGCTGTGAAATGTGCTTGTGTTACTTGTTGTTTGTGCTTTTGTGACTTTATATTTGTGCTTGTGTTACTTGATGTTTGTGCTTATGCAAAACTGAATAAAGATGTAATTTAAAAGTATCCATTTTTATTTAGAAATATTAATTTATCCAGTGTTTTGGGAGAAAGACGATTTCTTTTTTTGTACAATAGTTCTCCAGCTTTAGAAAATACCCTTTCACAGGGCACAGACGAGGCAGGAGTGCACAGAAATGCCACAGCTAGTTTGTACAGATTTGGATATACAGCCTTCTGTTGCTCCCAATACTTCAGTGGGTCTGATTTCCTCAAGATGTTAGGTTCCGACAGGTAGGCTTGGACCTCCATTGTGGCACCTGCAGTCACATTCGTCGTTCTAGTCTGCTGACTAGTTGCATCAAAGCGATGCCACAATTTGCTTCCTACAAAAAAAATGAATAAATAAACATTACTTATTAGCACAATTGTACTGTATTAATTACCTTGCTCCACAGATTGAGTAGCTGATGTTGATGGAGTGGATGGAGATGGAGATGATGATGATGATGATGACTGATGATGCCTTATAATAGCAGCACACTCTGATATCAGTCTTGTCTCTGCATCCACTGCTTTATTTGGGCTAAAGAAACCAATTTTTTTAAACCTTGGGTCCAGAAGTGTTGACAGGTACATGATGCTCATTGACTGGATGTTATTTAGTTTGTCCCTCAGCTGTCTTCGAAGAAACTGGGCCATTTCTCTGCTCTCTGCTGTCTGGATCATCCCAATCTCCTCCTCTTCCAGGGAACAGTGGAGCATTGAAAGGAGTGGAATAACTTTTGACCCCGACACTCTCTTCTCCTCAGACAACTCAGTTGTTGCCTGATTGAAAGGCTCCAAAACTTTGAGGCAGTCTTTGATAATTGTAAAAGTATCTGCCGACAGCGGTTGAATGTCAGTTCACAGTCCGGCCAAAGCTGCACCAACAGGTTCACGGAGATCATATAGCCGCTGGAACATTAAATAGGTGCTGTTCCAGCGAGTTTCCACCTCTTGAACAAGCTTCAACACAGGAAGGTTCATCTGAACTTGCATTTGTGACAGTCTTTCCTATAAAAAACAACAAACTTGTCAACACACACACACACAAATAAAACAATTCACATGGTGCATGTAAAGGGCTTACTTTTGCAGTAGTGCTACTCTTGAAATATCCCACTATCCTTCTGCAGTTACTGCGGATAGCAGAAATCTCAAGAGAATTCTCCATTGCCTTTCTCACCATCAAATTTAGGGAATGTGCAACACATGTTGTGTGGCGCAAATGCAGCTCCCTTGCACAGGCACCCATGTTGGGTGCACCATCAGTCACAAGGCATGTGACCTTGTCCCTTATGCCCCATTCTGTCATAAGTGCCGTTTTGGTGCTTGCCAGGTTTACTGCAGAATGTGCTTCAGTAAAATGCTGCACTCCAAGAACCACAGACTGCAGACTGATGCTTTCATCAATGAAATGGCATGTCACCGCCAAAAAAGATTCTGTGTTGATGGATGTCCACAAATCTGATGTAATGCTGACAGCCTGGGCTTTAGAAACCACAGCCTTGGCTTTCTCCTTGGTTTCTTGGTATCGTTTATCCACCATGGCTTTCAGAGTCTACAATAAAAGTATAATGTGTTAAAAAGAAAATGAGAAAAATGTAAAAAATGCTTTGTGTACTTACCTTCCTTGTGGGTAGAACATAATTAGGGGCCAATGCTTCAAAAAGCTTTTTGAAGCCAGTGCCCTCCACAAAGGAAAAGGGTTGGGAATCTTCAACGACCATATTCACCAACAACTCCGCAATATCAGCATTCTTGTCTAAATGCATTACAATAATGTGTTATTATACAGTGAGATCACATTATTGTGTTTCCAAAAGGCATACCTGGGCCTGGATTTTCTTGAGTGGCCTCCACATTGACATGCAAAGACCGATAATGCCTTAGCATTGATGAGGTGTTGTTGTTATACACCAGCTCCCTGAGGCACAACAGACACTTCACCTGAAAAAAAAAAAGAAAGAGGGCTATAGATTTAGTAAAATGCAAACAGTATACAGCT
The DNA here is from genome assembly GCF_933228915.1 of Telmatherina bonti. Lineage (NCBI taxonomy): Eukaryota > Metazoa > Chordata > Actinopteri > Atheriniformes > Telmatherinidae > Telmatherina > Telmatherina bonti. Next base: position 15,904,116 of record NC_136622.1, on the reverse strand, counting down.
GTTTTTAAACTTACATTTGTAGAATTTGTACATAACAAGGTAGTTACCTTATTCGGAGAAATCAAATCAAAATGTTCCCAGACAGGTGAACTTTTTCTTTTTCTGGCTGCTGGTTCCATAGCAACAATTACACAGTTCAAAAACTTGATAATTGTATTGAAACAGCAACAAAGTGGACCCAATAACTCAAGATGAACGAGATGACACGGGCAATCCATTGCGTTTCAACCCCCCTTTTATTTCGAATGCCGCTCCAAAAGCGCGAGACACTTCCTGAACCTGTCACGTGACGCCGCATGCTTGGCGAGGCTTCACGATGCTTCACACGTCACTGCATACGTCAGCGACACACACGTTGACAAGCGCTTCGGCAAAGCGCTTCCGGAGTTACTCGATACAAGCTTCGGAGCCCTGCTTCGTATTGGCCATCACTAGTAAATATTAACATTTGCATGATTCCATGAATATTTACTGTAAAAAAATGTGAATAAAGTCTAAATGTGCCTAAACCACACAACCCAAATGTGCCACCATTATTCACTTTTAATTTTTATTATTTTTCTTTTATTAGTTGAAACACTTAAGATAACAGGCAACTGCTTCGTTAGACCAGCTTACATGACGTCTTTCACTGCATGAACCTTTTCTGTGGTCTAATATAAACCATTTATTGCATACTTCAAATAAGATGAAAGGAGGAAGTGATCATATTTGTTATTTAAAAAGTCCAAATTCATTTTCACTGTGACCTTGTGAACACATTTATCTGTCCAGCAATGACACTTAACTCATGCAGGAGAGATTTTTGCTGGATGCTGAATTGTTGACCCTGTTGTTTGCTTCTTGAAAATGTGGGTAAGTCAGTGCTGCCATGATGAAGGAATGTGTGAATTCTTTGAAATCCGTAACTTTGATCCACCATTGATACTGGGAGAATTGTCTGTTTATTATCCGAGTCTGTCCAGATGTCAATAATCACTAAACTGATACGTATAATTTATCCTGTTCATCATACCATGTTGACTTTTGCATCAATGCTTCCTACAGTTTAGTGTCAGATCTTCTGTGTTTACCCTGAGCTACTTGCCCAGCAAACATCTGACAAAACCTTTGTTTTGCCTTCTGCTGTTACTTTTAGCAGGCTAGGAGAGATACCCTGATGTGTGTTCTGTCAGTTTGTCTGCTGCTGCCTTCTGTGTGTTGTCGCCTGGGAAAGACCAAAAAGTAATCTACAAAAGCACACCGTGGTGAGCTGTCGGGGTTGAATCTTGTCTTGCTATCCTCTCCTCTGTAGGAAAACGTCTTGTCTTTTGCTTTGATGTGCTGGCACATGAATGCTGCTGGGTATGATGGCCCCAGCTTTTGTTTGCATTCATCCCCTGTCAGTCCAGCTGACATCAGTCAAGAGTCTGCATAACTGAATGCTCTCCAGCCTGCATTCTGGTAACGGTTTTGTCACTCAGAAGAGCACTGAGCACTCCCTACATGTGACTGCAGAACAGAAGCATTTTGGAAACACGCATGCAGGGTGACAAGAGAGTTCAGATGACTTTCTTCCTGTCTGACATGGCTGACTTGTTACCAGGATAAATCTTTAAGATGCACAATATAAATTTCTTGAATATATAACTTTCATTATTAAATGAGGGTGTAGTTTAGTAACATTGTGCACTTTAAAAATATTATTTTAAAGGAACAAAACAAAATTTTGGTTCAAAGTAGAATCTCTATGCAAGCAAACAGTGAATATACATATGATCACGGGCATAGCAGAAATCCTGTGGAAACACTGAATAATTATCTGGTTATTAATGAGACAAAATGATACATTATCAGTTCGGGAGCTATGGGCAGCTTCTCTCTGACAAGACTAATACACATCTGTTCAGTTCAGATGGAGTCTTTGTGCATCAGGAACTTTGCCAGGACTGTCCAAGTGAATTGATGGTACCTTTCAGTTTCTGTCAGTATACTGAAATACAGGTTAACTTTACAGGGCTTCATCTCTGCAAGAAGAGGAAACAGCATGAAAGTGATTAAAAGAAATCCCAAATCTCTGACCAGCTTTATTATAATGCCTTCCAATAAATGTATCTGAACTTAATGGGGTAATTTGGATAGAAACATGTTCTCCTAGTCCATCTGTGCGTTCACCAGTGTTCCATGGCTTCATTTGATAGTCTAAAAACATTCATGACAGATTAACTGGTGATTCTTTGAGACCTGGACTGACTGGGAATGGTTGCTTGGCTCTGTAGTTGAATGGTGCCATGTCCATTAATATTTTGATTAAATACTTTGTTCTTTCCACAGTTGAATGTGCTGACAAAGTCACACAAAAATTGTCAATGAAAGTCAAATGTATCAACCCATGAAGGTCTGGATTTGGAGTTATACTCAAAATTATAGTGGAAAAACACACTACAGGCGGATCCAACTTTGATGTAATGTCCTTTAAACAAGTCAAACAGACTCAGTAGTGTGTGTGGCCTCCGTTTGCCTGTATGACCTCCCTACAATGTCTGGACATGCTCCTGATGAGGCTGCAGATGTTCTCCTGAGAGATCTCCTCCCAGAACTGGACTAAAGCATCCGCCAACTCCTGGACAGTCTGTGGTGTAACTTGCCGTTGGTGGATGGAGCGAGACATGATGTCCCAGATGTGCTCAATTGGATTCAGGTCTGGGGAACGAGCGGGCCAGTCAATCACATCAATGCCTTCGTGTAGCAGGAATTGCTGACACACTCCAGCCACATGAAGTCTACCATTGTCTTGCATTAGGAGGAACCCAGGGCCAACCGCACCAGCATATGGTCTCACAAGGGGTCTGAGGATCTCATCTCGGTACCTAATGGCAGTCATGCTACCTCTGGCGAGCACATGGAGGGCTCCAAAGAAATGCCTCTCCACACTATTACTGACCCACTGCCAAACTGGTCATGTTGGAGGATGTTGCAGGCAGCAGAACATTCTCTATGGTGTCTCCAGACTCTGTCATGTCTGTCACATGTGCTCAGTGTGAACCTGCTTTCATCTGTGAAGAGCACAGGGCGCCAGTGGCAAATTTGCCAATCTTGGTGTTTTCTGGCAAATGCCAAACGTCCTGCATGGTGCTGGGCTGTAAGCACAACCCCCACCTGTGGACGTCAGGCCCTCATACCACTCTCATGGAGTCTGTTTCTGACTGTTTGAGCAGACACATGTGTGGCCTGCTGGAGCTCATTTTGCAGGGCTCTGGCAGTGCTCCTCCTGTTCCTCCTTGCACAAAGAAGGAGGTAGCGGTCCTGCTGCTAGGTTGTTGCCCTCCCACGGCCTCCTCCGCGTCTCCTGATGTACTGGCCTGTCTCCTGGTAGTGCCTCCATGCTCTGGACACTACACTGACAGACACAGCAAACCTTCAAGCCACAGCACGCATTGATGTTCCATCCTGGATTAGCTGCACTACCTGAGCCACTTGTGTGGCTTGTAGACTCCGTCTCATGCTACCACTAGAGTGAAAGCACCACCAGCATTCAAAAGTGACCAAAACATCAGCCAGAAAGCATCGGAACTGAGAAGTGGTCTGTATTCACCACCTGCAGAACCACTCCTTGATTGGGTGTGTCTTGTCAATTGCCTATAATTTCCACCTGTTGTCTATTCCACTTGCACAACAGCATGTGAAATTGATTGTCATCAGTGTTGCCTCCTAAGTGGACAGTTCGATTTTACAGACGTGCAGTTGACTTTGAGCTACATTGTGTTGTTTAAGTGTTCCCTTTATTTTTTTGAACAGTATGTATGTATGTGTGTGTGTGTGTGTGTGTATATGTATATATATCATATGTATATATATATATATATATATATATATATATATATATATATATATATATATATATATATATATATATATATATATCATATATACAGACCTGTATGTATGTAATTGATAATATTTACATGAGGGCACCACTTCTATGTTCTGGCTATATGTCCTGAGCTGTAGGCTAAAAAGGAACCTATCTCATCCATAGAGTTAAATAGTTCAATCATTAAATCATTAAACTGACAGTCAACAATTAGGTAAATAATAGTGAATATTGATTTAACTAATCTACAGGCCACGAGATGAAATATGAGTACTAAAATAAATAAATAAATAATAACAAAAGGAAAAAACAATATAATCACAACACTAAAAACTTGTTTATCCTAAATGTATATGTTAGAGGAGTCAAAAATTTAGAAATGAAACATAAATTATTTAAGCTGTGGTGATAATTAATTACTGTGATGGACTTTTCTGGCTACATGCCTAATGGGTTAAAAATGGATGGAACACTGTGGCACTTTGGTCAAACTTGTTTTATTTTTTGTGTTATAAAAAAAAAAAAAAATTGCATTGTATTTATTTCTATTCCATGATTTTCTTTAAGATGTTCTTCATAACATGACTCCACGCCAAGAGTCATTAAATCCCTGCCTTAAATTATACTTCATCTGTGAAAATGGGAAACCACACAAGCCTGGTAAAACTGTTTGAAAACCATTCTTGGTCAGTGTATCATTACAGAGTAAATGGACTTCATTGCCGTCTGCGTTGCATGTGTACAGTGACATGACTCAGCAAAGCAGAGTGTGTTTAATAAATGGTGCACAGTAATGGAGAAAAATACCTTGGACAGTTTATGAACACTTTATTTGGATTTGCTGCATGTAGGGATCAACTGCAACATAGAAACTTCTTTCCTAATATTGCAAGGGCCTTCATGCTGCCAAAACAGCTCTGATCCAATGGAGCATGGATACTGGGCCTCAGGGGGAATCCAGTAGTAGCAGCCCATCCTCTTTGTCCTGTGGGTTGTAGGGCGGACTTTCTGTCAATGAGCTTGTTCTGCTTATCCAAGAGAAAATGTCATGCTGGAGATGACTACTGCTGTCAGATATTACCATTGGAAGAGGGTTTGCTGTGTCTGCAGCAGTGTTTAGGTGGAAGCAGAGTGACAGCTGAAAGTCAAATAGTCATTATTAATGTGGGTATTGTTTTACTTAAACTAAACTCAACAGAAAAACCAATTAATAAACAAAATAGATAAACATATCGTTAACCAACATATTAATTTACGCAATAGGTAAATATTCTAGAACACATTTTTCCATTTTTCTGATCACTTAGTGAAGATTTATTATTGGCTTTTTTTAAGAGGAAAAACTCCAGAAGCCTGAACATGACTGGGGGAGCCTGACCGGTGAGAGGTGAAAAGGGAAATGAGGAAAACCCAGAAAATGCAGATGATAAAACGCTGAATAGTGAATCAATAAAGATGCATTGCATAACTTTTGTAGCATACTCTCTGATCAAAGGGCCCAGATGGAAACGACACTCTAAGTACGGTTTGGAATTTGTTCATTTCCTTACATGGAAGGTGGCCAGGGGGTTAACTCTTCCACAGAGAACAATCAGCTCAATTATGGATCCGAATTTGGAAGTTTTTAAGACTTAGTTGACTCTTATGGAATTTACGATATGAATCAGTTATTATTTTGATATTCAACTACTTCTGTGTTAATGTGATTATTTTATCTAAAAATATTTGAACCACGTTTATCTTTTCTGATAGCTAGATGTATAGATGGCACAAATTATCCAGATTTGTAAATTGTTTAATCTATTTAGTTGATTTATTTTAAATGAATTAAATTATAGCTTTGTTTTATAATCACTTACTAATCCATGCAGTTTGAATAACTGAGGAGTGTTTTATACATCACTTTAAAGGTTTAAAAATGTAGAACTTACACACGTTTCCAAATGTTTAAGTCTGACATTATGAAGGAAACAGTACTTGTAACACACGGACCTCTGATATTCAAGTTATAAATGTGAGCTTCAGCCAAAGCGCTAGACTGCGTCTGCTCTGGCTGTGTGCCTTGCTGGAGGTGCAGTCCACATCTTCCAAACTGCAAACAAAGAACTCAGAGTTTCAGGACAAAGAATGGAGATGAACTGAAAAGTTGAGCTGAAGAGAAGGTAGGACCAGACTGATCATACATGGGTTGAAAAGCAACAACATCATGTTTTCTTCTCTTCATTTTCTAAAATGCTTTTGTAACCAAGTTTAGCCTCTGATATTATGTTTATGTGACTTTTCCAACATGTTAAACCCCACGCTGCGCTCCATGGTGCAAGTAATAATTGATTTTTGTATCAAAAGTAAACTCACACAAGTTTTTTCATTATTTTCAGTTTTCTTATTTTAAATTAAGAGTTTCTTTATAAACCACTCTGGTGAATTGTTTGGCCTGTATTTTTTGCTGTTCCTTGTCAGATGATCCCACCAATCCAAGTCAAGGTGAACCCAGCAGATCCAGCTGACGAACCACAGAGTGACAGGAGAACCTCCATGAATGTTTTCGGGCAACAGGCTGGACTTCACCACCAACCAGTGCTCCCCTTCTGGAATTTGGACCAGCCTCCCCTGGCTGCAAGGGCTTCTCCTGAGGACTAATTCCTGCATAAATGCAATGAGGGTGGTTGCATAAATGTGTCATGATGATGTGAATTACCTTAATATTTCCTTTCAGACCTAGTCTTAAAATGACAATCAAATGTAGCTTTAATTGGATTCAGAAATCCATTTAGTTTTTTTTTTAACAATAATTAACATTCATCCATTCATTCATTTTCTTAGCCGCATGTTCCAATGAGGTGAGAGTCATGGTACAACCCAACAGGTTGCCAGTCCATCGTAGACAGACAACCATTTGCACTCACTGGTAGGAACAATTTTGAGTAGTCAATTAACTTAACATGCTTGTCTTTGGATGGTGGGAGGAAGCTGGAGTACCTCGAGAGACCGCATGCTTACACACAGAAAGAACTTTACTCACTGTTTCACCACTGTTTAAAGCAGGGATCCCCAACCCTGGTCCTCGAGGACTGGTGTCCTGCAGGTTTTCCAAATGTCCCTGCTGCACCACACCTGATTCAAATCAATGTATATTTAGCAGTCATGAGCAAAGCTTGTCTGAGTCTGAGTCAGGCGTGTTCCAGCAGGATTTCTTGAAAAAGCTGCAGGACACCAGTCTTCCAGGACCAGGGTTGGGGATCCCTGGTTTAAACCTCCCCCAGCCGAGGCTCAAACCAATGACCTCATTGCTTTAAGGCCACAATGCTAACCACTACACCACCATGCAACCACATAATGTACCATTTAAGACTAGATAGCATAAATAAATTCTACTCTTATTTCTCGTATTTTATGTTCTCATATATGCTATTTTTTCATTCATTCTTTCATTTTCAAAACTGCTTAATCCAATTCAGGGTCACGGGGAGCAACCCTGAATTGTTAGGGCTAATAGTTAGGACTAAATAGTATAAATAACATATAAGAGAATTGTAAAATGTAAAATACTAGAAATAAGTGTGAAATAATTACAATCAACTAAAATCAGATCAAAATGTCAACTTTATAAAGCAGAATGTGGGAGTGTGGTGAAGGGTTTGATTTGGCTTGCATGTTACTGGATACATATTGAGAAGTGATCTACTGATGAAGGGCTTCATTGTGTAAATGTGACAATTTGCATGAAATTGATTGTGTCTGAATATTCCAGTGGATATGGCTCACTAAGTAGCATTGTACTGGTGGGAAAAATTGCCACCGGAGCGACATTAGTGTGTTAGAAGTCAAATTGCCATTCCAAGCAAAGGGGGGTTTTCTCAGCCTTGGCAAATCTGATTCAAAAAGACTTTGTAGAAACTGGATCACTTATATCCAAAGCACGATCAAGTGACCACACAAAAAGAGCATCAATAATGATGCTTCACTCAGGGATGAAAAACAGCGAGTTTGCCACATGACTATCTAGTAGCAGTCTCAGATGGCGAGTACCATCTGGATGAAAAATTTATATTTACTTATTCATCCAAGTTTGAGTGTTAGTGACTGTATTTATGCAGGGAGATGGACAAGGGAGAATAATAATGTAGTTTATCATATCTGAACCAATTGTGGTGCAGGGAATAAAAAAAGTGAGACATGAACTGACTGGAAACAAGGAGCGTCTACTTTGTATAGAGACATGCTAGACCCCCTTGTTTGCATCTTTATTGATAAAGACAGCAAACACCCGTCAAAGTTTAGCAGAAGCTGCATTAAAACACGAGATCAAGGAATTCATACACATCTGATTGCAATCCCAGTGAACACATGACAGGATGCAGAGAAAAGCAAACATTCCTGACACCACAAGACACTCTTCAGCGTATAGTCACATTATGCAGGTATCATATGGGTATCAGGTTTTGCTTTAATGTTTGGTGTCTGCGAATAAAGGCAGTTCTGATTAACTTCCTCAATATCACCGAGCCGCAGGAAGCCCAGTGGTATCCAGGAGGTTAAAGCAAAAAGCCACGTCTTAATGCAGTCCTTTAATTTCTAATAACACATGTTGTTTCATTAAAGGAAATATAAACAAGAACACAGACTGTATTTCAGACTTTGTTGGAAATGGATGCAGATCTGCTCCAAAATATAATGATCTCCATGTCTCACATTTTCACTTAGTTTCATGGCATTAGACCAAAGGTTACTTTTTTCTTTGTTTCATGCCAGCAATATTTCCATCAAATAAACCTGCCATAGCCATCTTTATTAGCTTATTTTCATATGTAATGCAAAAAATGTTTGTATGCAAAAATTGTGTATTCTAGTAATATTTCAAATTTGACCATCTAATTATTTTTACTATATTTTTTTAAAACACTTATTGAACCTCAACACTTGTTGGAAGGATTATTCTTGTTACTGTTGTCCAAAGAAAAAGAAAGAAATCCAAAGAAACATTTTTTTTGTTTTTTCTTTTTGTCTTTGAGTGATTTTAAAAGGGTTGAATTTGAATTTTTTGTAAATTTTTCCATAGCGACTTAAAAAAAAAACATTTTGCAAACACAGCATATTTCACAATATCTTTTTCTGTTAATTATGCATAACCATCAACAGCAAGATGACAAGTTAATGAACTGCTTCAACACACGGCATATAACATGATCAGATGGCGCATGCCGAACCTGAATGACCTGTCAGCGTCCATATCGTTTACCTCGAGTTATCATCCGCAAGGCCATGTGCCTGATAAGACTAAAGTTTCAGGATATAGTTAAATGTCCTCCTTTGTCCTTTTTAAATCCCCTGGTTCATGATTGCCTCCCAGTCAAGATGGTTTTCCAGCAAAAGGTCACTTTACAAATCTAAAGAACAATTACAGTGCAAAGAGGAGCAAATTCTTCAAATTCATTTACAGAAGGATTCCAGGCTTTGAAGATGTATTAGCAGATTATCTCTATTATTAGAAGAATTAGGGTTTGATGTGTTCTTTTACAAGCTACTGACAGCTATGTGGCCATAAGCAGCTAGAAAAGGTCAAAGCCATGTTTACATGGAAGCCAAAGGAAATGGCCCCTATGTATCTACATCAATTATTAGCCTAGCTGCCTACCTAATTAAGTGGCGAGCATGGTAATCAATCACAGGCCAAATTGGATTTGGATTGAATTTCTTTGGCCTCTGCAGTGAGCAGCGGATTGTCCAAAGCTGGAGGTTTGACATTGACTATGTCATTCAAGTCAGCTCAGGCAGAAATGAGTCACGCATGAGATAAGTAACAGTGTTGTAATGACACACCAGAGCAAGTTCTCCAGTTAAAGCAACATTATGAGTAGCTACTAGAATATCACAAAGGTAAAATATTTAAACTAGCAACAAAACAGTAGCGTAAAGGTTGCTTTTAATCTAAAAGTAATAATTCATGAAGCATAATTACACATAAAAGCTTCAAAACTTCCACAAAGAAGACAGAAATGACTAAACATATAGCTTGCCGTGTGGAACAACTCCAAAAGGAACGTTGTGTGCACACAGTTGAAAAGAAAAAATGCAGCATTGGTTTTGTTGATACCTTTCATAATGCTAAACATTCATTTTGGTAAATCTTTCCTTATAAGAGTTGAGCAGATTTTAATGACTGAAAAAGCATTTGGGAAAATTTCCTCCTGAGTTTCAGTCGGCTGTGTTTCTCAACCAACATGGCAACATGGTTCCAACTGCAACTTGTAATTAACTTTCCAAGGAGATTAAACTCTAAAGTATCATGGCCTTTAGCCAGAAAAATATACAAACAAAACATAAACAAACAATGCAGCAGAACTAGATTCAATGCCAGGAAATTGAAAGAAAAAAGTTTCACTGTGATATTTGAATCACCTGCAGATTTATTTATGGCACACATGCTGTTTCAGTAACACTATGTAATGTCATAACATACTTATCCCTTCAGAGTTGCATTCAGTTTTTGTCTAGATCTTTTCTTGAAGGTGGACAAGTTTTACTGACGCTTTTTTGTGATAGCAAGTGTAAAGGTAGAGGACATGGGACCTTATAAATATATATATATATATATATATATATATATATATATATATATATATATATATATATATATATATATATATATAGGACCATATGCTCAGTTGCATGAAGTATATTTACAGGTAACTTTATTAAGTCTGTTGTCTTTTTAGAATATATTTCACATTAATAGAGTCATGGTCAGTTTTTGTAACAAGAAAAGTTAATGTAGTTTTGTGGTTTCAACACAAAAATGACCTTTATGAAAGAAACATTAGTAAAATAGATATGTAACCAAAACAAACTAAAACAGTACCAAAGTGCCACGCTTGCACAGGTGATCTCCCAGCCCAAGCCTTGGAGACACACTAAGCTCAGGCTAGGTGGAGATTTTAGAGAGTGGCAGAGCACACTGGACCCAGGTGTTCTCTGCCACTGATTACAACAGCACTTGCAAAGGCTTGGGATAAAGTTAAAGTAGTTGTCGGGACATCACAATACATATGTGTGTGTGATTGTGTTTATGTAATATGACTTTGCATTTATGTTTTTCTGTATGGAAGAGGATGTTTTGGAGGGACCTGGAGGAGGAGAATGGGGTCTTTGGGGTGCTGGGTATAAAGGGCAGCAGGCCCTTTATACATGCTAAGATTAGTTAAAAAGAGATCTTGACAGTGCCCTATCCCAATTATTAGGCAACACGTTTGCCAGGGATCCACCATCATAACTGACCAATGTAGGGTGTGCATGAACAAACTGACCAACCACAGATTTATACATTTTTCTGTAAACCAGTCATGCCTTTGTTATCCTAGACACAGGAGCACACACACAAAACATTGAACGGGGCTGGTCAACATACACGTCACAGGTGAGAGAATGCGGGGAAACCAAACTGAAGAGATGCTGAAGAAACATCTGTCCTACATTGAATGGACACACTGGCTGGCAAATGAGCACAAGGATGGCACACTTGGACGTTTGCAACACGATATCCACATGTGCCATGAATATATGTAAGAAAGAAATGTTGATGTGAGAACAGTTGCTTTATTTTTACAAATCTTTGCTTTGATATATTTTCTTTTTTTTTAAGTATTCAAAATGTAAGATCAATTGCTGTCTTTATTCAATTGCAACAAATACAAAGAAACATTCTTCGACTTTGAATTGATTGTTTGAGAAATGATGTTGAACTAATAAAGAGTATAACATTATTATGTCATTTACTGTCAGAAGGAAGCACCATTTTGGGTATAGAAAATGTGTATAATTTGTTAACTTGATGAGATATAGTGTTGCTTATATACCTCTTAGGTACTGTTTACTTAATGGTAAAATAATGATTAACTACTCATTTTGAGCTCTTACTTTACTTCAGGGGCCACAAAAGGCTTAGGTACTGATTGGTTAATGGTAAAGTAATGATTAACTACTCATTATAAATCCTCTTTCTACTTGAGTTTTTGCTGATCAGGAGAAAAAATATTTTAAAAGGAACTGGTACAGATTTTGGTTCTTTTATTCACTTGGTACATCTGAACCTGGGACCAGAAAAAAGGTAAGGTACTCATCAAATATGACCACATGAAGAATTGGATGATTATTTTTGGATTAGAAAGTTTATTTGAACATAATGAAATCTAAAAACAAGAAAAAAACAAATGAAAGATGATAAAAATGTTCAAAAGGAGTGGGTAGAAGCATAAGCCCACCCCAATGAATCAGTTGTCTCTGATCATATTTTATAGTACTTTTAAAGCTAAAGTAAAAATAGTCATGACTAACTAATATCATTATCAGTAATACTCAATTAGATGTGACGGGAATACAAAGCTTAGGTAATCATTAATGAATCATTAGTCCCTGATCGGGTTTTTGTCTTTTTACGAGTAACTGATCATTATGTAATCATCCACTAATCAATAGCTAATCAATGAGATGTGATGGGAATACGAAACTTCGTTTATCATTATTGAATCATTAGTCCCTTATTCGTCCCTTATTTGTTCCTCAGTAGTTCCTGAGTAACGAATTCTGTGACCCGTATTGTAAAGTGTTACCAATCATATATAATTTTATATACAATTAAAAGGAAAGTGACAAAGAACAATTGTTGCTTTACCCCAATATGGAGCAAGTGACTATTTTTGATCCCTTCGCTTTCTTTCATATTCAGCATGAAACAATTTTTTTTTGTCCATGTAACAATGGAATGGAGGTCTTGGTACATACCAAAAGGACAATTTTAGGTTAAAATTTCAAATTTCAAAGTATTGCACAGAGTGCCCTATAAAGGGTTAATATACTCAGCTCTTGGTTATTTGCCACACCAGGGAGATGATAATAAAGATGATAACAACAAAGAAAACATTTGTAATGGGAAATCACACAAAGAAGACAGACCACTCAAAGATGATGCAAAAGGGTAAGTTATCCTGGAGGGCAGTCTGCTACAATGGATACAATGCATTTTGAGGAACCTTTCAAACCCTTGGAAACATTTACTCGGGGAGTTGTAATGGATATAGAGTAGTATGGAAGCAGATGTTGGCACTAAAAAAATTTTCTCCTTTGGTGTGAGATGGATTACAGTTATTAAACAAAGGATTGATGCAGTAGTTTTCCAGAGCAGACTGCCTTGCCGCGCCACTTAAACATCCCTTTTGTATTTGAAAAGTAGAAAGTGGAGCATTTAAATTCCAATCTTAAATTCTTGATGTGAATCATAACATGAGTGACACAGAAAAGCAAAACTAATTAAGTCCCTCTGGGGAGTTCTGTATTACAAAACACCTCACATGATGCAAATACAGAAACAATCTGCAATTTATTTAGAAAGGAAATTTGAAGTATGCAGTGTATTATTGCAGCAGCAGCAGGATGTGATTGCTGAATACTTTCCCCACATCCACACCATCTGGTTAATACCATGCAGATAAAAACAGATGAATTTAGGGCCCAGACACACACACTCAACCAGCAAAGTCAACATGTGAATCTTTTAGTTCTATCCACATGAAATAAATAAACCTCCAACTCACTTGCAAACACACACAGCTGTTTTCCATACTGTTGGATACACAGAGAAAACAGGCTGAAAGCGTCAAATGCAGCTGCTGAATAAATATTAACTCACCGTATGGTGTGTCAGTCTTCCTGCACTCTCTGAGTTGTGTTCAGGTGTCAGTTGTCACTCAGCTGGAACCCCCGCCCTCCTGTTGGTTTTGATCCATATCTGTGAAGGTGTCACTCGATATTCCAGAGTGCCTCCCAGCGCTCTCCCCTTTTCTTGTTTTTCTTCATCACTTCAAAGATTCTCAGTTTCCACTGATGATAACTGAGAAAAACAAAACCTTTGTTGTGATGGATGAGGGCAGTGTGACATTGCCAGAAACATTTCAAACCTGTACTTCTCACATATCTTCAGTAGACAGTTGCTATTTGATCAGATTAGATCAGTGATTAGTATATTGTTTTCGATGTGATATTTGCAACAATGTGCAGATTGACTTTGTTGAATTCTTTTCATGGGTGAGTACAATAAACAACTGGGTTTATCTGATTGGTCAGCTTGATCTACATGATATACTTTCTGTTTACAACACAGACATCCTTGACATTATAATTAATATATGCTGCGTGTTTTCCTAAAGGAAAACCACTTAGCCAAGGTGCTAATTTAATTGTTTTCAAGCAAGCTTATTTCATGTTATAGTTTTATTTCACATTGTAGTTCCTTCTTCAAGAAAATGTTCACCCATTAAGTGCCGTGCACTTGCTCTAAACATTTTTAATGTCATACCATGCTAGAGCCCTCTTGGTAACTTCATCAAAGAATGAGCAGCCATCTTGAATGGAAAATAACCTAATGTCTATGTGCGTAGGTTCGACATATAGAAAAATTATACTTATAACATTGTCAACATGCACAATAGCTTGGTAAAAAGGCGCAGATACAAAGGTATTAGCTGCATTTCCATGACATTTTTTTTCGCAAAATAAAAGCAATATTTTAATATTTTAAGTTTTGACAAGGAATAATTACGATTTGCGGCTGTTTCCATTGAACAGTGTTTAGCGCATTAGCCTCAAGTCTCGTAAAATCTTGTTACTTTTGCAAGATTTTACCAAAAATGTGGCTTATGCAAGGCAGCCACATAGCGGTCTTATGGGGTTTTTCTACTTTCTGCGGAGAATTTGCTGCAGCTTTTTGAAGCTTTTCTCACTCTTTTTATTTTCTAAAACTCGTTACCATCTTTACTGGAAATTTACTGGTCATGACCCCTCAAGTCACGCCTGGGACATGGAAATCCAAAAAAAAGTATTTCCATTACACTTTTGCAATATATTTCTATATCGAACCGTCTAAAAAAAAAAACAAAACTACCTCATGAGAGCGTAAAAACTTTTTATCGATTTTTGAGACTTTTTTCAAAATGTAGGTGTTTCCATTAGCGTTTTTTTATTTTATTTCTATATTTAGTTTTTGCACAATTCTAGATGTAATGGAAACACGTTTAGTGTCACTTAGCACTGACAGCACAGACAGAAAGTGAAACATATTTTACTCAGAGAAAATGTTCATCTTGGCTGTATTTGCGTTCACAGCGCTTATAATTTCAGCAATTGTCTTACATTTGCCTTTCACTTTATGGTTCAAATAGCTCAGTAACAGGTTGCTGTAATTACATAGAACACAGCTCCTCCAAAAGTACTTTGAATATGCGGTGCAGTTTGGCTTTGGAGCGATGGCGCTGATGATCTTCACAATGAGAGTGGTCACATGCTCAAACCAAGTTACCTTGGCACATATTGCCAGCTGCTGAATGATGGGAAAGTCCTTGTCCTCTTTGCAGTGCATGATGAAGCATGAATGACAACCCATCATAGAAGAGTCTGCAGTCACTGATAGCAGCTTTTCCAATGATACCTCTTTGCTTTATAAAGAAGCTCTTTACAGCGTTGTAGATATCAACTCCTCTCGTTGTTGCTTTCAGAAGCAGTAGTGGTAAGAGTTCCTCATCGATGGAGAAATCATCAAACACCATTCTGATGAAGATCAACAGCTATGATGTACTGCTCTCATCCACTGACTCATCTCACTGAATGCTAAACTACTTGCAACTCATCAGATCCCGGTCTAACTAATCTGTCAAGTCCCTGGACAGAGCAGACAATCTTCCAACCATAGTATGTGTCCTAAGCTGGACATCTGAGAGAGCGCAGATGTTATCCTGGCCATTTTTCTACTCTTTGAACATGGTGTTTGCAAATACCATCATTGCTTCCTGGAAAACCTCCCCATCAGAGAATGGTTTCTTCTTATCAGCTTTGTGAAACAAGACTACTGTCTTCCTAAGGCGACCTTTAGCTCTCAGGCTTTTCCTTGCCTTAGTGTGTTTTCAGGTGGGTAATTAGCATGGAATGTGTTTCCACGTTGTGCTGCTTTGCTGTTGCCACTGTCAAATGAAACACAGTTGCCTTTCACCGCAGTAAAAAAGAATGCTTTCTCCCACTCTTCCTCCCAAAACTGCATGTTTTTTGTTTCTCTTTTGCCATATTTTGGAGTTAAAAACTGCATCTATCCATCTTTTCCGCCATCTAGCATACCTCAGCAATGAATGGGGTGGAGCTAAGGTTTGTGCAAGGCATTGACATTTGACCCAACAAGGTTATATACATGAAACTTTTCTTTCCCCGATCATATTTATTTATTTATTTACAGGCATTTTCAAGTATATTTATAATGGCCAGCATTAGATATTAATGATTTGCTGTTTTTAGAAAGAAGACTGTAACTGGATGTCTGTAGGCATTGTGTTGACCGCCCATGTTGTAGCCCTTGTTAACTACCCACTTATAATATTGCCACAAAACTTTATTATATCACTAATCCCAATCGTGTCCCATTCACTCCAACTCTTCTCCACCTTTATGCCTGATTGAACTTTTCATTGTCCTGAAGCTTAAATGATTAAATGTAATCTTTAAAATAATTGAACTATAAAAGCTTTCTTTCCTGGTAATGGAAATCCTACGTTCACTAGGTTTGTTGGAATAAACATGTTTCCCAACATGAGTTAACCTGTGAGGACATTTGATCCTGTAAACAGCATAAGTAGTGAAAACTCTCTTCTCTTGAGGGTGAGTAAACTACTCAGCATTGATCACATTGCTGCAACGGGCACAACCTCTGCATTCAGAACATCCATTTGGGAGAGATCCGAACAATGTCTGTGTACTTTTTATCTCTGATCTCACATTAGCGTGCACCAGAAGCTCTTTGAGGATATGTGGCTCTGTAAGATATAATGGTGAGTCTTTTAAACCTGTACATTTCTCGGTGTGATGAAGACATAAGCTGGAGATGTGTATGTGTATGTGTATATATATATATATATATATATATATATATATATATATATATATATATATATATATATATATATATATATATATATATATAATCTATGAACATTTCACCAATTACTGATGCACACACTACTTCTGCTACTAACTCTGTCTGTCTATCAGTAAAAAGTCAAACTAAGTGAGATTCAGGTTTTGGTGAAAATTGATGTATTTTATGTACTGGCCTAAAGTTCAAAAGCCTTTGTAAACAGACTGTTATGTCCTTGCATTTGATGAAGACTTTTCATCTGTGTGGAAATAAAACAAGTAGCAAGTAACCTTCAGAGCTTTGAGTCATCACCATGTGACTTGTCAGTACTGCAGCAGGGATTCAGTGTTCAAACATGGCTTTTCAAACACATAAAGCCATGTGTCTCAAGGTTGTTTTGGGGAGTATGTATATCTGCCATTTTGAGGAAATAATATAACTTTATAAAGACTTAATATGCTTGTCCTGATGTCTTTCTGTAACCAGTCGTTGGATTCCACACAAGTTCCCCCGCTTTAACTGTTTTAATGGGAACTATAAACTATCAAACCACACCAAAATAATTTATTTAATGTTACAGGTGTTGTTCTAGTTACACAAAAATGCATGCATTTCATATGAAAAATAGCAACAAGTGTAAACAGTGATAACACAAATGTATTTTTTCTGCATCTTAACATTGAAAATTATCTTTTGAAAAATTTTAATGTTATCTATAGACACTCTTTTGGCCCTTTGAATTGTTAGAGAAAGTTTGAGCTTGTTATTCACATCTACCAGATGTTTTCCAGGTGTTTGAAAACATTGGATTTTTAAATGTGTCATACTCCTTCCTTGTTGGTATTTTCTCAGAACATTCATCTTTGTTCTAATTTAATTCAAGAAATTATGTTCAGTTTTATGATCACTGAAATGTGTTTTTTAAAGCATAGTTTATGTCACCAATGGTAAATGACATCATACTCATTAGACTCTCAGTTGCCTGTATACTTTTCTAAATGCAACAAGTTTGTCCCACCTGACATTTTCTTAACATGTCCATAGAAATGTCCACAATTTATGAGATGATGATGCTGTAAATTTTCAAAACAGGATGGAAAACCACGTTAAAACTTTGCTTTACAAGTGCAACAAGAATTAGTAAAATGAAGCAGCAGGAAATCTGCATGGAAACAAATTATGTAGCACAGACAGCAGTGGCTTAAAACATGTTAAAAGACAGAAAAAAATGTTCTTCTGTATTCTGTGAATAAAAAGTTAAACTCTTTTCCCTTAACTTTCTGGCTTAGATTTTACAAACAGTTATTAAAATGAAAGAAAAGAGTTGCAAAAGAGCTCACTGTAATAATTTTACTCTGTCTTCTACAGTCGTCCTCAAATTTATTCATAGCCTCCCATTAACACTCTGGGGATGCCAGCATCGTCGGCGCTACCAGGGACCATGTTGTTTAATTGAGCATAGCTTTCGAACCATAAAAGATAGAAACTTACTTTTTTACCCCTCTTAATCGGGAGACTCCGGGCTTTCAGACGGTAGTTCCGGCATCACTGCAGCCCATTCATAGGTGATACAGTGTTGTGTCAAAATAGGTGTTCCAACCAGAGTCTTTGTCTTTGGCGCATGACACTTGTTTTTGTCCAATCAGAGCCGATGATGCCTCAGGAAACGCCTCCAAACAGTGTCAATCACTGTGCATCGGTGTCGTTAGCAGTCGGATACCTGCCTTCTGTATTTACAAGGCCGATAAATGATGAAAACAACAGCTTTTACGCATGCATACCATGCGTAATTGCTCAAACAAACATTTGCATTACTCAAGTAGTTTATTTCAACACAAACGACACGACGGCGTCGTAACAGATGTATAACTTGGTAATACATCAGTGTGTGCAGCTGACAGTGATTTCGGAAAGCTGCGGTGCTTCAGAACCTTTAGTCATGCTTCGAAATTATAATACTTTATAATTATAATAAGCAAAGAAGCCTCATTTACATAGCAGTTTATGATATTTCAATTCAAAGTAATAAAAAAAACAAGGTATAGGACATTATGGGGCATTAAAAGGTGGTGTTTATGAGCATTTAAATAAAAAAAAAAGTCAGGCGAGGTTTATTTCTCTAAAATACCCTTGGTCCCCAGAGGGTTAAAGAAGGAGAAAAACAGCTGCCTGTGAAGTAAGCTGACATTAAAAAAGTAAGTAATAAGTCAAAAATCATATGAAAACCCTTACATTATATTTTAATTCTGGTTACAGAGAATTTCCTTTTTTAAAAAACAAACAAAAATGGCAAAATGATATCTGTTACATCACTCATAAACCAATTTTTTGTTGAACAAGCATATGTTTCCACTACAGTCAGGTATTTTCTGTACCTCTCAATCAGACTTCTGCTCCTGTTGGCAGGTATTTTTTTTTCCCCACTGTTCGTCAGAAAAGTGCTCTAATCTGTCCGGGACCAATCAATTTGTTTTGTTTTTTTTCTTCAACCTAATTAAATGGAAAAAAAAAAAAACAATGTCTTTTTGCACTAAATTACAATTTAGCAAGGTTTTTAGTAATTGTTCCTTTTTTGGTCTCCAGTTATTTGAGTATTGTTTTAAATTCAGCCTTTTCTTAAAAGAAAGGGTATGAACAAATTTCAGGATGACTGTACATACTACACATTACCTTCGGGCTAGCAACTAGCTAGCTAAGCATTCTGTCTTTAAAATTTATATCCCAAGATGGCAGAATTTTGAGATCTTGGGGTCAAACTTCAGATGAACAGTAAGAACAAGTAAAGCTGGGTTAATATGATGAAATCTGAATCTGAAATATTGCACAACTGCAGACCTGGCAACGCATCAACAAAGCTAGTAGGACATCACAGAGGTCAGAGGTCAGAAACTGACTCAGAGAAGAGACGTTTACAAAGAAACTACTTTGTAGAGACAATGTGGAGGCTTATTTTTGTTCAATGCATATTAGCTAGATTTTTGACAACTCGGACATGACCACAAGAATCTGTTTTGAAAAGAAATCGTTGTAACTTCATCACAGTGAGACAAGGATATGAAATATCTGCTGATTGTATCTGAGCAGTTTGAGTTAAATTTGGCTCTGTTTGACTTTGTACTGATTTTGAGTTGATCTAAAACCTGTCAATCAGGCACATTCAGGTACAGACAGGTCTGAGAGTGCTGAGCACTGCTTATTTTCCTGTGGGTTTTTTTTTTTTTTTTTAAATAATAACAAGATTGATTAAGTAGTTTCAATCATTCATGTTTGCAAGAGTGATGAACTCATACTGTTTGTGATGTGATAAACTCATAAGGATAGATTCATCTCTGCTTTACTTGACTTCAAATAATAACAAGAAGTGATTTTGAATGTGCCATAAAAAAAGTTTTGATTTTAAAGTACTTTTACCCTGAATCGGATCAACTGCATGCATAAAAGAATAGTAATGCACATAGAAGGTAAATAGTTTTGAGTAAATGGTTTTCTCACTGTTAAAAGATACTAAGACACACCAAGGTTTTACTCACTCAATGACTTTTGAGTAATTCAGTTTAAAATTCACCATGTTACAGGAATTAAAGCCAGTGGATCAATTATTTTGCAATGTTTAAGCTGATGTGAAGGCTTTTTTGGACTTACAGGCTTTTTTTTCTTTTTAGATGTTGTATTTGGACTGTTTTAAAAAGATGAAATCAGTAAAACAAGTTTGTGGCAGATAAACAACACCAAGCCAAGGGATTTTGGCTGGGTCAATACAATAAAAACAAAGCCTTACTAAGCAGCCAGCTTCCCCCTGAAGTACTGTAGGTTTTTAAAGCTGTGTACAAGTTAGAAACAGAAGGTCACTGTGATCTTTTGAGCCTCTAAGAATGTAAAAGGAATGAAAAAAATGCAGAAATTGTCGTCTTGCTTCTCTTGATGCCAAGCATGATGGCTAGCCAAAATATTGCTTAACCTTGCAATGAATCATGCCTGTCAGTGAATTGTTTGAATTAATTCTACAAGCTACATAGATTGCAGTGGTTAAAAACAAACGCCATGTGACACGCCATGTGAGTGTGACACCCTTCACCTCGACTGCTCTCAGTGATGAATGTGATTTAAAGTTGACTTAATGAAAGATTTCTTTGCAGCTGCTGCAGGTTGAAGCCAAGGACAAAACTTCACATACACTAATATCTGTTTTTTTTTTTTTTTTGTTTTGTCTTTTTTGGGTGGGTAAAATTAGCGGCCACGCTGAAAAACAAAAATAAATAAATGCTTGCAGCATGATTACAGTATAACTTATCTCCCTGATTGAGCTTCTAAATAAGAGATAGCTGGATAGATTGATAGTGGTGGTTTTTGTGAGAGATTTATGGGCTGACATGGTTTTTGGTTTCCATTCACACAGCAGCGAGGAAGCTGCATTTAGGGATGTTATCCTGCAGTTAGATATGAATGGGGATGGGAGGAAATGAAAAAGGCATATTCACAGCAGGAGGGCTGACGACGGGAATGTTGCTTCTCACACAGATAAAGGAAAGAGATCATTCAATATAAAAGCAACTTTACCATCTGTTCTGTGGGTGCTTTTCTCATGAAGGACAAATGTTGCTGTTTTATTTTTCTCCTTCTTTTTCCTCTCAAAATACCCTTGGATGGAGTTGTTTCTGCAACCAATGAGTAGTGGGAAGACTTTAGGTGATGGAAGAAATTCTGAGTAAAACAGACACTTCGGAGGCCTTTGCTGTCTCAGGCTGACTCTTGCCTCGATCTGCTTAGGCAATGGGGTTAATTAGGAAACCCACTTTACTGATGTGTTTCAAAGGATGAAATTAAAAATTAAGCAACAGGCCTTTTCACACCAGCAGGAACCACGGTGGATAAACAAGATAACAACCCGTCCTGGCTGGAACATTTCAGAGAAAATATCTGGCTGTTCCCACGACATAATGAGGAAATAGAAGTACCCCGGCACAGATGTTGTGATCAAAGGGAATTGTGTTCACCCTCTGATGTACATAACTATCAGCTAAAAGCTTGCTGATTTTTTTTTCATTTTTTTTAATTTTTTTATTTTTAATGACATATAAGCTTCTGATGTTTACTAAAGACTGAGGTGAAGTGTGAGCAGATTTGTCCCAGACTTCATAAAACCTCTGTATTTACTGTGACGTTGACATGTCCGTAACATGTTAATTTATCACTGCAGGAAGCCTGCTCACCTGGAATATACAAATATTTTCCAAACACCTGCCTTTTGTGATAAATTGGTATTCACACATTAAATGCTATAGTAGATGTGTTGTAGAGAGACAGACAGAGAGAGAGAAGCTGATGCTGGAGGAAGACACATTTAAGTGGAGACGTGGTAGATATGCAAGCAATGGTATGAGAAGGTTGAAATATACTGAAGGAGGCAAACCCTTGACTTTCACAAAGGATTACTTGATTTTCATTGTAGCATATTATTGCAGTGTTAATCCAATAAACTCACCGTGATCGAGGCTAATTGAACAGTAATGGCATTATCGATTATGTTGACATCAACTAGATGGCCTGATAATGGAATGTGTGCTTGTGAATTTTAATCACTAAGATGGATTGACGTTTGGGATTCTCTCACTAAATCTGTGAAAATACTAACAATCAGACAAGATGAATGAAAGTCAGACCTAAATGCCACGACTGGAAATGTGAGTATAGAGATGTAAAACATAGAGAGTAGAGGCTGCTGCTGTTGACGCAGCATGGAGGAAGTTGCTAATGTAAAAGAAATCTTCTGGCCTCTAAGGTGGGTCTGTGTTTTTTGTATGCTTTATTTCTTTCTTTATTATTTATTTATTTAGTTTTGAATTTTCTGCAAGCTTTTTAAATGTAACTTCAAACAAACAACAACAAAAAAGTTTTCCTAACTGGTTTGAAGTAAATAAACTAAGCTGTATATTGTGCCCAGCAGCACATTTATTTATTTATTTATTTGTTCATTTCATTTCATGTTCAGTTTAATTTCACATTGTTATACATGAACAAATGGGCACAGATAGAAGATTAAATCTTGTATAATCGGCCCCATAAAACACATTAGTAATATGCACCTCATTACGAAACTTCTTGGCTCTTTACAGTCGCTTGACACTCCCCTTGTTCCCAAAGTCGTTGACACTCTTTCTTTCAGGGTTGAGTTGGTCAGTGCTTCTTCTGCCGCACCCTAGACCAGTGGTTTTCAACCACTGTGCCGTGGCACACTAGTGTGCCGTGAGATTATCAGGTGTGCCCTGAGAATTTACCCAATTTCACCTCATTGGTCTAAACAGCAGCTCTGTGTTCATCCAAACAGGCCCTGGTGAAAGATAATAAAATTTCTTCTTCTTGTGTATATCTGATTTCTATTCAAGAGGCTTTGACGAGATGGACTTTATAATAACAATATGGACTTAAATAAAAACATTTTTGTTTGTTGTGTGCCTTGTTGAAAAAAAAGTGTACATTGGCTCTAAAAAGGTTGAAAAACACTGCCCTAGACTGTTATTTCCGAAGAGTATTCATGATTCAGCATGAGGAGAAGCTGCGAACATTGCATGCAAGCTAGACATGTTAAGATATCTGCGAACTCTGGGAGTGAGATTAACCCTGGAGAGAAAGCTTTACCCTCCTAATAGCTTGCTGTACCTGTCTTGTCCTGCTTCCTTCTATGGTCTCATCGCTCTTAATCACCCTCCACCCGGACCCCAGGGACATAGCTGTATTTGGTGCTTTCCTAACCTGCACTGAGGTCACACCGCCATTACTGGTTCCATCTAATTGTTCAGCACCCTGGTGATCCACCTTGAAAAGCCTTGTGTGTCTGCAAAGCCTGTGGACCATCTGAAATGCTTTGTCTTAATTCCAAAACCCCAAAGATAATCACAATGCGTGGTTCGTAAAGGTGAACAGTCATGTAAGGAGTCATTTAAATGGATCAGTGTAAAAAGTGAAAACCCATCAACTTGACATGAATTCATTCTGTGATGTTTTACAGTTTTACAGATGATTGTTTCTTCATACTAAGGAGCAAACCAAAAATAAATAAATAAATAAATAACATGAAATAAATAAAATCACACTTGTCCTCTCATGGATAAAATAAAAGTTTTAACACTGCCTTGCCAGGTTCCAGAGTTTCACACCTCTAACAAGGAAAGGACAAAAAGAAAAAAAATCACTAAATTTATGGATGAGTCTGCCATAGTTGAATTTTTTTTTATCGATATCAGCTAATTCTTTTGATGAATAAATGTGTCAGGAGGTCTTAGGTCTGGTTTGCTTCATTTTTTTGGCAGCTCAGTTAAATAATTAATCGTACGCCCGTTTAGCTCTGGGTTCTGTTCACATGAGACTTGTCCCCTCAATAATTCAGCTTGTTAAACCTTTTATTAAAATCTACATCAAATATTTAGCTTTTGCAGGGACTTCCCATAACCTCCATCCTTTTATGATCACCACTATGGGCTTTTAAACTAACGTACAGCTATTATCCTCATGGAACGACATGCTTTAGCCAGCAGATCACGTCAGCTGATTGCATTCAGCACCTAAAAGCTCAGTGCCTAGAACACATTTTTTGAAATCTCAACATATCTGCCTCTAAAAATTAGGTTAAATTCTGCAGCCATATGAGATGAAACTGTAAACAATAGTATATAGAATAATTTCATTGGTGAAAATGTTCCAAGAATGAATGAGAATGATCCGTGGGTTTTGTGGCATCACAACGCAGAGCATAAGGTGCTGTTGTGGATTTTAGGCACCACAGAGGGATGTCTTTCACAGTTCAAGCATTTTTACAGCAGATGCTTAGCAGAGCATTTGTGAGGACTCTCTGGAGAAATTACCTAAATGGGATCGGTGATACTCACAGTAGGGCGACTGAAGACTGTAAAGTCACATCAACATCTACATGTACGCTATGTATGTAAAAATAGGTGCCCATCCTGTTATAAACTGAACAAAGAACAGTAAAAAAAGAAAGCTGTACAACATAGACATAAGCAAAAGTTTTATCAGGGATAGCAATGTGATGAACTATCCAGTAAACCTACACCTCTGATGTGGAAAAAGACCCTGCATGTCATTTGGTTGCAAATCTGGAGGCCTTCAAACATATCCTGGTGGGCTGAAAAAAAGCAGCTTAAGTCAAGGAGAATCATCGTGGCACAATAACCCAATACTGAGGACGATGGCTACAACACTGAAACACAAGAGAATGTCACCCAACCAAATGTAATCAGAGCCACAGCTCTCTATTCTGCTGCAAGGAGATGAAAAAACATCTTTTAGTTGAGATAATAGTGAAGCACATTTATGAAGGCAGGAAACAACACACGGCAGGTGAGACGGGACAGTGATGGTGCTTGCAGCTCAACTGTAAAGTAAAAGAGTTGAAATAAATGGGTTAAAAACACTTTCATTTACTCTTACCTGCAGTCACTTTATTAGGTACACATGATTTGTTGCTTATTAACACAAATAACTAACTAGCCAATGAAATGACACCTCAGTGTCTTTAGGCAAAGACAAGAATAAGTGAAGTTCAACCCAAGACTCAAAGTGTAAAGGGGAAAGGGAAGAAAAGGGCTTTAAGTATCCAAGCATGTCATGGTTGTTGGTGCCAGACAGGTCAGACAGGTCTATGTATTTCAGAACTTGCTGATCTTAAGGGAGTGTGGTCTGAAAAAGTATCCTGGCAGATGATGTGCAGTGAGCAGCAGGCAGCAGCTTCATACCATGTATGAATGTACATCCAGTCTTGAAGAAGATGAGCTGTTTGAGCAGAAGACCACACTGGGGGCTACTAGTGTCAGCAAAGCACAGAAAACTGAAGCTCCAGTTCAAACACGTCTCACCAGAACTGGACAACAGCAAATGCCTGATGCCAGGCAGCCAACAAATCTGCAACAACTGTGTGATGCTACCATCTGAATTTGGGCCAAAATCTCTGAGGAATGTTTTCTAACAGTGTTAAATCGTTGTCAGTAGGAATTAGGGCAGTTTTGAAGGCAAAAGCAGGTACTGGCAGTGTGTAGTGGCTGGGAGAAATGGTGATGTCACAGTACTCTTAAATGCTGATTCTGTTGCTATCACTGTTTGTGTCATATTCTACAGAGATAAAAAATACAACTACACATGACATCTGACTTTTTTAATCCTCATCATGTCCTTTGATGTTTAGATTTCAAAGAATTCTTCTTCTATCAAAATATATTTTGATAGATTTTTTCACTTCGGGTTAAAACGTGTACGGAAATTGGAAAGACATTATGGGGCTGGAAAGAATCTAATTAGCAGTCTGTCACAGACTAAATGAATTCTTGTTTCTATGTGTTTCATCTTTGCCTGATGTTGATGGAAACACAACGTCCTGATGATTTCATTATAGGAAGATGTTGGAATCAGCTTGACTACAATGAACACAGCTCACTTTTCTTAACAGTTAGCCTTGTTTATTGATTATCACATGTTTCATATGAAGGTTGTGGATTTAATAATTTCCACTCTTGGGTAAAAAAAACAAAAAAAAACCAAACAAAAAAAAACTGTATTAGTAATGCTAAGATTGATCAATTTTGTATGACTGTACACATCTGGCAGCCCACTCTATCCCGCTGTGTGAGGCTGATTTCCACAGACCAGGCACAAATATTAAACAAGTCTAATTATCTCAGATAGTCCTGATTAAGTGTGACTGCCTGCAGGGTACAGTGTAAGGCCGAACCCTCATGTTGATGCAGTTTCAGTCTCGTCCTCTGGGAGGTATGTGGTTACTGGAAACGTTCACAATAAGCTGGATTTCTAAGTGTACTAACAGTACTGTCTTCAAGTATTTTAATGCTCTCCCATTTTATTTCTCTGAACTACTGCATCCGTATCATCCTCTCAGGTGAGGCGTTTATACACGCCAAAGACTCAAACACATACTCAGAAATGACAGGACCCTTTTAGTTGCTGCTCAATTACACTGGAATGATTTACAGTCACAGATTACAAAGTTTCCTCACTCGCTGTTTTAAGATATTTTAAAACACTTTTACACCCAGATCTTCAACCCAGGGTGAAACATTGCCTGTGATTTTATATTTAGTGGATTTTGCCTTTTATTTTTGGACTCCTTTATTATTTTTAGTTCTAATTTATTTTGTTTTTGTTTTGCTTTTGGTTTTTGCTTTATTTCACCCATGGTTGGTATTCTTAAAATATATAATTTTACTGTGTAGCATTTTGTTAGCAATCTTATTGTTTTAATTTTTTTTATAAAGAAAATGGTACCATATGTAAAATACACTACTGCTAGCAATATGAAAAAAAAACTGACTTGTTTTAGCTCGTTTACCCTTTTTTTTTTTTTTTTTTTTTTTTTTTTTTTTTTTTACAAAAAACTAACTGCTTAAAGGTAGAGTATGTACGATTTTCAATATTTTCAAAATAGATTAACTAAAAAAATAACTACAATCATAATTAGATAGTTTTTTAAACATGTAGGTTCCAGTCTGTCCATATTTGATGCATTAATAAATTACAAGTTTAATTAATGACAAAGACCCTTCTTGAATGTTTTCTGACCAGTAAAAAAAAGAGTACTTTTTTAGGGGGAGTATAAGCCCATTTATTGCAGAGCGGTTCTGAGCTACAGCTCACAAGCGATTCCTGCCCTCATTGGAGCTGGCAAGGAGGAGGGGTGAGGGGTGAGTTTTGCTCATTACTGCCAACCTGTGGTCGTTTGTGGAGGTAGCAGTTTTGTGGTTTTGCTCACGACCTGGTGTTTGCCAGGTCGTGGTGGAAAGAATCGCCTTGAAATCTTACATACTCTGCCTTTAAACACATTGACTTTGCTCTAAAAATAGCATTTTGTTGTATGAAAGTCACTGAACATCAGCCTTCTCTGTCGTTTATGTGTGAAGAATTGCTGATCACACAGGGACATAAAAACTGCACAAAGAACAGCCAGAACTCTGCTGTTAACCACATAACTGAGTCCACAGAATTGACCGCTAAGCCATCCAAAAGTAGCTGCTGGCAGTATTACATGACATTGATTCCTCTGTCAAATGTTCCTCCTACTGTGAACCTGGAATTAAATTGAGGAAAAAATTGACTTTGCACAATATATATGATGTTGGAGAGATTGAGTGGATTTTTGTTCCATCAGCGCAGTGCACAGAAACCACAAAACTCTTCAAATTCCCCACCATCCTCCCATTTCACTTCCGCAAGGGTTCTGAACTCCAGTAGTTACTCTTTTTCTCTTTCACATACACACAAGAGCAGAGCAGAGCATGTAGATGCACACAGCAAAACATACTCCAGCCCAAGACACTTATCTCTGCAGGGTTTCTATTAAGATGCCCACGACCAGCTGTGCCACATGCACGCAAATGAAATCCTGCAGGACCAGAGCAGTCCTTCACCTTTTCCAAGCCTCTTGTCTTCATAAAATGCACAAATTTAAATTTTTTTTTTACAATAAAACATCGCTTACAGTGTCATTTTACAAGGCTCCTTATGAAATCAGTTGGCGTGAAGTTATTCAACCCATTTCACAGCAGCAAACCCGATGTTTCAAACAATATGAAATGCTCTTTTCAGTGAGATGCTGTGAAGACACCATTGGAGGCCTGATTCTCTGCTAATCGCTATTCAGCACGAGCCTGTAAACTTTCAACAAAATAATAAGTCAGTCTAACCTGAAGTGCAAGATGCCAGATTCTTTGACTTCTTTTATGTCAAATTAGCTGCCTGTTTCTTGTCAAGCCTTGCTGTTCAGACTCACATCTGTTTCACTCACATAGATACCGAACCCCCTCCATGCTTGGTAGCTTTTCTGACTGCAGCAGCATCCCACCTGAGAGCAGCTGCAGGAGGAGGCATCGATCGGAATAAGCCTGGCAAATGACCTATGGTGTATTTTTAGAGCGGCAGTATGACTGGAGAGGAAGCATGCTATTTCCATGAATGAGGAACGAGGTGGTCTTTTCTCTCATGCGGATATAACCCCCACTGCTACGCTGAAGAATATGCAGAGACCTCCCATGTGATTCTGGTCATTTTTCAAATTCTCTCTCCTCCGCTGTGGTTTTCATTCTCTGTGCCGTTCGTATGGAAACACCACTAAGTGATTGAATGGTTGGTTGATGGAACAATCCCCACCATCTTTAACTTAATAGCCACTCGCAATAAATCAAAGCAAATATTTCAGCCTCTTGAAGAATCAATGTAATTTAATATCTTTATGTAAATGCCATTTCATTATGCACCACAGGCCCATTTAGAAGCGTCATGTTGAAACACGAGTGAAGCGTATCTTTACTGCTCCTAAACCAAACCAAGACATATTATGGTTCGTCAGATCTATTTCCGAACACAAAGGCACAGTGGGCAAAGCCCTCCCTGTTTGACTGTTCTTTCACTTAAGCAAAACTTTTACAGGACTGAACATTTCATGGTCCCCGGTATGCAACGTGGACTTTAACACATTTAAGATCTCCGTTTTTAAAGCTGAAAATAAGTTTGCTTACCTTCAATGCTCACATTACTCACATTACTGACATTAAATATTCACACTGTAACTAATCCGCCCCTATGATGTTTCAGAATGAGTCTTTTATCATTGCTATGAGGTTATTTGAACTCTAGACATGGATTAATATGTGAGAAATAGAGATATATCCTATCAGGAAATGTTGTATATTTGTTGGCAAAGTTGAAATTTGTATTTATGTCTTTTATGTCAGAGTAAAAATGATGTTTATAAAATGTCTACATGTCTAGACTGACACAGGATTATGATGTCTAGTTTCTTATTTGGACCAACTTTAATCTCTCTCTTCTCTTTTCTACAGGAAGCTACGACTTCTGAGCTGCAGTGTGTTCAAACTAGTGTTTTATTAAGGGATTTGGATTGCGCATAATTAGGTCTGGTTGGCTTCTTAAAGTGGTTCAGTAGTTTTACAAATCTACAAAGACTATACAGAATATTTCTCATCTATTAAGTCTCCTTGATTTTCAGCAAAGCAGGTTGTGTGACATTACTTTGTATTAACAAGTCCACAATTACTGCATCCATAGACTTAAAACTGACCTTAATGATAGTGACTGTTTAGTTAAATCCTACTGGTAAATATGTGCTGGTATGACATTCAGCTATTTTCTATTTTAACCAATGATATCCTGATTTCATCATGTTTTGATTACAGCTCAAAATCTGAATCCACAAACTATACAGTCTTTAGTAATTATTGTAAATGATGTGCATTTTTTTTTTATCTGAAGTCTGTATTTGTCCTTTAACAAAATTTATTATTGTTAATGTTATTATTATTATTATCATTATTATTGTTGTTTTGTGTTATATGATGGTGGTGGTAAAGACAAGTATCAGATTGTAGGGGTTTGAGCAAAGTTTATGCCATCAAGTGATGCAACAAATCTCTCAAATTGTTTTTTATTGATTTTAGTAAAATTGGTGTTAATGAGCTAAAGTTTTCTTATTCTGTACAGCTGTCTCCATGTACCTGTACTGTCCATTGATCTTGTTCTCTGAGTCTCTGTCAAACTAAATGTTCTACAAATATTTAGTCAGAGTCAAGGTTGTAAAGATTGTTTTGGTTACTGATGCATTTTTTAAGCAAAGCTCTTTATTGAAGTAGCTATTTTAATGACCATGCAGGGTCTCATCAGCGCTTATCCCAAAGTTTCTCCATTTTCTTTAATTGTCACCACACCTAAAAATGATGCTGTGTTGTCATGGTGATATGATAGCCCCCTGCGGAGTCTTTCAATCAAAACTCCAGTTCCCGTACCCTGACTTTCTTCACCTTCAGCTCAGCTGGCAACTTAATAGGAGTATTTACATCTAAATTGTTATGTTTCTGTTGTCTGCTCTATAGTTAGCACCACTCACCATTTCTGTTCACGCAATCACTGCCAGAAATGATTAGCCATGAATAATGGATTTCATATTTCAAATTCAACACTCATGGTTTGATGTGCACAGTTTTATTTTTTTGCCCATCTCCAGTCATTTTTTTTTTTTTTTTTTTTTTTTTCAACTACATAAGCCACCACCACCAATTTTGCATTTTTGTTGAATAATTCACATGGCACAATAATCAGATGAAATGGATCCTACAATGTGTGCCTCCACTCCACTTAAACTGCTGTCCTGCTTTCCCTCTGAATGATATCAGAGAGGCAACCTCCTTGCAGTTTTTCTGTAGCTGTCAGTAGGATGTGAGGCTGGCAGGGCGACGAAGCAGGAGCGCAGTGGAACAAACCAATTCCTTTTGGCAATCAGAGACTGCAATGCAAGGAAGACTTCTTTTTTTTTTGCTGAGGGAGACGGGGGAGAGTGGTTGGTGAGGGGATGCGGGGCGGTGGACTATGATGGGATTTTCCCTCCGTAACACTGCTGTGCTCAGTGCTTGCGTCAATAAAACCAGCTTAAAATAGTTAATTATATTATGTAAGCTGCAAGATCAGGAAACATATGAAAGCCTTCTAAAAGTGTGTGTGTGTGTGTGAATCTGTCCCAAGTCTTCTAAAATACTTCATTCTGCCTCCACATGCTCTTATTCCCACATGCAAACATGCACGATATATTACGCCGGCGATGGGATTAAAAAGAGCTTCTTTTGTCTGCATTCGCCAGTTCTTACTGCTATTCTTCCATGGAGCACAACTTTAAAAAGCAAAATCCTTGCTACATACATTAACAGCATGTGAACGCTCGACATAGTTTTTTGCAGCATTGGACGTCTCTATTTCGCACACATTATTAATAAGTAATACACTGAAGCTCCTAAGTAGCACAACTCATATTCTTATTAGCATAACACAACACTGTAAATAATTTCTCACATATCCTGTGACAATCAAAGGAAGAGAAAAAACATTTTAAAATGTGGTATGGCTGGTTTTTTTTTGGACGATGGAGAAATCTGCGCAGCATGTTTGGATAGTTTGGGTTTAATTTAAGTCTTTTTTAGCCCTCTTCTTCTCCTTTTTCATTACAAGCATCAAATGGGCCACACTTGAAAGGGAATAACAGCAGGGAGGTTAGTGGTGTATTTTCTCTTTGAGTTACTCTGCAGAGGCCAGAACAATCAGTTTCCACTCTGTCTGTATAGCTCACAGAATTATGAAATTCGATATGAAACCAATGAGCTATGGAAAGGTGTAATTTATGAGGCAAGTCAGTTTTTCCATTGACTGCAGCAGCATTATAGAGATTGTGTCAACTCTTTGTTCGTTCCTAAGGAAAATGAAAGCTGAACAAGTATTCATGGCAATGCAAGGTGTTTGATCGCTCGCTGATCGATAGTTCCCGTCCTTATGAATCTTCTTCGCAGCCATAATTTGAGATGTTAGAGCTCAGACCTGAACTAAATGGCTCCATAATCATTACCAAAATGCTTTATATAAATTTTAAAATAGTCTTTCTTTTGACTGTGAGGGTGTGATGTACATTTTTGCAATGGAAACCTGCATAACAGTGATTTTTTGATGCGAGCTGTTAAAAATAACAACCAGGAATGGTCGATAAGGGAGAT
The DNA here is from genome assembly GCF_933228915.1 of Telmatherina bonti. Lineage (NCBI taxonomy): Eukaryota > Metazoa > Chordata > Actinopteri > Atheriniformes > Telmatherinidae > Telmatherina > Telmatherina bonti. Next base: position 15,871,748 of record NC_136622.1, on the reverse strand, counting down.
TCATTCCCCGGGACTATGGGTCTTACAAGTTGACTGCACAGTAATTACATCTCCCGAGGATCCTGGAGAGGAAAGTTTTCAAAAACAGAAGAGGGTGGAGTGGGGGGGGGACTGCTGAAGCAGGAGCCGGAGAGCTTCATGCTCTGCAGGCGTTGCCATCCTCTCCTCCCTCTTGAAACAAAATCTGAATTCTAATATCTCATCAGCAAACAGGGAAGGAGCTCCAGAGACACGTTGTGCTGGTTCATTCATTCCCACTTCCTCGTGTTCCTTATGTTCTTCTTTTCTATCCATGTAATTAAATGTTTTGTTCATGAGATTCACGAAGATGTAAAACCTTGTTGAAAGGACAGTGAAATCCTTGGAAAGCGATGCTGTGCTATACTGAAGCATTGATCAGGAATTCACTCAATACAGGTCTACGGTTCTGGTTAGGCTCTCTGGACTTCCTAAATTGTGTGAACAGAATACTAAAAATCTTCAAAAATACATACAAACGATTCAGTTTTGGTTATTCAGAAGCTAAAAATATAAATTTAACAAAAGATAAAATGTCCTCATGTTATGTATTAAAAGATATTGATAAACTGTAACACAAATATGAATATACTCTCAATCTTTTGATTAATTTAAATAATTTTCTTATGAATGAAGTTTCGTAGATTTGTATTGGTACTGCATATCATCGCTACATCTTATAAATTTGATGCAGAATGTGTAAAAAAATTAAAGTCATGAAAGGGCTTTCAGGCTTCAGTGAAACAACTTGCAATAGTAATTTCAGCACATTGTTTGCTGCTGTCTGGACTTTGCTGGGCTCACGTGTTAGTTTCTTCAGAAAAAAAAATCTCTGGAAATGCAATGCAACAGTTTTCTTATAAAACATGAAAAGCTAAGCAAATAAAGACACTCAGAGTAAAACATCAAGGTGCATTTATCATGTAAAAACTCTGTTTTTCCAACAGAATCAGGAAATTGATAAAGAAATAAAACCTACATCTCAAAGCCAGACATGAAGGGGGATATCTTAGATCTTTCTATAAAACAGTGAGTCTAAACATGTGTCTTGAAGAGAAAAAGAAAACTTACAAAGGAGAAGATTGCTAGCTCGGAGTTGATTAACTATATTTTCAAACGTTTCTCCCAAAAACCTCACAGCATTAAGGTCACATGGTCCAAGACTGGTCTGGGGAGGGGTTCCCAACAAGGCCATTCTGTGTTCTCATGTTTGTGTGGCCTCTCTCCACCATCCAAAGACATACATGTTACGTAATAACTGGTCCCTCTAAATTGGGGTCTGATCTCTGAGCTCTACAAAACAGGCAACTGTTAGTGGCATCCTTTCTCCAATCTAACTAAGATGAATGCCAGAAATGCTTTAACTACATGTCATTCAGCTCCGCAGAAGCTCGATAACGTCATTCATTTGAGTTTAGGTATGTTGGAGAAGGAAAGGATCTAAAAGTTGCAGGGTAGCACATCTCGCAGACTGGAGTTAGGGACGCATGCTCAAAATCCTCCCTATAGTGTGTGTGAGTGTGACCGAAAGCATTTGTTTTGTTTTTCTGTGTTGGCACTGCAATGGACTTGTTCAGGATGTATAGTGCTAATTTCTGGGATGTGCTTCAGTCCTCTGCAACCCTGAATTGGACTAAGAAGTATTGAAAATGAAGGAATAAATAAACTACAAACTTTAGAGAGAACTGAAATTTGTCAGTTCATAGTACAGAACTTTGCCATAGATCGGTAAAATCCTATTACTGGATCAAATCAAATCAAACTTTATATACAAAGCACTTTTCTTACAATAAAATGTAACACAAAGTGCGGTACACATTATAAAAAAACAAAACAAAACACAACAAAGAAAAATCCATCACTCCTGCCCTTCCCATAAACTTCAACGTACACATAAACACACACACCCAACACCCATGTTCAACACTTGTTTTTTGATCATGCATATGTTATGCCTACATATGTAGGATCACAACAGTGACCTTTTTTTTTTTTTTTTTTATGAAGGTCTTAGCTCCATCAATAATGCTCCTATTTTAAGTTTGTTGTTGTTTTGAGTGTAATTGCAACATCAGGCCAGCAGAGGGCGCCTGGGCAAGGTGAGCGCTGGGTGTGGTGATCTGCTGGGCAGCGCATGCTCAGACCAGAGCCTGCCTGTCACATCACAGCTCATGCGTGTTTTCCTTCCTGCAACAATATACAGGTTGATTAGTTGATGAGTTTTCGGGCTTGTATGCATTTTGAAGCTATTTATAATTATTCACAACTAAACTTTTAATTATGCCGGAACTTTACTTGTTTTGGGTGACAAAATGATATAAATTGAGTCCCGATTTGCGGAGCAGTAGTTATTCTGCACGTTTACTGTGTTAAGATGACGGACCTTTGCGTGTATGTTAAGTGTTATGTATGGCTCTCAGATTGTGACTTTTATTTGCAAATGGCTTTAAGTTCTACTAATTGTTTAAACAGTAGGATATATGTAATTATTTTCTTAAAGACTGCTTATCGTGATGTTGCTGTCTATAGGTGTATCGACATTTAATGTGTTCTTGTACTCCAACAAAATATAGAAAATATGCAGGTGAAATAAAGCATAGTATATGCTGCTTATATTGCAATATTTTCTAATTGAAAATGCAATATGTTTGAGTTAAAGAAACTGGACAAAACCATTAAACTGTCGAGGGATTTATTCTATGTCCTAATAAGTTTTATGTTTAAAGTAAGAATTCTGAAGAAATGTCTGCATTTTGAAATGTGGAATGTTTCATAAAGAAAAATTATTGCTAATATATGCAGACCAGAGCCTGCCCGCCAACAGATCACAGATCACGCGTGTTTTCCTTCCTGCAAAAATATACAGGACTTATCAGAGGCCTGTAACACACATGTAGTTAAATATTGCTGAACACAGAGCAGCCTGGTAGGAAAACACTGTCACAGGAGCCGTCTCCACCAGGAGTTGACCAGACAACAGCAGCAAGGGCACCTGCACAGGAACTGGTAAAAAGACCAATGACGTGAAAGGCGTCCCCGCACTCATGGCCAACACAAAACCCGACGCAGAGGGACCCTCTGAGGAACACATATAAATAATAAAACAGTAAATACTTTCAAGTTAATACCAATGATAAAATTCAATAAAGCTTGTTTATAAATAGAATAAAATGTCCATATTGGGTTAAAATGAATAAACAAAACATTCACACTAAAACAACAGATGCTAAGTAATTAGAAAGATTAATTTTGTGCCTAATTTGATGATCCATGCAAACACTGTGAATACTTGCTGTGAAATGTGTCATGTTTGTCTTTACTTCTTCCTTAAAGATGCTGCTTCAACTTTAGATCTAAGTGGGGCTTCTGGCATGTGAGCTGAGAGTTAAATAATGTGCAGACTACTGGCTCAGCAGACCATACTGGTATAGTAATGGTGTGGAGCCAGAATTATATGAGTTGAATGGTGTTTTGTAAAATCATGTTTAATTTATGCCTGTAGTCATCTCAAAAATGCAACACTGTCTTTATGTTTGTGTTTCAATATTCATGCAGAATTTGAGCGGTCATTCAATATGATCTTTTTTGCTGTTGACCACGAACGTGGTTGATAACAGAAATAGTCATACTGCTTTTAGTTATACACTATTTAATTACACCAATAACCCTGGTCAGTGGCATTGCACCTCTGAGAACTATTTTGCCTAATTTGCATTTAAATGACAAACAATGACCAAAAATGTTCTGGCAGTGTGTGGCTTGGGTGATTGGCTGTGATTTACTGCTTTTGAAACCTTTAAATTGTGTGTAATGATCATCGCTCCTCTTCTGTCCTGTTGTGTTTGTGTGATTGCACGATGACGCTTCCACCTTTTGTCTGAGTTTGCCAGGTACCTGAGGTTACAATGAGACTGGCTATTTTTCTTCCAAACGGACGAGAAGTCTAAGTTTTTAATATTCTCTGGCTACTGAAGCAGAACATTCATTTCATCAGCTGACAGTCATAGCAGGAAAGCAAACCCTTTAAATTACTTTGATTTAGACTGAAAGCCTCTGTTGTCCCTATAGTACTGTGGCCTTTATCACTGGCTTTGAAATGGTAATTACAGCCTGATAATGAATATTTACAGTACTGATTGATGTGATATGAGCACAGTCAACACATCTGGGGCAGATATATACCAGCTACATTTATTTGACATGACAACTGCTTGATGAATGTATGCTTCAATGCTAATCTGAACTTTGATGCATTTTCTCTGCAGTGTTCATTAGCCTTGAGTATGAAAATGTGTTATGGGTCCCATTAAAACATGGTGATGAGGTGATAGCAGATGCTCCGAGTTGACCAGATTGATTTACAGATTTTCAGGATTCATCGTGTTTTATTGATACTAAAAACATGCATGAAAGCAAATAGAGTTTTCCCTCCATTCTGTAACGCAGGTATTTAAATGCAGGTATCGCTGCAGGTATCGCTCTACCCCTCGCGCAACTATCATGGGCGGCTGAACATGTCCAGTCCTGCACCAGCTTCTGGTTAATCCAGTGCTCATGTCAGTGCTTCCCCTTCCTCAGAGAAGAGGGATCGTTGAAAGCAAAGGCAGGAACGTAGCAAAGCAGAAGCCGCAGCTGAACAGAGCGGCCGATAAAACACCTGCAAAATACATCAGAGCAGAGCAACAGCGGCCTTCAGTGTAGCTGGGTTAATACGGCGCATCCACCCGTTTCTTGTAGCCCGATGAGGAAGAAGGTCAGAGTCAGCCTGGCTCAAGGAAGAGTAGTAGAAGTGGGTACATTGGCAACCAGCACAGCCCAGTTGTGTCAGCTTCTGTCTGGCCTTAAGACTGGAACCCGGTGTTGTGTCTCAGAACACTTGATGCTACTGGCAGCAGCTTGCCAGGAGTGCTGAAACACATCATAATGGGGCACTGAGCGCCGATCTCCTAAATGAAACAGCAGAGAGCAGTACCAGATAGATAAAATGTAATTAGGACGTGAAGTGCTGCACTGTCGCAAAGCCTACCTGCCACCAGCCTGAAGCAGAAGCAAGAAATCCCCTACAATGTCGTAGCCCAGCTGCCAGTTGGCAATAGATGCCATCTGAAACCCAGCTTACCTATATAGGGTGGTTCCCCTGCAGTGATTGGCTGCTGGGAAGGGAAGCCAGAGCAACTAATAAGACACAGCTGTGTCCTGCTACACAAAGAAACATCATCAGCTAAAGGACTCACTTCGGGAGGCAGTCATCGGTTTTCTCCCTGAATTACACGTGTTAGATGAAGCGTGAACTTCTGGATTTCATTCCTGGGAGCGGGGAAATGTACAGATCAAAAATTCAAAACCTTACAGACATTCACACCTACACTGAAAGCTACAACTAAGAGAAGGAAGCCTTCCTCGGCTGTACATTGCTATGGTGTTGCAGGTTTTACCTTCCTTTAATGACATGATTTTCCACAGGGTATTGACACCTTTTAACAGCCCCAATCTGAGTGCAGTGCCATGCAGCTTGGGTGACATTTAGACTTATTTATATCCAGTTCCGGCAGATTGCTCCCCTGGGTGAGTCATCACCACCAGCTTTAAGATTGATGCACTTTTTTAAAAAATAGCTTTTTCTCTATTTTTCACAATTCCTGACTGCTGTTCTATTCAAACATGTGACCATATGTATTTTCTTGTTTTCTTGCAATCTGGCCTGTGTGCTTATGTGTTTGGAAGAGAACTTGAGACTGTTATTTATTTTTTTTAGATCGTTTTAAATACCTTGTTATCAACCTTTTGTGTGTGAATGTTTATTTATTTATTTTTTATTTCACACTTTATTACAAGATCTCGTAGAGACAATTACAAAAAAGAAAAACAAGGCAAGGCATTTTCCTTATGTAAGATTAACATACAAACAGAAACATAAAAAACAACCTACAGGGTCAAACATTTTACAGCATTGCAAAGATTAGCAACAGTCTGATTTGGATTATTAATGTATTTAATGGAGGACAGGAATATTCTAAATTCATTTTTAAAGCAGTTTATATTTGGCATCTGTTTTTTCCATTTATTTTGTGAATATGGTATTTACCCATAATTATAATATTTGTCAGAAGAGACATCTCTTTGGTAAGTTTTGAGTTGTAAAAAATAATACCTTCAATTGTGAATTGTTCGATTCCACTAATTTTACTATTTAACCATCTGTGAATATCTTGCCAGAATCTCCTACTCACTGAGCATAGGAAGAACAGATGCTCTGTTTGTTCAGGATTCTCATGACAAAATTCACAGGGATCAACTTCAAAACCAAATCTACCCCTCCATGTCTCCACCCATGGATAGTAGTTATTAAGAATTTTAAATTGCATTTCTTTCACGTTGGGTGCAATTGGCCATTTCAGAAAATCTTTGGTGGTTTTTGGATATTGTTGGATTGTTTAATATTCTATATTTGATCTTTTTATTTTAATCATGATAAATAAGTCTCTTGCATATATATATATATATAAATATATATAATATATATATTATATATATTAATATATATATATTAAGATTATATTAATTATATATATATACATATATATATATATATATATATATATATATATATATATATATGTATATATATATAATTAATATAATTTGTGGTTTTATCTCATCATAATTAGATTACTGCAATAGCATGTTCACCCGTCTTAAAAGAAGGAGCTAGCAAGTCTGCAGGTGGTCCAGAACTCCGCAGCGAGACTTCTGACTCACTTAAGCAGAAGCGTTCATATAAACCCTGTTAAAAGTATCTTCACCGGCTATGTTTGGTTTTAGATCGCATTATAAAATCCTGGTCTTAACCTACAGGCTCCACTTTATACTCTGCATCTGCTCCAGCTGTATACGTTCTGTCATATTCTGAAATCTTCCAATCAGAATTTTTAATGGTCCCTCACACTCCCTTGAAGACTCAAGGAGATCAATCTTTCCAAGCAGTAGCATTCCAGACTGCAGAATAATCTGCTGCTGTGGCTACGCAGTTTGGACGTTTTTAAACAGCAGCTGAAAACATTTTTATTGCAACAAATTGATTTTATATTTCTGTTTTAAGTTTTCTGTTTTGTGAGTTTTATTTGGCTGCAAATTTGATCAACTTACTTTCTCTATGAAGAACTTTGTGACGATTGTCTATGAAAGATGCCATTCAAAAAAGCTTTACTGAAATACCTAACCTTGTTATTATCAGCTAAGACAATGTAGCTGGTACCAAAATGTGGTTTCCAGATGCTGCTGCTGTAACACCCCTATTACTTAATTATTAACTGTTTTATGTGGGATCCTACCATAAGATGCTCAGTGGTGTCAGAGAAGATGACTGAATTGAGAATTACAATTGCTTTTACTCTGAAGGCTCATTTATGCTCAATGCTGCATACGCCTAAGCACACAAACAAAGCTTTCTGAACATCTCTTGTGTCCTTTGCATGCATTGTTAGTCTGTTTTCAAAGAGCTTGAAATGAAGCTTGATGAAGCAAATGGAGCAGTACTGGAAATCACGACAGCATGGACGTAAAACCAGTGAACAAAACCAAAGGCGTTATTGTATTTGTATGTATTTCATGGCTGCACAGACAACAAATGTTTACTAGACTGACTCCTTTATGTCTCTTTCTGAAAATATGCATCATTATGATCTCATCCGTGGTGTCCATGTTTGGTATGGTCTTAAACCAATGTGAAACTTGGAGGTGAACTCTGGACTTTGTATTGCTTCACTGGATGTGTTATGTAAAAGAAAACAGAGCAGAATGACATAAATGACACCTGGGATGTGGGGAGTGACATCTGACAACATTTGAAACAGACGAGCCTATTTCTGTATGCAAAGGACATAAAAACAAGGCTTTAGAAATTAAATTGATTCCAAGTTTAAATTGAGAAAAAAAAATGCTGCAGAGGTAGAAATGTGTGAATGTTTGGACATTCCTGTTTATTATTGTCAGTCTTTTTCATTGTGGTTATAAATATATATACAGTATATACAGTATATACAGTATATTAGGGCTGTGATGATATGCTTTTGTCCTGAGTTGAATCGATTCTGATTTTTGGGTGCCGATTCGATTTAAATTGCGATTCTCCCAATTCTTTGATATTGCTTATTTTTGTAGTGTAAAAACAAAATAAATTTATAAAACCTTTGTTTTGCTTCTCATTTTTCTTGATTTCAAAGAGGAAAATAACAACACAGTAGGCAAACCATCATTCTGCTGCTATAACACCAAGAAGACGAGTAAATAAATCAATCAAAACAATAAAAATGACTAATTTTGTAATGAATTATTTTTATTTATTTAAAAGAAATGGATTTTTTGTTAAAAAATCGATTTTATAATTGTGAGGCAAAAATATCCCGATTTTCGATTTTTTAATTTGATTTTCCCACCCTTAATAAATATAATATTATACACATATATATATATATATATATATATACATACATATATATATATATATACACAACGGGGCTCCAAAGTTTGGGCACTCCTGGTAAAAATTTATTTTAATGTGCCAAAAAGAAGCTAACAAAAGATGTAACATCTCCAAACATCTCAAATTACAGATTAGAGATTCTTATAACAAGTCAAAAATAGTTTGATCTTATTTCCATCATTTTAACTTTTAAAATAACAGAAAACAAATAATGGCAAAAGTTTGGGCACCCTGCATAGTTAGTACCTTCTATTCCCCCCTTTGGCAAGTATGACAGTTTGTAAACACTTTTCATAGCCAGCCAATAGTCTTTCGAATCTTGTTTGTGGTATCTTCACCCATTCTTCCTTGCAAAAGTCTTCCAGATCTTTGAGATTTCTGGGCCATCTGTGATGCACTGCTCATTTAAGGTCTATCCATAGACTTTCAATTATGTTGAGGTCAGGAGATTGTGAAGGCCATGGCAAAACCTTCAGTTCATGCCTCTTGATGTAATCCACTGTGGATTTTGAGGTGTTTTTAGGATAATTATCCATTTATAGAAGCCATCCTCTCTTTAACTGCAGCTTTTTCACAGATGGCATTAGGTTAGCATCCAAAATTTGCTCAAATCCCATTGAATCCATTTTTCCTTCTACTTGTGAGATGTTCCCTGTGCCACTGGCTGCAATACAACCCCAAAGCATGATTGATCCACCCCCATGCTTAACAGTAGGATAGAGGTTCTTTTCATTAAATTATGTGTCCTTTCTTCTCCAAACGTACCTGTGCTCATTTCGGCCAAAAAGTTCAATCTTAACCTCATCAATCCACAGAACTTGTTTCCAAAAGGCACCAGGCTTGACTATATGTTCCTTTGCAAACTTCAAATGCAGATTTTTGTGATAAGGACGTAAAAGAAGTTTCCTTCTGATGACTCTTCCATGAAGGCCATATTTGTACAAGTACCTCTTTATATTGGAATGGTGTACCATAACTCCAGTATCAGCCAGATCTTCCTGGAGGGATTGTGCAGTCAAACTTTTGACTTGCTTTTCTTACAATCCTGCGAGCTGTTCTGTCTGATTTTTTCTTGACCTTCCAGATCTTGCTTTAACTTCCTCTGTTCCCAATGACTGCCATTTCTTGATTATATTTGGAACAGAGGATATCAGCATCTGAAAACACTTTGCTATTTTCTTACACCCTTCTCCTGCTTTGAGAGCATCAACTATTTTCAGTTTCAGTGTTCTTGACAGCTGCTTAGAGGAAGCCATGGTGCCGATTGTTGAGGCAAGGTCAGATGAGTCTGAGCATTTAAAACCTTTGAGATTGACATCATCTGGTCTTTCCAGACACTAACTGTAAACAATCCAGGACACTGTCAGGTCTCTGTTGTCAAATTGAACAAGGTACTAACTCTGCAGGGTGCCCAAACTTTTACAGATGCCATCTTTTGTTTTCTGTTATTTTGAAGGTTTAAATGATGGAAATAAGATGTAACTTTTTTTGACATGTCATAAGAATGTCTAAACAGTGATTTGATGCCTTTTCCAGATTTTCCATCTTTTTAAAGCTTCTTATTTGCTCATTAAAATAAATTTTTACAAGGGTGCCCGAACTTTGGAGCCCCACTATATATATATATATATATGTATATATATATATATATATATATATATATATATATATATATATATATATATATATATATATATATATATATATATATATATATATATATATATGTATATATATATATATATATATGTATATATATATATATGTATATATATATATATATATGTATATATATATATATATATATATATATATATATATATATATATATATATATATATATGTATATATATATATATATATATATATACATATATATATATGTATACATGGCTCTGCGTGCCATGTGTACTATACCAGTCTGTAATAGAAAGCAGAGTCATTATTATCTAATTAGGCAGACTAATGACGTGTCGCATGGAGCCATAAGGCCGTGACAGTTCGATGTGCCATCTGTTTTTACTAAAAGCTTCTCTCAAAGGTACAGACATACCATTAAACTCATATCAGCAAAGGTGCATAAAAATCCCCAATGATCATGCAAAGGAATCGCTTTCCGAATAACATTCTAACATTTTAGTTGCCTTAAAATAGTTACTATTTGGTAACTGAAAAAGAAGTTATTTTTATTTTCATAGCTCAGATATTTATAACCTACCCTTTAAAACTGGCCTTGACTGTGACTATTTTGAGTAGTTTTTGTGTGGATTTGCTGACAGACAGATAAATGCTGATAAAAACACGATCTCCGTGGTGGAGGCAATGATTTGCAGGCCAAAAAAACAAAACACCCACACACAAAATATTGCATTAGAGAGCAAAACTTGAATAGCGTATACCAAAGTTTTATCAGTGTCAGTATGTTATCAGTATTAAAAACATGTTCTCTGCATTTTCTGCCACTTGTTTGCTGTTTCTGGACCAGAAAAGTCCTGCAGACAACATGAAAGAGTGCCCCTTCTGACTTATCATTGCCCTGATGGGCTCGGGATTTCTTGGGACTTGTGAGAATAAGGGTGTATTACTTTTGGGAAGAAATCATACAAATGGTTGTGAGAGCAGCGTGCCTTGTAACATATCTGTGCTCTGACGTTTTTTATATCGCGAGTACCTTTAAGAATGCATGAAAGGTCAAAGCTGAAGAGGGCAGAAACTGACTCAGAGACCATTTTTGTAAAAAAGTGTTTTGCACCAGGTATGGCAATGAAAGATGGCTTTTCAAGACTGAAAGGAAATTCACTTAGTACTTTATGAATGTGATCAGTTCGGGTTAGAATGTGGTCTGCAATAAATACCAAGCATTGTAGACAGGCTGGAGTTCTGGACTGGATTATATAATATTATCAAAGCCTTCTGATGCATTCTGGAAGAACTCCAGTATTTCATTTTGGGCTCATGGAGGTAAATGATGATGAAAATGAAAGAATTTGTCTCAACTAATAGTTGTACTATGTACTGAAGTTGGGCCTGTCGTGTGGTATATATTGGTGTGTGCTGCAGGGTTGTGCAGCTGCAACAAGGAGCAGCTTGAAGGAAAACTAGTTAACTAGGATAAAATAAAAGTGTTTGCTTGACTAACCTTTGTTTTGTTCATGTACACTCGTTATGCAATGGCAGCTGTCGGAAGATGTCAACAAGGAACCGGTACGAAGAAGAAAGCATACTTTGCTTGAAATAAAAAATTTACAAAGAATGACACGAGCACATTGCAGTGGTATATAACACTAGTACGGAGAGAAGTTTAAGATGTGCTGTAAGAACTGCTCTTTTCTCTAATGGAGAACAGCAGTTTGAGCTTCTGAGCAGTGAGCAAAAAAGGAGATCATCAACAAATCCTCCATTTCCCTGTACATCGCAACCTTCCTCATGTTTCATTGACCATTCCGAATTAACAGCCACAACCCTGTCTTTCTCCTTTGAATACTAAAGAGTCCTTCAATCCCCCCCTGATGGAAGTTTCAGCCTGTGCTCGAGTCTGACCTCTGACCTACAGGAAAGGGAAAATTTCCTTGTAAAATGAATAAATTATTAACATCAGCAGTCCATATTACAAACCGAGGGCATAATAAATGGCAGAGTAAGTTACATTCAGGAGGGTTATGGTGACATGGGAAATATGTGAAAGCTCTGAGATGCCAGAAGAACTACAGGAATTTGGAAAGCAGCTCCTGTTGAATATGAACTGAGATTTGGGAATACAATTAATTAAGAATTTCATGGGCAGTTCTGCAGGTGCTATCATAAATATATTGTTTTTACAACAGAGTTCTGCTATATAACCAAATAAGTGTATTGAGTGCTAAACTGTGTCAGCTCTGGGATTTGGTCGGGTATGGGACTGTGTATAGCTACATTTATCTTTAGTTTATGAAGAAAAAAATTCCTCTGGCTATTATTAGCCTCCTGCATCTTCATGTGCCATCCTTTGAAGGATGAGAAAAAATGGCAATAAAGAGAAATAAGCCAAGATTGTTGTTAGCAATAAAGAAAGGGGGGTGGGGGTGGGGTGGATTTCTACATGTACACACATGTAGAAATCTATGAGGATTTGTGTAAAACATTTTTACACATATGGACTTATTACATAGTAAAGTATTAGTTTCATTTAAAAATAACGTTATTATCTCAAAATAATTTTAAAACTAATGTTACAAAGAAAGTGGCGTTTATATTTGTTTTTCTTCACCCTTTGTGTCCACTACTTTCTTTTTCTACTTTTTTTTTAGTATATCCATAAGTGAGGATGGTATATTTGTAATTTTGCCACTTCTGTGGACATGAGGAGAGTCACTGAAGAATAAACACATAGAATATAAAATGTCATGTATATAAGTATATGTAATTACCAACTTTACCTCAGTGATAAAAAGCACAAAAAAATTATACTTGTCAAATTTTACAGAATATTTCTATGATATCTGCAAAATTGATGGAATGCTGATGCAAGTACCATGAGGCACCTTCAATGAGACGGATAACTGAGAGATTCCATTAGTTTTACCTAGCGATATTTTGATAATATGACCATAACTGATTTGCTGAAAGTTACTGCTAGCTGCATGGTGGCATAGTGGTTAACACTGTGACCTTGCAACAAGAAGGTCCCTGGTTCAATCCTGGGGTGAGGCTTGGACAGGCTTCCTCCCACCATCCAAAGGCATGTTAGGTTAATTGGTGACACTAATTTGCCCATAGGAGTGAGTGTTTCTGTGTGGCCCTGTGATGGACTGGCAGGGTGTACCCTGCCTTTTGCCCAAAGACAGCTGGGATAGACTCCAGCTTTCCCATGATCCTTCACTGGACTAAGCAGTCAGGATAATGAATGTATTGCAGCTATAACATTGCCTTAATTGTATTTTTTTTAAATACTGTATGGCAATGTAACTAGCCCCAGCCTGAAACCTGTTGCTCTAAAACAGGGGTGTCCAACTCAAATATACAGTGGGACAAAATTTAAAATTGGACAAACTCATGATATTTATTGAAAAATGATTCCACTTTTAACAAACTTTTAATGAACCTCACAGACTGGTGACAAAATGACATGTGTGTTCAGCTACTGCTAAAATGTTTGTTTTTTCTCTGGGCACTTGAGCTCAGAAACTTTTATCTTGCACTTTTTCACAAACGCTCCCTCATTAAGGCTGGGCTTAATTTACCAATTGTCTCTTCTGCGTAAGCGTCAGATTACTATGACTACTGTTTACAGTGGAGAAGGTCTTGTCCTGACTGACGCACCAAGCCACCACTGGGTTTGTATTTGGCAGTACATGTGCTAAATAATGGCAGCAGGTCATTTGGTTTTGCATCGTGGGCCAAATATAATCACATTACGGGCCAACACTAGCCCGCGGGCCAGAGTTTGACAACTATAGTCTAGAACTACCAATGCTTATTGAGCACTGAGGGATTTTCTGTCTCTGGTTGCCCGGCAGACCTCCAGGGCCTAGTCTGAAGTCTGACCAGCTTCCCTGGAGCCTAGTCTCCTGTCATAGTCAGCCTTCTGACCACCATGCAGAGTCCAGTCCCCTGCCTGTCTGGAACCCTGCAGGGTTGCTCTTTCCATTAGCTTTCTCCTGCTTGATCAGCCCAGCTTAGTCCTTTGCCCCACTCTGTTCTTCCCCACCAGAATACCTGTCTTGTTTTGGCCTGTTCCACCTCCAGACCCCCTTCACCCTCTTGGCTTCGGTTAGACTTTTATTTAGACTTTCTTGTTCATTTTTACTCCAATAATAGCATTAACAAAAAGGTCCGAAGTCTGCAAAATACTCAAAATTGAAAAGAAATATATCTAACCACAGACTAAACAGAGACTAAACTAATGATCTCCCCCTGAGGAAGCTGTCTTTGAACAGGCTTATGGCACTTCCTGTCCATTGGCTTGGCCCAAAGTCTTGCACTCACTTCAGCCCCAGCCTTCACAAGGCTCCCCCCAGTGCTCGTCAAAGAGGAAAACAAATAAGGAAACCAAAAAAGGTAAACAAATCAGCAAAAAATTTAACACAGATCCAAAAAAGAACTAAATCATTGAATCTAAGTTAAAAGAAATATGTAAACATGATAGTGGTGAATGATAAAGTAGCATAACTGAAACGTGTTGGTGTGTGGAGTTTACTGCCTTTAGCTGCAGCCATTATGGAAGGGACATCGTAAAACATGCAATATGTTATTGGTATAATGTGTTTATTTCCACTCATAGGTGTTTTATTGATCTATTTTTACTTGTTTGTAGATCGCGGGACTCTGCTGTATCTAATAGAGCTGTGTAGTGCTTATTGTGAAAAGTTTTTGCTGAAATATTTACCTCTAAATAGTCAGTTGCTCAGAGGCAACTTTATTAAAAAAAAAAAAAAAGAGGCAACTTTATCTGCCTAAAACTGTCTTGTTTTGGAAACCGTAGGACAAGATGTATTTGTATTCTAACTGTGTAGCAGATTTACACAGCACACCCAGCTGCAGTCAGTCTCCTCCAAACAGGTATCTGCTAACCAGGTGCTGAACATGTGCATTATGAATATTTAAAAGAAAGAAAATCACACATAAAAAAGCTTTTTCCTTTACTCTCTTCAATTGATTTCAAGAACAAATAAATAAATCTAAATTTAAGATTGTTAATCAGAGTTTTCTTGGCAAAACTTCAGTGTTACTCTTGTGCAAATTCAGGTATGCAGACATTTTACAGCAATCTCACTTTTGCGTGCCAGGCTTACACTGTGCCACCATCCTTCTTTGCTCATATGTTTATTTTGAAGACCACTACAAAGCTCAAGTTTGCTACTGGCTAACATTTACTCAATCCTTGCACCATCTGCTGCTGGTACTTTCTGAAAGGATGCCGTCTCAATGCCATAAAAGGAGTGCAGCAGATTTTACTTTAAGATACCAGATCAAGTAAGCTGATCAAATAAAGAATGCTGTCTAAAATGTGTTCTCTATTTTAATAACAATGCCATAAATTACTATTGTATAAACCTCTAGTTAATGCAACACTTTCTGTGAAGGGTTTCTCACGCCTGCATCTGATGTCCTTTCTTTTTCTCCTTCCTTATTTCTTTTTTAAGCATAAACACCTTGACAATTCCTCCAGAATCCATTTGGCAGCAACTACAGTTCACTTTACTTTAGTCACTCTAAAATCTAGTGGTTTGATGAAGCACACCGGAGCGACGCTCAGATTTATTTTGTACAGCAGTGTTTTAGAGATGTTACTGGTTTATTTGTGGAAAACAGATGAAGCTTAATGTCACAAAAAGTGAGTCATAACAGCTGATTGTGTGTTAATATGAATTGTTGGGTTAATATTTAACATGCTTGAATGTGAACCAAATATTAAAAACATCCTAATTCAACAGCCACTTTACAAAGTGGAGATATCTTTCCACTCCTGCTCTCAGCGAAAGCGGACGCTTCTATCTGCGCTCCTGTTTCCTCCCTTTCCTCCGACTCTGGCCTGCAACTTTGTCCTGTCTGATTCGGAGCCTCTTTTTACATCTCTTACTTCCACTCAAACTACACCATGGATTTGATCGGCTGGTCTATCAACGCAATTGATCAAATTTTCTCAACCCAAAGATCAGGCAGAGGGGAGCCCGCATGTCCTGAGGGGATGCTTCTGGCTGGATACGTTCAGGACTCATGGGCCAGGTTGAGACCGATGTGTCTGGCGGTTCTGTCCTCTGAGGACATGGAGGATGTTTACATCTTTGGATTATTGGTGATCATGATTCTGCTGATTGGCGCTGGGGGAGTCCTGATCTACCTCAAGACCCGTGAGATTCTGGCAACAACTGGCAGGTGGCCAGAATTCTGCAACGGTATGTGCCGGGCTAGCAGTGCACAGACTCTTGCGTTGACCAGACTCGACCGTAAGAAAGATACCAGTCTGGTCCATACTGGTCATATGGCCAAGGTCCCGGAGCTGGTCTGCAGAATCAATAACAACATGAAGAAGATGTCTGCTAGAATCGGTGGAAATTGACCCCCCCATTCGGCTGTCTGGAGCAAAATGGCAAATTGTTTTCCTCGCCTGGAACCCATACAACAATCATATCTGGATTCGGCTTCCCAGCAGCCTTGGGCCGGCGCAACCCCCATGAGAACGGATAAAGACATGTTCATAGACGCTCTGTCCCCCTCCTCATCTAAGCCCAGCCCCCTCCCTCATGACTCACCGCCTTCCTGGACTTTGTATGTCTTGTTTAGTCTGTGCTTCAGTGTATGAGGTTTTTTTATTCTCTGTGTTTTTGGCCCGGAGTTACATGACCTTATTTTGCCCTCGACCCTGCGCCGGTCTGTCGTGGTGAAGAAGGAGCTGAGCCAGAAGGCGAAGCTCTCGATTTACCAGTTGATCTACGTTCCTACCCTCACCTATGGTCATGAGCTGTGGGTCGTGACCGAAAGAACGAGATCTCGTATACAGGCGGCTGAAATGAGTTTCCTCCGCAGGGTGGCTGGGCTCTCCCTTAGAGATAGGGTGAGGAGCTCGGTCATCCGTGAGGGGCTCAGCGTAGAGCATCGAGAGGAACCAGTTGAGGTGGCTCGGGCATCTGGTCAGGATGCCTCCTGGACGCCTCCCTGGTGAGGTGTTCCGGGCACGTCCCTCTGGGAGGAGACCCCGGGGGAAGACCCAGGACACGCTGGAGGGATTATATCTCTGGGCTGGCCTTGGAACGCCTCGGGATCCCCCCCGCAGAGTTGGCAAATGTGGCTGGGGAGAGGGAAGTCTGGGCTTCCCTGCTTAGGCTGCTGCCCCCGCGACCCGACCCCGGATAAGCGGCACGAAGATGAAGATGAAGATGAAGATGAGGATGTTAACAGTCTTTGATAAAAAAATAAGTAAAATCAAAATGAATTCACTGCTCCTTTGTTTCCATAGTAACCACTTAAAAAAGAGCCACTTAAAAAAAGCCAACAAAGCTGATCAACATAAATGAGCATTTAAATATAATTAGTGTAAGTCTGAGTGACAGAAACAGTTGTCGTGCCACTTCCTGAGGTGTAATTATTTAAAACATGGCATCTTGGTGACTGCCCTCAGACAATTTGAGTCAGGAAATGCGACAATTTAAAAGCACCACGTGGAGCACAAAAGACTGGAAAATTGATTTGTGCAGAATTCAGGAAAGTTGCTGCAAAGGCAAATAGACAGAGGGATTAGCATCAAAGTGTTGGTTAGATCAGAAATGTGTTAGCCTTAAGTTTCTGCTTCACAGGTTTTCTCTAGTTATGCTCTAAAACCTTCACACACACTTTATACTGTAAATGTTTGAATGCGTTTGGTTGATGTGAGGTGATAGTTATGTAATGTTGTGACTGTCCCAGTACTCTTTCATCAAAGGCTGGCCGTGGGTTTGAAAAATGTATGAATAAAAACGCATGACTATTCATAAATCATTTAAGTTTCACTGCGTTTTGAGAATTCTGGGGGCAAACGCTGAAAAAAAAGCAAATCTGGTAGAATCAAGGTAATATACTGTAATAGTGATCGCTAGATGATATTGATCAGGCACCTTTTTATCAAGTTTCTTGGAGCGATATTTTAGTCTGAGAATTTGTGAAATTTAGCCCTACTTTGAAAATCAACAAAAAAAAAAACTTTGATCAGCTTTCTCAAGTCTGAGAATGACTTCTACTCATCCAGATATTTGAGACTTCCAGAGGTGTCCTAAGTAGCAAGGAGTCACCGGGAGAGGATAGAACCGAGGCGAAAGAGATGTGTCTGGATGTTACAGGAGAAGAAGAATGTTTTTGCTTTGTTTGACAAAAAAAAATCTACCTTTAGTTCTAATCAGGAAAATTTGGTAAACAACAAGAGTCTAATAGTTTTTTTTGGGGGGAATTTATGTTGCAAATTTAATAAGGAATGTCATCTCACCAGTAGCCACATGCAAGAGTTTAGGACATTCATTGCCAATGTATGTATGTTGTATGTAATTTAGTTGATTATTGTCAAAACATACACTTGCCTGTCTCTCTGGGATATTTCAATATTTTTACATAAATGTTTCGACTCAGTGGACTTGGATTAAGATTAAGATTCAGTCTTACACTTTGCTAAAAAGCGAGTGAGACTCTTGATAAGTACCTTTTAAGTGCAGCTTTTAGTGAGGAATTTATTTCCTCATAAGTCACATAACAGCATTTTTTAGAAGTAATTGTAAAAAGTTTTGTGGTCTTTTCCATGTGCAGAGCTGAACCTCACAATTACAATATTTCCTGTAGGAAGCATGTCAGCTCTAAATCTGATTTTGAGTTCAGTTTATATGTGAATAAATGTGATCTGTATGTATCTGTATTGTATGGGATTGATGCAGACCCACATGAACAAACAATTAAAGCTTTTCAGTTCAGAAGCTCCAACAGTTTATGCTGCAGAAGAAGAAGGACTTCATTGTCCCTCATGATTAATTCATCTATTTTCAGGACCACCTAGTCTACATAAGGGTTTTAGGGAAGCTGGAGCCCATCCCAGCAATTACTGGGTGAGACGTAGGGTGCATACACCCTGGACAGGTTGCCAGTCCATCACAGGGACTTTGGATAATAGGAGGAAGCTGAATTACCTGGAGAGAACCCATGGATACATGGGAAGAACATGTAAACTCCACACAGAAAGGCCACCGTTTGAACCCCCCCCCCAGCCAGGCTCAGACCAGCAACCTTTTTCCCATGAGGCCAAAATGCCAACCACCAGTACACCACCATGCAGCCCAGTCCCTCATCATGTTTTTTGTTTAATTTATCTGTCTAAATTCCATTCCATCGTCCTAAAGATGTTTCCCCTGTTTGTGTTTTGATACTGCTGCTGGTGACTCAACCTTTTTTATTCAGTTTATTTATTCTTAAAAAAAAAAAAAAGAAAAGCATTCTCTCTGCCCTTAACTTTGCAGATCTACATTTAGCAAAGCTTCATGGAAAAGTTCTTGCCTTCCCTCTCAAACAAAATACGAAAACTTTCCTCCTGACTAGAAGAAAACTTTCAACAAGTGCTTCAAAGTAAAAAATGAGACAATTGGATCATCTATTCAACCATCTATTCAACATGCAGTATGCTTGCATATCCCGAGGTCAGCTTTCCCATGTGAGACGAAGTACAATAACCCATATCTGGAGTGTTCCTGAACATGCACTGGTGAACTGCAGGCGCTGCACTGTTCAGTCAGTTTACCTTACCTTGGGAATCTGCAAAGGAAGGATTAGTGGATGAAATAAAGGGGGGGGGGCAGGGGGGGGGGGGGGGGGGAGAGCTGGGAGGACCACAGGGGGAATGAATATGCCACTTTAAGCCTCCATGGGCCTCATTACAACAGAGTCCACTGACAGGCGTGAAGTGTGGAGGCCAGTGTTCAAAAACTACTGCTTTAAATTTATACTGGAGTTCATTTAAGCTTTTAAGGGTCACCTATGTCGCCTAAATCTTAGGCCAAAACATTGGCTAAAAATCAAGTTAATTTTTATTTCTGCATATAGTGAAGCATTTTTCACGTTATGGTCATGTTACCAAACCCATTTAAAAATGTTTCTTTTATTCTCAGTAATATGTATTTATATTCTGTTAGATCTCCATGTTACGAATATGTCATCATTTTTAAGGCTTCTAGTAAATAATTAGTTCCAACTAACTCACAAATTGTGATATATGTCTGGAGATAAAAGTTTTGTTATAATGTTGCAGTCTAACAAAAAAATATACCTGAGAGAATTAAGGATTGCTTACAATGTCTGGCATATTTTATTGTTGCTTACACATCGGAGTTCCTGCATCAAAAGTGCCAAATACTCGAATACTAGTGTTTTAGCTCAGTATGGAGAATAACAAGGTGTGCCAGAATCTCTTGAACTATTTTCTCTTGAAATATTTTTCAAATATTTTTCTTTGCATCCCGACAATACAGGAAAACACAATTAAATCTATGAACTATTGTAAGAAGACATGAAAATATTAGCTGATTAAGTAACTTTTTTGTAAATATCTTATAGGTTTTTATTATAGATATTTTTGTTGTTTTTGTGCGTGTGCACTTTTTTTTTTTTCTTTTACTGCTTTTTATTGGCTTCCTGTACAACAAATCGGCCTCACGGGATAATAAAGATTCCTTGAACCTTGAAATAAGTCCATTCAACTCTGTTTAATTGATTTGATTTGATTAGAAAAAAAAAGAAAAGGAAGGCAGAAAAAAGGATTTGAAAAAACTGGCAAGCAATCAGTTGACAGCCAGTCCTATCAGGGTCCAATCAGCAGCTTGATGAGACTCGATTAGAACTGAAGCAAAGGAAAAAAAAAAAACAACTGCTTTCTCCATCAATCTTTCTTTGCTTAGATCTTGCTGAGCATGTAATTGGGAGGTGGACATATGCTAATTGACCAAGCTGGAAAAGTCAAAGTGTGAGGCGTATTTATTATTTTCAGGGAGAATGGCCTTGTCCTCACCTGTACCTGCCTGGAGAAGATACATGATTTAGACTTCATCTGCTTCTTTATACCTCAGTGTGTTAATAAAACAACAACAAAAACTTTATTCTTTGTACATGGAATAGTCTCTTTGTTCTTTAGAAGTAAGTTTGTATGGTGATGCTGGTATAAACATTCAGTATTTAATAAAAAAATGTAACAGTTTGAAAACAGCAGCCATTATATTTACTTAGCCAGGGTTTGGCAGCTCACAGGACTCACACTCAAAAGACTCCGACTCACCTTGGATTCATGATTTGAGACTCATGAATAATCTTTTTTTTTATTTTAATTTTTTTTTTTTATTTCATTTGTTTATTATTTATTATTTAGCTATTTGTTTTTCATTTAATTTTAAAATATGTTTGTAACTTATCACACACAGTTATTAAAAGTAAATAAATAAACTAAAGAAATTAAATAAAATAAAAAAAAGAAATTCTGATCCAGTAGTGCATTGATGACTAACTGTGGACCTCTTAAGCCACTGACGGCAGATTTAACATATTTACCTGCTGCCATGCACCCAGGAGAAATTATTATTGATGCATTAGGAGGCCTGTGCAGAACTTGACAACTAAATTTGGATCAAGTTTGTTGCTGCAGGAAAACCTGCAGGACAGTCAGTGATCCCTTCACTAAGGTGGAGCATGTTAGCCTACATGGACTTTTGTAGACTCACAAAAAGATTTCAATTTGTCTTCTTACTGTAGTTCATATAAATTAACAGTTTCTTCTTTCAGGTAAAGTTAGGGTAGATATTTGTTTTACTTTTACATTTTTTGACTGCTGTCTTCCTTAAAAGCATAATCTAATCGCTGTGACGTGTCGTGTCCCGTCGCTCAACGGTCTCTGGAGGAGAGCGTGTCCCACCTGCGTGAGAGTATGAAGGTTCCCTCATTATGTTTGATGGTGTTTGCTTGTTGTTGGTGATTAAAAACTCTTGGATAAGTTATAGCAAGAGCACATGTAGTAATCGGACTAAATGTCCATGTCCAGAGAGGAACAGAGCCTTTGTCAGTTTAAACTAAAGATCAGAGCTGTTGCTAAGTGATGGTAGATAAAGGGGCAAGTACACATTTTAAATCCTTGGATATTATCATGCAGCCTTATTAGCAGACCAGATGATACCTGAGAAATCACTCATCATCACTGAAAGTGACCCGTATACTTGACTTGAGGATTTGAGCCATAAGACTTAAGACTCGATTTGGATTTGCAATAAAGAAATAAAAAAAAACTTGTGAACATCACTGAGTGTTAGTTTGAGTTCTTTCTATGTTTGTTTCCTTATTTTCTAAAGGGACTTTATTTCTTAAACAAACAAACTCCT
This sequence comes from Telmatherina bonti, assembly GCF_933228915.1. Taxonomy (NCBI): domain Eukaryota; kingdom Metazoa; phylum Chordata; class Actinopteri; order Atheriniformes; family Telmatherinidae; genus Telmatherina; species Telmatherina bonti. The sequence continues at coordinate 15,849,404 of NC_136622.1, read as the reverse complement.
GGCAACATTTAAGTAAATCTAATGTTTCATCCGAGGCAAACACACGACATGGGAATCCAACAACAGGCAATGAAGTGCCCTGTAGTAATTATCCACTTGGCATGCCACAGAAACAATATTTAGACTGCTAAAAAAAAAAAAAAAAAAAAAAAAAAAAGTTGTAGCTGTAATTTTGTGGAACTCACACCGCATCAGTCCGGTTTATTCACACTCATTTTACTGTGGATACATTGCATCTGCACAGCTCATCTGAGATGGAAAGCATTAAGGTTAATAAGGCTTGCATAACTTCACAATAGCAGGTTGGATAATCAAAATGATTTTTTAATGACACCTCTGGTTCATGTGTGTAAATCAGGGTCTGTCTCTCTGATATGGACAAATTATAAGTCCTACTTCTGTGTTATCGGAGCTGCAGATATTTAACATTTGTTTGGTAAAAGTGAGATGGTTTCTGCGGAGTTGACTCTGAGGACACAGTATCCCTTTTCATATTTAAAGCAACATCATCAAGGCAGTTTGAACTCTCAGTAAGATTCCTTCATCATCTCCAACCCCTCTCAGATGGCCTTTCACAGCTCATCTCATCTGAGCAAACTTTGTCCCTCTTATGCTCCAGTTGTGCTTTGATATGATCCAAATCCTGACTGGCACAAAAACTGGTTGCTCATCAAGTGTGGCCTCGGGAACATCTTCATTTACAGAATGGCTTTCATCCAACCCTCCCCCCCACCCTGTCAAACAAAATGCTGGGCCGCACTTATAATACTTTAACCATCGTGTTGCTGTGTCAGCATGCTAATAGAAACAAGCTTACATGTAAACAAGCTTTTTCATCACTGTGTGTGTCTGCATCTGCTTAAAATAGCGGAGAGGTGACGGTACTAACAACAGGGTCACACACCAGAGCTTGTAATCTCTGACAAACCCAGCGCCCTCTGGAAAACACCCCACTGTACACATCAGAACGTTAGAGACATGTATTAGTATTTTTATTATTAGTAGTATTATTAGTATTATTTAAAGCTGTTAAAAATGTTGTTATGGAAAGATAAAAGAATAGATATAACCCAGCAGAAGTTATACTTCTGTGCCTCATCTGTGGTCCTTGAAACTTGTGTAGATGCATCTTTCAGTTTGAAATAGGAGATTTTAGAGTTTCCACCATCTACAGTTTATAATGTCATCAAACGATTCAGAGGAAAAGCAGGAAACTGGTATGAACATATAGGACAAGGCTGAAGGTTTAAAGTGCATATGTGTGATCTTTGGGCCTTCAGGCAACTCTTTAATAAAACAAAAAAACACTATTCTGTAAAGTGGAATCATTGGCTCAGGAACACTTCCATCTTCCAGAAAAATAAAGTTTTCATGAAATTCGGACTGGGAGAGATGTCGTTTACAGTTCACAATGTGGTCATCAGAGTGCGCTCCATCAGGCCAAAATAAAAAAAAACAAAAAACAATCCAGTAACGTTGCCATATTTCAGATCCCTAAGAACCTTTTAAAAATTGGCAATCTCATATAGCATTTTGATTTTCAGAATGTTCTCTAGTCAATGTTTCAGAATGTTCTCTAGTCATGGTGTTCATACTAAGACTTGTGTGTAATGTGATGGTTTCTCTTTTTTTGTTTCTGTTTTTTTACTTTTATTTCATTTGTTTGACTAGATGTGTGAAGATGTATGATATTTTGTATATCATTTATTTATAACCCTCTGGTGACTATAAATAAAAAAAGAATAAAAAAAAAATGTTGCCATCTTTGCTGAAACAGTAAAACCAATTTACAATGATACGAGGTGAAGGGGAAAACTGTTCTATGTTTAGATCAATAAAAGTGAAATTCTTGGAACCCACAGATGCTGTATCCTGAGAGCTAAGTTTGGTATCGGCATGGAGAAAACATTTGGAGCATCACAAAAACAAAAATCTGGTGTCAACGGCCCATGACTGTTGAACAGCGAGAATCCTGCACACGGCCAAGAATTGCACAACATTCCCTCCTAAAACTCCAGCAACTGGTCTCCTTGTGTCCCAGATGTTTAGAGACAGTTCTTAAAAACAGAATCCTGCACAATGGAAAAGGTTACTCTGTCACAACTTTTTAAGAATGTAAATAAAATCATGTCTATCAAAAGGAAAATTTAAACAAATGATAAAACATGAGATAATAATAATAATAATAATAATAAAAGTTATGAGGCAAATTGGGTCATTTTTTGATAGCAATGTATGTTGAATTCTATGATTTATTGTGTGTATTATGCCTGTATTTTGTTTCAGTTTCATTGTAAAGAAATTTATTTAAATTTTAATTTTACAGCGTCATTGATAAGGGGGTTTTGGACTAGATAAGTACCCAACTTCTTCCAAAACCCTTTTTCGAACTTAAGAAGCTTATTTTATTTGTTGTTTGTTGCAACCAATATTTGTTCTTTTAAAAATCAGTTTTTAGTTCAAAATAAAAAAAAAAAAAAAAGGAAAAAAATGTGCTGCTGTCATCAAGTTCAAAATGAGCAAATAGTTTCCATGAAATGTTAAAACGTCTCAGTGTCTATTATGATGGTTCTATTGGGAATAAAGTATGGCTTCATGAAAGCTGCTATTGATTGATATTGACATTGACTGTGTACTAACATCCTAACTCTTTTGACATTGGGGTTGTATTTAAGGATGAGACAATTTCCTCACATAATTTGGACACGGTTATTGTAGGAATGCTCAGAAATCCCATATGCTGCAGATCCTGTATGAGTCAAACCTGAATAGCTGCATTACTTTTTGACTATGGAAAGATCAAAGATACTCATTAAGCCTTCAGCCAGAAGATCATTTTAATTCATCTGGTTCATCTTCTTTACAGTATGCCACATTAGTTTTCATTTAAACTACAAATCCAAAGCCTAGGATTAATTTAAATATCAGAATCTGAACATACCTCACCCACATCTCTGTTTAATCACTGTCATTTAGGGATTCAAATCTGACACTTGGCTTTCCCCTCTCCTGCTCTTTGCTGTCAGCTGACAGCAGGGTTCCCTTTGTGCCAGTTGATTAAAAGACTCCCCTGCAGTCCCCTCGCATATCAAATCATGTGTTGGACTTTGAGGCAGCAGGGGAGTTTGGGGGGTAATGTGTTAATTCAAATAGCATCTGTCATCTTTCTGATCCGATAGCTCATCCATCAATGACACTGGGACTGTGTTACAAAAAAAAAAAATCCACTGTGAGGTGATTATCATTCGTAAAGTGCACTTCCCTTTGAACTTCAGCCAAGCGGTTGTCTGCCAGGTAGAGACTCTCAGTTGAAAAGTACATGTGACATCTGGGGATGCATTGTATTTTATTCTTTTTTTATGTATCTAAATGAAAGTGAAACAAGTAGCCAGAGAGAGAACAGTAGATGTATCTCAGAGAGGATTGCAGGGGAATAGTCCAGTACAGTCAAACTTGTCATCACGTATCCCTTTTGGGGACATTGTGGCGAGACATAATTTCATTTGACAGAGTCGACTGGCAAATCAGTGGTTAGACTACAAAAAAACCGGACCTCAGAGATGTGAATGATCCCCCCACTCTGCTGTGCTTCAAAGTATTCACTCAGACTTCATAGGATGTTTTTTTTAACTGCTTCAGAAGGATATTGCAAACAATGGATAATTAATATTTTTAGTTAAATCTTCAACTCACCCTCATTTGCCATTAAAAAAAGAGGTGAAAACAGAATGAATAGGAGGCTAATCATACACCTGTTCATATTTACGTGGGATTACTTTGCTTCACTTTTGTAAAGAAGACGTGTGCTGCCACCAAATTATGTTGAGGCATACTATAAATACTCTCTGTCTTATAGTGGGTGGAATTTTTGCTGAACTTTTATTAATTTTTCTGTGTTTTTCCTTTAACTTATTTGGCCTCTGCTTAGAGAAATCTGCAAACTTAGAATCAGACTGAATCCTCTTTTTTTTTAAGATGTTTGCGGAAAAGCCAATGTCATAGCTTCAGTAAAATATCTTAAAATATCTTCTCTTGAAAAGAGTTCTGTTTAATGGTTTGTATAAACATAGTGCCTATTTTTTCTGAATACTTACAGTAATATGAAAAAAAGAAGCTCTATTGGTGTTGGAATAACAGCACTAATCAAAAGCATTATTTCAGCACTAAACAGTTAAAAAAAAAAATCATTGGTACCACAAATTGTTATGAATTCTTGTCAGTCATGAATTATCTTGTCTGTTTTGACCCAATTTTCATAAAGGAAACATTCTGATGGCTCCAACTCCTGCAAACTTATCCCAGCATCAAGATGTGAATTTACCTTTAGCGGATCTGTTAGCCTGAGAGCTAATGTTAGCCTTAGCAAAAGTCTCAAAGTGGTACAGAAAAATGTCTGGGCTGATATTATAACATAAAATAATCACAGCTGGTCTCAGATTTTGTTTTCTTTATTTTATCTTGCAGTAAATTATAATTCTGTAGCACTTTTTGATAACCATAGCAGTTGCATTTTGCGTTTGAGTGTTATATATATATATATATATATATATATATATATATATATATATATATATATATATATATATATATATATATATATATATATATATGTATATATATATATATATAGAAATAACTCATCTTCTACTCCCTGAGTTCACATTTCAAAAGTATAAATACAGCTGAATTCTTAGTCAACTTTTTTCTTTGTTTTATTGAGTCTTTAATGCTCCCGAGTGAGCTTGTATAATATATCTGTATTATTATGATGTCTTAGTGGCTGATCTTGATGTGCTGGAAGTCTAAGTCGGGTTTAAGATAAATGTTGTTTTGAAACTAGAACGGGACAGCAATTTATCAGTGAATATAACTTTTCAAAAACTAGTGAAATACTCATTTCCCTTAAGACTGATATATCATTTGTCTAAACTTCACCCCCACTCAGGCACCACTCCACATGGGCAAAAATGTTTTCAGAAAAAAGATTCCATATAACCTACTAGAGATTACACATTTTGTCTTCAAATGTGTAAATACCAAGTTTATAGCAATAGTTTTTTCTTTTTTTGTCCTGTCCATCATAACAAGCTGAATTGTGATGTGGCTCCTGTGTTGTGCTGGAAAAAATATGCTTTGCTTTATATCATGAAGTCCTTCTTGAAAATTTTTGTCATCTTTTATTTTTAAAAAACTTCTCTATTCCACAATATACATATTTATGCTGGACATGAAGGTTGGAAAGGCAATGGTAAATATGAAGAAATGAAAGAGAAGAAGAAGAAGAAGAAGAAGAAAAAAGAAAGCAAGTAGAAGAGGGAGGGAACAAAGACAAGGGGACAACAGATAGATGGGAAAAATCAACAGTATGAGATGTTCAATCTGAACAATAACAGCGACAAAATAAATAGATGAATAAACAAATAAAAAGACAAACAAACAAACAACTGCCACGCCTGTAAAGAAGCAAAAAACACCTGCAACATCTTGAATAAAAGAAAACTGAAAATGATCACAGGAAAAAACAAAAAACAACAAAAAAAAAAACAACAACTAATAGGCTGAGGGAGAAAGAGAGAGAGAGCAATAGTTTTGATTGGATCATACACTTCATGTTTCAGAAGTCCAACAGTCAAGATGAAATCCAGAAGAAAGTTATTGTTAGACGACTTTGTGGAATATTTGCTTTCTTTGGGGACCAGCAGACCCTCCCTTTGAATCGCGCTGCTGGGGAACAGTTGTGAAAGGACCAGTAGAAAACTGGCCCCTGGGACCACCAGCTGTAGGACAAGTTCTTAGGCTCTTTGTTTCTCAAGACGGTTTTTAACTGTGACTCAGACTTTACTTTATTTTACCATTTCTTTTTTTAAATGGAAATTTGTCTTTGGCTCTGGGTAAAGGACAACTCTTCAACACACAGCAACCTAAAACAACATATTATAGTAAAAACAAAAAAAAAGTAAAATAAATAAATAAAATAATAATAATAATAATAATAATAATAATAATAATAATAATAATAATAATAATAATAATAATAATAATAATAAACATTTCAACAACAATAGGGCCCTGCCATACTTCGTATGGCTCGGACCCTAATAATAATAATAATAATAATAATAATAATAATAATAATAATAATAATAATAATAATAATAATAATAATAATAATAATAATACAGCAACACTGATTTGAGGACATATAAAAATATAAGTACCAAAAGTCACAGGCACATCTGTGCACTGGGACAGATCCTGTAAATCCCCCCCCCCCCCCAAAAAAAAAGTTATTTATTTAAAATGGCCACTACTGATAGATCTGCAGCCATTTTTCTTTGCCAATGAAACCAGCACTCTCCACCTTGATGGCAGCAGATGAAACGCAGAATGTAGTGGATGGGTGGGGTCTTGATAAATCTGGATTGCTTTTTTGGTTAGTGGTTAGTGGTGTAGCTGTTGAACTGTTTTCCTCCTTGTAGTCATCCTACTTGCCTAATAAAAGATTTGCACCCATTTCTTCTCTTGTGTTACTGAAAGGTCTCCAAACCAGAACACAAAATTCTATGTTAAGACACTCTTAATAATTTATAAACCATGGTTAGAGTGCAATGGCGGCTGTTAAAGCTCCTCATGTTCCTGAGAGGAGCAAGGCGCTGTCTCCCCTCTTATGAATTCCACATTTTCCTGAAAGGAGAGCTGATCATCTGTTCCAAGATGCTTAAAAATGTCAGACTTTCTCCACACCTCGACCCTTCCTGCTGACTGGCAGGAAGACAAGTATGGATGTTGTGCCTCATCCTCTGCCTCCCAAACACACTTCCTTGGACATTCATGTCTAGAAAGCTGCTGTCAAAGCGGGAAGTAAAATTGTTAATAAACTGGCAAGAGGAGGTGCTGCTGGGACCCTGCAAGCAAGCCACCAAGGTAATGTCGTCAGTATATTTAAGCTAGGAGAGGTCACCGCTGATGCACTGAATTTCATTTGTGTAAATGAAGAAGCACAAGGGAGATAGCACGCACCCTTGGGGAACACCTGTGTTGTGCACAACAGTGACAGAGAGGATGCTATTAACACAAATTCTCTGAGGCCAGTCTGAATCTGGATATAAACATGTACCCTGTCTCTGTAAGGTTAGTTATGGCAACACCACTGGGTATGTCGCCTAGGTCTGCGCAGGCTTAATGGGAACCTTTTCCACAACAGACATGCACCCCTGCTTGCAGCGCAGTCACATTAAAGCACTGCCTTATGATGGCTCAGATGTTATCTCTTTCTGGATTCTCTTGAATTTGTGCAGTTCCCTCTGAGGAGAAACGGCTACACAATGCTGTAATCCTGAGCTTAAGTGCAAGGGCTCATCTCACCAGCGTCAGCTTCGCCAGCACAGATGTACAGTAGTGAAGTATAACTACTTCACTACTGTACTTAAGTAGTAAAATATGGTATCTCTACTTTATTGAAGTATTACTTTTTCTCTCCTACTTCCACTTTTACTCCACTATGTATTTTGGATCACTGTGATACTTTTACTCTGATACATTTTTACTGTCTTGTGTCGCCATAAATTAGTAGTTGCCATAAATTATGAATGAAGAGAGACAAAAAATAACATTTAAAGTATACTTACTGGTTTAAGAAGGGGAAAATGTGATGGAGGGAAATGAACACACTTGATATGTGTTTTTTTTTCATGGATCTTCCTGTTCATGTACTATTGCTCCAGGAAAAGGATTTTTGAATGCCAGGCTAAAAGTTTGAAATCATAAAAAATATTATATACACAGTTTAATGTTTTCTTAAATAACTACACAACACAATGAACTACTTTTACTTTCAGTACTTGAGTAAAAATTTTAAAATAAACTACTTGTAATACATAAGTACAAAAAATATTGAATACTGTAGTACTTCTACCTAAGTGAGGCACTTCAAGAACACTTCAACCTCTATTCAAGTAACTTCATTCATGGAGTACTTGTACTTTTACCTGAGTCTTGATTTCTAGTACTTTATACATGTCTGTTCGCCAGCCCTACTGGATGCAGATGCCAAAGGAGTATAAATCCAAGTTTAAAAAGTCCTCAACCAAGAGAAACAGGCTTTCACTCATGTTCACATCACATAGATGTCTCAGTAGCCTCATTGAGCTGGGCAGCGTGGAAGGCTGAAGACCAATCCATGACTAAAAATTGGACAAAGGCATTTGCTTTATTCATAGTAAATTTCTTTGCAATGCTGGGCCTGCAGTATGAGCAGTGTAGAAAATGGATTGATGGATGGATTTTGGAAATTCAGCTCATTGAATTTGTTTCCCCTGGTTAATAAAACTTCATGGCTATCGACAATTTAGAGACTACAGCTGTTTTAACCTGACAGAAAGCTTTCTGGGTTACTTTTCATGTGACAAATCTGAAAATTTAGGTTTGAATATAAAACCTAAGACATTACAAAGCTTTTTATTTTCTTCTTATTTGAATAAAATGGTACCTTAGAATATTTTTTTCCAAGTGAAGGCTTGGAATTTAGAAAGAAAAGTGAACTGGGTTACCCAAATACTTCCATACCAAACCAGAACAATGACCAGTGGGAAACAAACAGATTTAAAGAAGGTGAAAGAAAGAACAGGGCAAGGAAAGAAAATTCATTATGTAGTGCAGAGGCCATGTCATGGCTATTACCTCAGAGACAACAAATCAGGACAGAGAGCAGCAACAGAGTGGTGTGATCTGAAAATGCAGGACACCAGGGGGTGGGAAAAGGTGGGACCAGTTTGAGGCTGTTAATGGATAAACTACTCAGCGGGGCTTCCATCTATCTAGAGAAACAAACAAACAAACAATGAAGAGCCTTAGAGCTACTGTGCAAGTGAAGGATGAGCCCTGAGGGACACCACGTGGCCTCAGAACAGCCTGAAGTAGATCACTCACCCTAGATAGTGTACATAATACTTATCCTCCAGCATCAAGTTGCAATTTCAAGTTCTTTTATAAGCAAAGGATTAGTAGCTTTATCTTTGCCACTGGGAAACATCTTCACATCCCTACCGCAACTTATTGGCTGAGTACTTCTAATACTGGAGGTGATGTGAGTTGGATGTAAGCTGGATTCACTGATCATCCAGCAGCTGAATGAAGCTTTCCCTGAGCAATGCAGTTTGAGGGTTCATATCAGGGACTCCTACACGGCGAAGCAGAAAGAGGTTGCCACAAACCTAGAAGCCATTCAGAAGCTGTTTTTAGCTCCTCAATAGACCAAAGGAAATTGGATATTTGATAGGCCGGAATAGAGAGAGGCATGCAGCTTTGTCTGAAATCCTGCTTTTGTGACTTTTTTTTTCATCTTGTTACTTGCAGCCAGTTGGAAGCTGCTCAAGCTGCCATATTTGATGTCAGAGCGTCACCCAGGTTTCCTCTTTCACCGTGGTTCAAACAGCAGAACCCGGCCTTTTAAGTTCTGAAGTTTTCCTTTTGTCAAGCAACTCAAAGCTTTATTTAAACTGTTGTTGTCGGCTTTTCCACTGCAGTCAGAAAAAAACCCCACTGTTAGTCCTTTTAAAATGACACCTGACACAATAACAATCTGAAATGTTACGTGCTCTCTTTCAGGGGGTAAAATATTGCCTTTAAGTCTTTTTGGTGTAGGCAAGAGGTCGGAATGTGACTGAAGAATATGACGAAGCTGAGAATGGAAACAGGGAACAATGATAAATGGACTGGATTTAGTTGGTGGGGCTTCAAATGGGAAACTTCATCGTACTGTGTTCCAGACATCGCTTGATGAATGGTAACTCAATCGACTGCTAACTCGACAATCATTAAAGTCAGTACTGACTTCAGCTGATGTGTGTTTTTCGATTACAGACATTTTAAGAGCTCCCCAAAGCCTCTTGAAAGCACAGAAGCTTCAATGTGATTTTTAATATCAGACACTGCAAGGCAGGAGAAAAATGCATCTTAGAATAATTATGTTATTGTATAACTTTAGGTGATTCCTTGTGTTAATACAAGACCTATTCTCCTTTCATTTCCAGTGTGCACACCTAGAATATCAGACAAACACACCACAGCAGCCCATTCCCTTTTTCCACTTGCTGTTAACATGGGGGGATTTTCTACAATTACCTCCTGCTCACATTGCTTTTGGGTTATTTGTTCTCGCTTGATTTAGAAATGATCCTGTTTGAAATGATAGACTGCAAGAGTGACAGTCCAAAGTTGTGGGACATGAGGACTGCTGTGCCAACCTGCTGGTGCGCTTGTCTTCCTGCATTCATACAAGAGCCATGTGACACTGCTGATCTCTGTTCACCTTTTTCCCCCCACTTTGTACAATTTCATCAAAAATATATTCAAGCATTTCTGCAATGCTGGATGCACTGTTGCCCTGGCAACCTAATTCACCCACCAGTGTCAAGTGCCTGAGGTCTGGAGCTGCTATCATATTGCTTCACTTCTTTTCTTTTGCTTTTTTATTTTTTAAAATTTTTTTTAATCAGTGATATTGTATATGTGCCTGTACAAAAAGCTTAATCCAGTATCATCCCTGTGGTCTTATATTTTGTATTCATTAATAATTTAAAAACAAAATAAAGTTTATTGGATGCATTATTCCTCAGCTGTGAAAATATCAAGAGGCTCGGCCATACATAGGTAATGTGCATTCCTCTGCAATAGAAAGTTTGTGGGAGTTACAGTCACAACTAAAAGGTCACAAGTCGCAGTTCTTAGTCCAGTTTTAGAGACGTGAGTAGGTGAAGACATGTTCTTTCGACTAAAAGCAACACAGAAATGTTTGCGTGGCACTTAAGCCCCCCCTCCCCCATCCACCTTTTCTCGGTGAGGCTTTTTCCTCACCAGCTGCCAATTACCCGTAAGGCTGTCATGCCAGACGGCCTGTAGGTGTGAATTTCTGAAAAATGCATGAATGTGAAACATGCTGTTAAAGGTAAAAGGAGGAGGACCCTTCTGTATTGTCTTGTTGCAAATATCGACCTGGTATGGTCTTCTGCCTTAATTAGGAACATACGTGATGGTCCTGAGAGACCACCGAGGGGAAAACAAAAAAAAAAAAAAAACCTTAACAAGTACCAATGGTTTTATCGCCCCCACTTTCTGTCCAAGCCTTCAGTACAGCTTGTACTCTCAAAGAAAGTTTGCATGCATATTTACCAGAAAATGGCCTCCAACAAGCTTAAAGTGGGAACAGAATGATGGCTGAAGATGTTTATGCCTTTTTAGAGGTTGACTGTGCCACAGGCATGCTCCTGGAAAGCCCTGAAGTCAGAAAGAGGACGTATTTAGGATAAAACGACCATGTGTTCCTCTTGTCACAAAGCATCAAGTGCACTCTTTGATTTTGCTGTGCATGCCTTTCAACTATGTTCAATGAATTGTCTGATGCTGCAGAGGTAGCTTTAAATCCAACATTACTGAGCATATGTATTAAATTAATCATAAAATGATATTTTGCATTTCATGAAGTTATTAGAAAGGTAAAATTCTTAAAACAAGGAATAACTCAAATATGAAACTGTTCAAATTTACCAGATCTTAATGGAAAAGAGCTGACATTCAGCTTTTCTTTTTCTACAACAGTATGAAATACAGCTGGGAAGAGATGGCACAGAGTGCAACCTGCCAGGGTTGAACAAGCTCCAAAGTGAGAGACAACCCCAGCTGTGGCAAGAAAGCAGCAAAATCAGAGCAGTAAAGTGTTATTATCTCATCTTGTAACAGCGGTTGTGCTCTAAAACACAAATACAAACACCCAAGATCCCACAGAAGTGTGAGAGAGCTTCAGTAAATGCAGCTGTAGCCCACTTTCGTGTTTGCAAAGAGCTGTGTCTGCAGAAGGTGGGAGGCAGCTGCGATTTGCAAGCAGCTTGATAAAGCAGTGTTGTCCCCTCTACCGGACAGCAGGGGCAGCACTGAGATGTGAGTCAGATTCACAGTGGTTATGTAAAAAAGTAAGAATACAGAAAAAAAAAAAAAAAAGTTTAGTAAGTTATAAACCCAATCTTACCATAGCTGAAACAGACTTTCTGGTTTAACTGGAAGCTCAGCCCGGAAATGCAAAAATTCCTGCATAAAGGGGATGAATGAACATACTTCAGTGGACTCCATTCACCGAATCTACCCCGAACCTCAGACCTCTGTGGACATGACACTGATTCAGAGTCGAAATAACCTTTCAGTTTCTGGAAAAACAGCCCCTGGCTAAAGTTGGCAAAGCTCATGCTGCTGCAGTCGTGATATCCAGCTTGGCTGAATCAAGTTCAGTATGTGGAAGCACTTGTAACAACCTGATTCATTTTCAAAAGCATCACCCACATCAACTATAACTGAAAAGAAATGAGCTATTTTCCCAACAGTGATCAAACTATTTTTCCTCGGCCCCTTTGACTGTACCAGTGTGAAAGCAATACCTAGTGCAACAGAATTGGGATGTTTTACGCCGTAGACATGCAGAGATAGAGATTTAAAAGGCTTCTTACATTTACTTCTTCTCTAAAGCTTCACATTTCCTCGTGTGCTGCTTGAAGATTCACTGTAGGCTCCAAAAAATGCCATTATTTTATATTTATAAACTAGTAAAAACAGTCTTAAAGTGATGCCTGATTGGTCCAGATGAGAGTGGACTCTCTGAAGGAGGTCGATGATGGCGCTTCCACCCCAAGCCCATTATAAAGAAACTGTAATGGATCCTGAAAGTTCTTCTGTGATGTGAGATGTCAGAGGAACTAGTCTGTTGCATTTGGTTCAGGTTTGCTCAAAGGTTGGGATATGGTTTCCTATTGGATCTGGTGGTGGGGAGGGGGAGGGGCTGCAGACTTTTATCTAGAAGTGTGTGTTTTCTTTTTTATTTATACAATTCCGTATTGTAGTAATGTGGTAGTGATGTTATATTCATACATTTAATTATTTACACATTGGTAAACTGGCTCACTGATCTTGTTGGTGGGTATGCTATAAGTCAAAAGTTTGGACACACTTGCCCATTTATATTGAATGATTTTAGACTTCTGATGGTTCAGACATGAAATGCAGTTATGTCTTGAATACTTGAGTTTGCATGTGGACTCTTGACCTGCTTGATTCCTTTTGCTTATTGTTGTTTTGTTGTTTTTTTTTGCAGACATCTGGTGAATGGGATCCAAACTGAAACCATTCCAGACACCCCACGAGGAGAGTTTTGCCATGTTTGAGGAACTGTAAAAGTCAATTATACCTTCAAGCCTTTTGTCTTCTTCGCCAAAGCACCAAACACCTAAGAATAACACCTAAGAAAGGAAAAGCTGTTTTGTTTGGGAGTGAGACGCATCCCTGCTATTACCTATTCATGACACAGAATCAATAATCCCCTCCCGCGCTGTGTGCGCTGCTCCTGGGTCTAAGGGATTATTTTCATGTGCTGTTTCTTATGTGTAGACACAGGCTGTTACAGACTCAAGGAGAGAACAACAGATGAGAGAGAAGTCTTAGAAAAAAGTCCCACTTTGTTGTCTATCCAGTGACAGACAAAACACAATACATGGCTTTTATTTATTCAGACAGTGTCAAATCCATTACACTTCACCCACAGTGAAATACTTGAAATAAAAATAGAGTGAAATAGACAATAGAAAGAGTAGAAATAAAGTAAAACTGGTGAACTCAGACATGGTTGGTTAAACCCTAACTCTGCTTAGTTTTATTCTTTTAGAGGTGTACACAGATCTGCCAAAATATTTAATTGTAGCAAGCAATGTGATTGAACAGTACTATGTTCTGCAGTGGAAAGCTGCATTCAAATAGATGTTACTTTGACACTTTTTCACCTATTAAAACATTTTGCAAAAACCAATCACATCACAGCACGAAGCAACAGAACTCCCGTATTGTTGCAGCCTTTCCTGGTAATAGCCCAACTGCATGACAAGTGCAAATACATGTCTTTGATGAGCATTAGCATTTTAATAACTAAGTACAGATGTTTTTAACTTATAGTTTAGTTTTTTATCAGTAATATGAAAATTTCAACACTATCCCATTCATTTAAGTTATCTTCCTCGTTACCTTCTTGTTTTATTGTCACAGACTAAAGCTAATTATTTGTAAGATAGGAATGTGCCTTCTGTTGAGTGATAATAAGAAAACTTCCTGTGTGTCAGTGCAAAGTGTTGTCCAACATTGCATTTATAACCTTGGAAGAAAAGGCCAAATGTATGCAAACATAGACGAGCAGCTTATTTTAGCCAATAACATGGAAAGAGAGTGAGAACGGCAGAAATGTATGAGGTGGTCTGAACTCAGTCTGCGTGCGTTTGATTTCTTGTCACAAACTGAATGTTGTTACTTTGTCAACTGACACCGGGTCAGGAGTTGCAGTAGGGCACATAAGGTTTGGCTCTAAATAGCAAAAGCATCTGAAAATCAGGGCTAAAAGAATTAAAACATATGTTCCAGAGGAGTTTGCTGTGGGACATGGAAAAACAGTCAGATCAGGAGTCATACACCAAGGTTGTATTCTTTATTTCTACAGCACACACACTCATCAACACACACATAATCAGCAAAGCTAGTTATTCCATATAAACCAACATAGTCCACAAGTCCAAGGCTTTTCTCTCCCCCACCCCCATCAAAGGGCCAAATACAGCAGTCAAAGCAGGAGTCCTATATTAATGATTTATTAGATTAAACTAAATAAAAAAGTTTGTATAATTTTGTCAGCAAATTAAACATAAGATGATTAGTATAATTTCCCAAAACCAATATTAAATGCAACAGTAAAAGAAACAACTTCACCTCGTGTGATTTAAGTAGGAAATAGAGAAAGAAAATGTTAACTTCCCTTAAACACACCAACCTTTTTCAGACAGCAATGTACTGGTGCAGTATGCTCAGCACAGCAGGAATAATTAAATATTTAATTCAGTAAGGTAAATAATGTCATTACCGTGTCAATAAAACGTGTGACATTTATTATTGATTAGTGATTATCACTGTCATATTTCCCTTTTTAGTAATCACATAATTTCCTTAATGGTTAAATTAGAGAAGTCAAGGCAGCACAAGCTGGTGTTTTGTGTTACACATCAAACCAACAAGAATACAAAACTACAATTACCAGTCCATCATTTACAGCACAACCAGATGAGCATATTTATCTTCATCAAATTCCCAGTTTCACTGCTATTTCAGAGTTGGACAAGCACACATATGTGTACAGTATATGTGCACACAGTAGCATAGTGTTGTGTTAAAATAGCCACCTCTGAGTTTAACACAGCACATAATATGAACTTTTTTCTGTTTTTTTTTTTTTTTTTTTTTTTTTTTTTTTAAATCTAGGTTATACCAGGTTTCCCCATAGTGAATCTTGTGAGAAAGCCATGGACTACATGCCCAATGTTGCAATATATACACAGTTTTATGTGTGGGCTGTTGGGATATATAATAGTAATGCAAGAAACCACAGAAATATGTACAATAGAATGTATAGCAGGGTCATCATTACAGATACATACAGAAAGACCAACGATAATATCAACTAATGGCTATTGTGTTATGTTCAGCTAAAAATTAGCAGCTTGTTGTATGCTAAAACTTTTCCAATGAAGTACAAATACAGGGCTATCTTAACTTATTCTTATCTTCAGCTGTCTTATCATCTCATTACTTCCTTTTTAACCAACAGTTTTCACACAATTCTACCAATCACAACCTGCCTCAGCAGGTGAATGCCCAGAGAGTTTCGAGTGAACCTGGTAAAAGATAAAAAAAAGGTGTCAAAAAAGATGGAATTATGTGGTGGAAGATGAAAGATATGTACTGATAGTTAATCAGTGGGCAGCAGCTCATATCACCTGGCAAACAACTGGCAGCAAAGAGTTCAAGAGGAATTAGCGGATTCAGAAGAAGCAGCAATTCCTTTGGCTGAGGATGGAAAATGGCTCACCGTTCTGCTGTACTGGTAGAAAAGCACATATGAGCAATAAAGAAAGCTAAAAATGAAGTGAAGGCACAAGCATGAAGACAACTTTTGTGACAAAGATGTGATTGAAAACCGCAGAACACAATGTACTTTAAGTGCTCATCACAGTTGTCTGAAGATTACAGCCTGTCCATTGTCAGCCAGTTAACCATGTTGGTGTAAGATGTTCCAACTGCTTCATGTTGCCTTCCTTTGCCTATTTGTATTGTTTTTAATTCAAAGATGTGGTTTTAATAGTTTCATAATGATTAAATTCTGTTTTTAATTCATAGTTTATGCCGCTTTTTTAGAAATGTAGTTGTTTTGTGAACATGAAGAACTGGTCTTTTGGATTCAGCTAAATCTTGACTCTGCTAAATCCCTGTGGGTTTAAGCGGTCACAGAGCGTTCTTTCCTCATCGGCGGAATCAACTCGGTAATGTTTCGTTTAAGCTACTTCATAAAACAATCTCCTGGTAATAGTTTGTTCATCTTCCAACCTCAGATGATATTTCTCCCTGTTTTCAAAAAGCATTAAAGCAACAACGTTGCTGTTTCATCTAAATAAATTAGCCCCAGTTGGAGGCAGTAATAACGGAACACCATAAGCAATAAGCTGGTGTCTCAAACAAAATGAAAGCAGTAAATATCCCGTTTGTGTCAGGCTCTGCTTCTTAGGAATGGGGAGGTACAGGGTTCTGGTTTTTTTTTTTTTTTAATCACACTGGAGGCATTAAACCCAATTTTAAACTACTGATGTGAGTTTTACAGGAAAACGCTGTCAGAGGACTGGTGATTTCTTATCTGCACATTTAGCAGTTTCTGTAAAACCTAATTTTATGCAGTTTCCTTTCTCTTTCTCTTTTTCTTTCTCTGGTCAGATGACAACCCTAATGGCATCCTCTTTCTCTGAAAACATGTCAGCCACTACAAGAGATGACATCTTGTTATCTCGAACAATTTAAAGGCTTCTGCTATCCTCTGTAATTATGTGTGCTGCAATGCACAACAGAAGCTTGGCTTTCCAGATCTCATGTGCCACAATAAGAACAACATGCTGGGATTCTCGCACAAAACTGGCTTTCTGAGTTACTGGAGCAATTAATAAAGGGTGTTTTGTCTGTTTTTATTTTGCTGCACGAGGTTTGCAATCAGATTGCTGCTCTGAATTTCTAAAACACCTCTTAATTCATACATGTCTAGCTTGAGTGACATATTTACAGAAAGGCTACTGCAGTGCAAGACCTGCTCCTTAGAGGCAATATGATATCATATTCTGTCACATAAACCCAGTCATAAAGTATTCTTTTTTTTTAAGTCATAAATCATCATGGAACAGAAATCATTGCATGTTGGTCATTTTTAATTAGGAAAAACTACAAATCAAACCAGAACTGTTGCAGATAGTGTTTAGACAATAATGCAACAGAGTATAAGCTTCATGTAATTTCACACATGCACATTTTATTCTAAGTGTTTTAAGAAGCTTTCCTGACATTTACATCTCTCTTCCTGGTGCTTTCAGTCCCAATGACTCTTTTTCTTTTATTTAAAAAAAAAAAAAGCAGTTAATAGCTTGGCTTGCTTTTGAGGCCAACCGGTTTAACCCAACAGTGTTAAGTATTACTCTTTTGTCAGGGGCCCTGTTGTCTGAATTATTACATCAGTTGTACTGCATGGATAGTTCAGAAACTTTCAGTTGATGCCACATATAATGACAGCAAATAGTGGGATGTATACTTTGAGCCAGGGCTGGGTGAGCAAAACAAGTTCCCCCAACATTATAACATTATTTACTGCCCTCTTTAAAGCCTGACCCCCCCAAAAAAATGGAAAGAAAAGTCAAGTGTGTAATATATATATATATATATATATATATATATATATATATATATATATATATATATATATATATATATATATATATATGTATATATATATATATATATATATATATATATATATATATATATATAATGTATGTATGTATGTATGTATGTATGTATGTGTGTATGTGATACAAATGGCATTGTGGGGTAAAACATGTGATTATGCTGTTGGCATGTGTACGTGTGGGGGTGCGGATAAGGTGGAAAACAAAACAGGCCACTATGCCAACATAAAAATTGTAGACACATTTGTTTGCACTAAAAAAATACTGTTCGTTCTACCAGTGATTAGACTGATTTTTTATTTTAATTTGAAATAATTTTGTCTCCTTGCTTTGGGTGGTGCTGCTTCTCCAGCAGAACTCTCCAACAAACTAACTCAACCCTTACTGTCCCGATAAAGTGCATGACTGAGGTAGGAGTTTTTATGTATTATTTGAGAACTTGTTGAGCCATTCCTGATGATTTCCAATGATATTTCTATTTGATCTGCTCATCCTTGTTAAGTGCATATGGCAGGGTGTCCAGAGTTGGTCCTTGAGGGTCGCTGTCCTGCAGGTTTTCGATATAATGCTTCTCCAGCACACCTGACTTAAATGAAATGGATCCAACAACCCATGAGGCTGGACACAATGACTGAATCATTTGAATAAAGATTGTGCCTCTCGAGGACTGGAACTTTGCACCCCAGACATATGGGATTAAAAAGTCTGTGAGACTTACTCCCATCTAGTTGTCTACTAAATAAATGCAAACAACCAAATAGTGCAGTAGGGCACCTTTCTATTTTTATCAAAGAAACTCAACAACTTGTACAAGCAGGAGTGTCCTGTCAGGTGATGAGGTACAGAACGATACATAATTCTGTTTTGTTATTGATGCCAATGAGTTCCAAGCATCCCCTCCATGTATTTGGTACTAAGCTGCTGCTAATAGCTAATATCATCATGTGAAATTGTGTGTGTGTCCACCCCCCACACCTGCAATGGGAGGGATGCTCAGGTCGCTCTCAAATAGGCGTGCCACCACCTATGTATTTATAAATAACTCATTCTAAGCTGTATAAATGTCATTTGGATAAGATTTTGGTAAAATACGTATATATGAAAGCAATACTAGCCAAAATGAGTTACTCACTGTACCTTTAAGTTTTGTAAAATCCTTTGTGACTCAAAGAAATAGTTGTCTTGCTGTACATAATGTGTACTTTTCTAGTTCTTTCTTGCCTGCCCTGTAAAGTAGGGCAATACACTCAATCAAACCACCCATTGACACAAGGTGGGTTTTACATCCACTGGACAGATGATTGCATATTTAGCTCATCAACATAAACTCCACTCTTACGCAGTACTGAGGAGACACACACCTGAACGCCTCTGTCTAGCTGCTCCACAGTAACAAACAACATGATCTGAGCTTGCTGCAGCTCGGAGGTGTGATGTTGCTCTGCTTGAGTCATTATAAATGTTTTGCTCTCCTGGCAGGCTTCATGCAGGGCAAATGCAATTATTCAGCAGTGCTCGGTGGAGGGTTATTTAGCTTGGATGGTTACAACGTGAGAAATGTTTGGACACTGCTGGTCTGCAAGGTTTGTTGGTTCTCTGTGTCCTCAGGGCAGCTGGTCGCTCCTGTTAAAACAACGATTTGGAGGGTGCTCTCTCACCTAGCCACATTTCAGCAGTTAATACACACTGTGCCTTGTGGGCCTTTCAGGTCCCCTTCACGCTTCTGCACACACAAGCAAACTTGCACACGCATGCCAAGCATAAACATACAGAAACTCACATCCATGTCGATTAAGAGGCATCTTTAGGTAAGCAACATATTTAGCATATTATAAGCATTTAGGCGGGGGGGCTCAAAATATTAAATATTCATCAACATGCTAAACAGCACCATTCCCTCTAATTTTACTTTTGTCTCACAGCCATGATATTTTTCCGCCCTGAACTTTCTTACACAAAGCAGAAAGGGCATCATTGTGCTTGATACTGTTCTGCTTTGTGTGTGTGGCCACATGTTCAACAGTAACAGTGTTCAAATTAAGGAAAAGTACAAAGTTGTTGTGGCAGCAGGTATCAGGAGATTGTTAACCTTTTGATTAACCTTTGGATTTTGGCACCAACTGTGGCTTCCAACAGGTGGCTGAAAGTCTGTAACAAATGCTTGAGAATCTGAGCTGCCAATATCCAACTTAGTGGTAATATGGAAGGTGGAAAACAGATGGGAAAAAGGCAATGGGGAAAGTGTTTGTGTCGTGGTATTAATAAAGGCTTTGGGAAAATAATAAAAAGATGGTATATTTTATTTGACATTACAGTTAAAATGGTGACATATTTTGACAATCCCGTTAAAGCCAGCATTATATTTCATATGAATGCAGCGCCAGAGGGACAAACTAATGCTGGAAGGTAGAAGTCTTCTCTTTAAGCTAATGATTCTTTATAGATGTATGTTACAGAAAACAAAATACAAAAAAAAAGAAAATTTATTGAGAAAACAATCCTTAACTGAACTCAAACAAACCAAGGTTACTCTCACTTGGACCCAGCCACACTCACACTGCCTCCAACTGAAGACAAAGGGTCAAAGCTTAAAGGGACACCATGTACCTTTGGACTCAAACATTACCCCAATGGTAGTAATAATGGATGTCTGGGGTCACCATAAAGTTCTTGATGCACGTTGGCACTCTGAGGGGGCTGCCCTCTTCACAAACCAGACATTGTAACAGTGCAGGAGTGGGTCTGTATCTCATGGGATCATGTGACCTGGAGGCTTTGTTTTATGGCTCCCCCTCTAAAAACACAGGAGGCTCTGCTTTGTGCTACATTTTGCTCCTCTTCCAACAAAAGTTTGTCATGGCTGAACGAAGTAAGAAGGTGAAACATTGGGGGTGTGGGGGCTGAAAGAGAAAGTGGGAAAGGGATCACTCCAGAGGAAAGACATGAGTTGACCTTGGAAAAGATTTTACTTGTTGGAGGCTGATGAAAGAACAGTGTGGATGCAAAACCCACTCTCTGTTTGCCTCAGTATTACCATCATGGTAGGTTAGCTCTTTTCCTGTTGTGCAAACCAAAGTGTGATGTACTTCTTTACATCTTTCAGCCAGTGTTTATTCAAAACGATGTTGGTAAGCTCCTGATGAGCTGCAGAACGTTGCAGTAAATGTCTGTGTGTTTATTTGGCTGTTTAGTTGACGCTAAATGCAGCTAAAGCTAACATGAATCCCGGAACATTTTTTTACCTAAATTGGGCTGGTTTGCATGTTTTATGCATTTCCTATGGTTAATGTAAATATCACAGAAGTAATAGAATAATTAGGAACACGGTTCCAAAGCATGAAGACTTTCAATTTGCAACAGTGTTGTGTGGCCTGTGCGAAGTTACAGGTTTAGCACCCCCACTGACCAAAAGATACACAGTATCCATTTAAATGACCTTACATCCACTTCACAAAATGACTTCCTTGAGACTTTTACCTCTTGACACGTACGTTTGTACTTGACTGGGATCCAGAATTATATGAAGCTACTTATTTCTAGTGACCGTGTTAAATAAAAGCTAAAACAGTTTATTGTGCACAACTAAACAACAGTAATATGAAAGAACTTTTTAAAGTTTATAAAACTAATACCTTCCATATACATGAGCTAATCCTGCTTTCCTTCTTTTGTTCCTGGAACACATGATAAATATAGGAAGTCTCAAAATCAGAAAAACAGAAACTGTTCGAAACAATAAACAGAACTAAACAAACACACACTAGCATTAATGCTGGTCTGTGTGTTGACTTAATCAGATGTTTATGTACTTGCTAGCTGAGGATGAGGGATTGAGCCAAACAGAAGATTCAATGCAATCTATTGGTTTTCTTGTCCAAGCATTTCTTTCTTTTCCTTTCCAAATAACTATTTGAAGGCAGTTCTTATAAATGGAATTATTAAGGAATTAATTAGTTTAAAACTGGACTACAATGAATTTTAATGAGTCGGACTGTGTCTGCAAAGCGCTTTGAGATGACTCTCTGTCACAATGTATCATCTAATACAAGATAATATGACACAACACTTTATGCATTCTTTGTCTATATTTTGTCTATATTTTTCTTATATGCAGTATGGCAGTCAGCAAAATTTAGTCCACAAAAAAAAAGAGATATGCACACACATATCTAATATATATATATATATATGTGTGTATATATATATATATATATATGTAATAAATAAATATTTAGTACCAATCAAAAGTTTGATGGGTAACACATGTCAGTCCAATAAAAATGCTTCGTATCTTGGAAAAACATAGTTATCGTGCAGGAGTTTAATATTAAGGCAACTTTTAATTCCATCGATCCACTGTACACTAAAGTGTAAATAAATATTACTTCTAATTTAAGTTAGAAGCTTTGTATGGAAACACTGGCCATTTTTTCTTTCTTTGTCAATACATATTTATTGTTTGACTACTGCTGTGTCCATTAGAGGGGCATTATCAGATTAAAACTGTATGTATCAAATATATGTTTGGTCTTAGAGGAATAAAGATGTCCATCCATCCATCCATCCATCCATCCATCTTCTGCCGCTTATCCGGGGTCGGGTCGCGGGGGCAGCGGCCTAAGCAGGGAAGCCCAGACTTCCCTCTCCCCAGCCACATTTGCCAACTCTGCGGGGGGATCCCGAGGCGTTCCCAGGCCAGCCGAGAGATGTAATCCCTCCAGCGTGTCCTGGGTCTTCCCCGGGGTCTCCTCCCAGAGGGACGTGCCTGGAACACCTCACCAGGGAGGCGTCCAGGAGGCATCCTGACCAGATGCCCGAGCCACCTCAATTGGTTCCTCTCGATGCGAAGGAGCAGCGGCTCTACTCTGAGCCCCTCCCGGATGAGCGAGCTCCTCACCCTATCTCTAAGGGAGAGCCCGGCCACCCTGCGGAGGAAACTCATTTCAGCCGCCTGTATACGAGATCTTGTTCTTTCGGTCACGACCCACAGCTCATGACCATAGGTGAGGGTAGGAATGTAGATCGACTGGTAAATCGAGAGCTTCACCTTCTGGCTCAGCTCCTTCTTCACCACGACAGACCGGCGCAGAGTCTGCATTACTGCAGACGCCGCACCAATCCGTCTGTCGATCTCGCGCTCCATCCTTCCCTCACTCGTGAACAAGACCCCGAGATATTTAAACTCCTCCACTTGAGGCAGGACCTGACCCCCGACCTGGAGAGGGCAATCCACCCTATTCCGGCTGAGGACCATGGTCTCAGATTTTGAGGTGCTGATTCTCATCCCAGCCGCTTCACACTCGGCCGCGAATCGCTCAAGCGAGAGCTGGAGATCACGACCAGATGAAGCCAACAGGACCACGTCATCTGCAAAAAGCAGGGACCCAATCCTGAGGCCACCAAGTCGGATCCCCTCAACACCTCGGCTGCGCCTAGAAATTCTGTCCATATAAGTTATGAACAGAATCGGTGATAAAGGGCAGCCTTGGCGGAGTCCAACCCTCACCGGAAACGGATCCGACTTACTACCGGCAATGCGGACCAAGCTCTGACACCTGTCGTACAGGGACCGGACAGCTCGTACAAGGGGGTCCGGTACCCCATACTCCCGGAGTACCCCCCACATGAGCCCCCGGGGGACACGGTCGAATGCCTTCTCCAGGTCCACAAAGCACATGTAGACTGGTTGGGCAAACTCCCATGCCCCCTCCAGGACCCCAGAGAGGGTATAGAGCTGGTGCACTGTTCCGCGACCAGGACGAAAACCACATTGCTCCTCCTCAATCCGGGATTCGACTATCCGGCGGACCCTCCTCTGCAGGACCCCTGAATAGACCTTACCAGGGAGGCTGAGGAGTGTGATTCCCCTGTAATTGGAACACACCCTCCGGTCCCCCTTCTTAAAAAGGGGGACCACCACCCCAGTCTGCCAATCCAGCGGTACTGCCCCCGATGTCCACGCGATGCTGCAGAGGCGTGTCAGCCAGGACAGCCCCACAGCATCCAGAGCCTTAAGGAACTCCGGGCGGATCCCATCCACCCCCGGGGCCTTGCCGCCAAGGAGCTTTTTGACCACCTCAGCGACTTCAGCCCCAGAGATAGGAGAGTCCACCCCTGAGTCCACCAGCTCTGCTCCCTCATGGGAAGACGTGTTGGTAGGATTGAGGAGGTCTTCGAAGTATTCCCTCCACCGACCCACAACGTCCCGAGTTGAGGTCAGCAGCTCCCCACCTCCACTGTACACAGTATTGATGGAGCACTGCTTCCCCCTCCTGAGCCGCCGGATGGTGGACCAGAATCTCCTTGAAGCCGTCCGGAAGTCTTTCTCCATGGCCTCGCCGAACTCCTCCCATGCCCGAATTTTTGCCTCGGCAACAGCCGAAGCCGCATGCCGCTTAGCCCGCCGGTACCCATCAGCTGCCTCCAGAGTCCCACAGGCCAAGAAGGCTCGATAGGACTCCTTCTTCAGCTTGACGGCATCCCTCACTGCTGGTGTCCACCAACGAGTCCTGGGATTACCGCCACGACAGGCACCAACTACCTTACAGCCACAGCTCTGGCCGGCCGCCTCAGCAATAGAGGCACGGAACACAGCCCATTCGGACTCAATGTCCCCCGCCTCACTCGGGACATGTTCGAAGCTCTGCTGAAGGTGGGAGTTGAAGCTCGCTCTAACAGGGGACTCAGCCAGACGTTCCCAGCAGACCCTCACAACACGTTTGGGCCTGCCAGGAATAAAGATGTCTGACATTCAAATTGAGCTCAATAGCTCTCTGGCACTTTCACTATACTTGTGGCACTACTGGTCTTTGCTTGTAGGTCCAAGAACTTACAGTAGTTGTCTACTGTATAGTAATGTCCACTCCAATCTATAGTACAGGATCTCTCAGTGTTAAACTAGTGTTCTTCACACAAAATAGTTATTTCAGAGATGAATTACCTCTAAGTGAGTGCTTCACCATGTTTTCTTACACAGCAGGCTTAACCTGTTACTGTAGGAAGAACATCATGCATATGATTACTGTTTAAACGTGTATATAGGAAAAGCTTATACTGATCAGTTAAGGCTCTTTGAAGACATAAAACAAAAAATTAATAAATATTGAAGGTTTTTTTTTTCTATAATCTGGATCCTCTGAGTTTATTCACATCATGTTAGAAAAAAAAAAACAAAAACGTAGGGAAGTTTTTTTTTCTCTAAAACATTTCGTTATAGGATGAGAATTTGTTAAACATATGACATTTGCAATCTTTTTTATCCTAAACCAAAACTTATACATATATCTGTAAAATGTCTTGTCAGTTAACCAAATTTCTAATCAAAATTTAGGTTGGAATGACAATATTCACATAACATTTTCTGTCAATAAGCAATGTCTTTATTTCATGTCACTTTTACAGCAAAAGCATCATGGAAACTGAGAATAAATCAGGTAGCAGCCTATCATCAGTCTTTAAGGGGTTAACTGTTGCAATAGCTCATAGCTTTGATTTGACAGAGAATGAAGTAATCAATGGCAAATCAAAGTTCTGGTCTGAATCATGCTCTCATGTCTGTTCAGTCCAGACACCTGCAAATATAATTTAGCATCAGTGTCGCATTTGATCTGTATTGTTTTTAACTTGCTTTTATACATTGGAGTATTGAGTAAAGCAAACAGAAACATAATATATGCTCCACTTCTACTCTGTTCAGCTACCGCACTGTTCACCTTCTGGAAAGAGACTATTTCTATTTCACATAATCCAAAATCAGAACACCTGTTGCATAAATACAGTTTTAAATTATATCAAAAGGAAAAAATTGCAACTGATTTAGCCATTTTGAAGTTTTATGACACATAGTGACTTGCTGAGTAGCTTTTTTTTATGCTATATGGGCACACAAGCAGAACACAAATATAAAAAGTCACTCTCTTGTGTTCGCTCTTGGCACAGAGTGAAAAAGATCTCGGAGACAGTTGTAACACCATGTCCTGTTATTGTGCTTGAAATGAACAGCATTCTTCTGCTTCTTGTTTTAACATCAGCCTAAGTAGCCCAGCACATCAGTGAAGATTTGCAGGGCACTGGCAGAATCCTAATGCCCCCCATTTGAGAGCTGACTGCATGAACATTGTAGCTCTGCCAGCGTCGCACATCTGCCAAGGAACTTTGTGATTCCAAACCTTTTTCTTTTGTTCTCCTGAAAAGGCTCTTAAGTTATTTTCTGCAATACAATAAAAAAAAAATTGCCCTTTTAACAAGTCTGTTTACAAAATGACAAAGTGAAAACGTTTCTGAAGACACTTTAAAAGCTTTTGTGATTATCTGGTTTCTGACTGCAGTCAATGAGGCTGGAAGTGCAGTGAAAACCCAAAGCTGGAAGTGTGATGCCAGTGTTTCTGTGGTTGGGAGAAGAGTTGGTGGTTGCTATCGATCGGCTCGTGCTCTGAGACAATAATCAGGGAGGCTGATGTCAGGCACATAGTGGATCTACCTCGAAGGAATTGATTGCTTAGAGCAGCTTGCCATTGGTATGCTCACGCTGGAAGACAATGGCAGACAGACATAACAGGACACTCTGTCTTAAAGGGTGAGTAATGGGAGGGTGGAAGATATTGAGAGAATAGAAAATAGAAAGAAAGGAAGAAACTGAGTGAAAGACAATACAGATGAAAAAAGAGTAAGGGTGTGGATGAGCTTGAAGGTGCTGTCATCCTTGCATGTGACTTCTGACAGCAATCCTTCAATGCTTCATTGCATGAGTGGGTATATTCGATGTTTTCTGAACATTCAAGACTTTGGAGCAGAATCTATACTTTGAAAGACGATTTATCTTTAGGTGAAGAGGCAAACATCCTGTTTAGTATTCCAGGTTTGAGCTGCCGTTATTAATCCTGTATTTGTTTATATACTGCTGATCAACAACTTAAGGTGGCGGTGGTTGCAGTCCTAACCTGGTGGCCACACATACTGTAGCTTTGATAATATTGCTTTAAAAAAATGCTACTTCTGAATTTAGGATCTCTCTCACTGTTCAAAAAAATTATACAGAGTGACACTAAGGATGCATTAACATCAGAATAGTCCGCGCTAGACTTGGTTTGATTGGGGACTTGGCTCAGTTGTAGGGGTGTGTATCCATGCGGAGCGAGATCGTGTTCACGCTAAACCGCCAAACCTTTACAATAATCTATTCCTATTCCCACCAAAGGTGGCGCTGCAGCAGTATTTAGTAAAAGAGATGACAAGTCCCGTATGAAGAAGAAAACATAGTTGCGAGTTAAACATGGAGCACAAAACTTCCGCTGTTTTGGGTTTTTTATTTTGTCTTATGCAAGTATATTACAGAAACACGTTGCAACAATGGGTGCAGTATGAACATCAGATGAGGCAGAGGACCCCTGAACACCACTGTTATGTATTTACCCGCAACGCAATGCTATGTCAAATGCAGGAAGTGACTTTTTTTTGTAGTTTGTTTCCTGCATTTTGACCATTTGAAACGAGTTGACAGCTGTGTTTGTAGGAGGACCAGATCAGCTTCTTTGATCTGAGCAAACAGACTCTGATTTGAATCAAAAAGACAGATGTGAATGTGCTCTAAATGCTTGCTGTCTGGATCCCTGAACTCCTAATGTTTATGTTTTCCCTCTATGTCCCACAATGTAAACACCAAATAACTACATTCCGTGTGTTTACATGGGATTTTTAATTCCTGTTTAATTCCGAATAAAAGTTAATTACGCTTTAAACTGATGAAAAACGGCCATATAAACATTTAATTCCTAATGCTACTTTTTATTCGGAATTAAACTTAATTCTGATGTAAGAGGCTGGTTTATTTGCATTTTAATTCCGAACTATTTAATTCCTCTGTCATGTAAACCTTAATTCCGCTCTAAATTCATTTCGGTCGTTCTGAGTATGCTCGTCCTGTTCTGATGACGCGCGTTGTTTTGCCTCCCGTGTTCGGTGGTCTGTCTTTCGTCTCCTTCTCAGATGCTGCAAAAAGTGAAGTAGTATGCTTGTGTTGAGCTGCTACTTCAAAATTATAATTAAATAGCGGCGAAACTGGTACTTATTATGTCGTTTTTACAAGTTACGACTGAAAAGATGAGAAGCAGGGAGCAAACTTTGTTTATTTCCAGTATACATCATACGTCACGTGCACCCTCTGTCCAATCAGAACCCTTCCCGACCCGCCGCTCTAAAGAGGAATAAAGTGAGGACGTGTTTCATGTAAATGTTCATTCGGAATTATTATCTTCATGTGAACTCATGAGAGAATAAATTAATTCTGAATTATTTAATTTGGAATTATTAAATCTGATGTAACCATGTAACCGTATCCATTGTCAGTCTCAGTAGAACCGCATCTGTCAAAAGTTTGGACACATGGGTGTGTTCTATCTTTTGACGAATACACCTTCAAATCAATTCAAAAGTTTGAAAGAGACAAAGATGACTGAAGATTGGGACAGAAAATGTGGAATATATCCATTTGTAGTTTAACATCAGATTAAAACTAGAGATTTTTTTTTCAACTCGATTCAATTCAATCAATTCAAATTGAATTGAATTTTTTTTTTACATGCTGCACTGTGAAAGTCATCTTGAATTGATCATGAAGAGATGCCAGCAGAGACAATGTGATATCATTTCCATCTTTTCTTACTTATAAGTGTAGCTCTTGCAATCTGAAAATCTGATATCATGAGATACCATATGCTCCAGTCTCTGTGAAACAATGTAACACCGCTGATCCCCCCCCCCCTTACCTTGAAGGTATTTTTTGCATTGCAGAATCAAGCCTCAAGGCAGGCCTCTGGTGATGAGAAACCAAGCTCCATGACTCATTTGTTTATGAAAAGATGCCGTGTGTGTGTGTTTGCTACAGATCTGTCTGAGCCTGTGATCAAAGTGGAAGCAAACTAATGTTGAGCAATGAAACTTTTTACATGTTGGCAAAGATATCAGCAGCAAAGCTGCTGTTTATTTCCACACCATGATGAGACTATGACAAATAACCAGTACGTCTACGACTAAATAAGCATTAGTAAGATGTCAGTGCTAACTGTATCCTCATTTTCCCTCCAGCTTCATTTCCTGCCACTTGGATCCTCTTAAGTTTCTGCTGCAGCTTGAAAAAGAGTTCATTTAGTTGTTTTTGTTTTTTTTTTGTTTTTTGTTTTGTGTTCACCACTATCCAAGTTTGTTTGCTTGAACTGATAGATTTTTATATAATGTACAGAGACATCTGCAACAATTACTCTCTTTTGGTTAAATTATTTCACAGAAAAGATTTTAGATACAAACTCATCATTCCAGGTGTCACGCCGCATCTCTTTGTATCTTTGTCCAACTTTTTCAAGTGTAGTTTGCATATTTTGATACTTTACTCTCAGTCTGGGTGGATGCCTGTCGTCATTGTGATTCCTAATGGCCTCATTTCTAAATTTGATTGAAATCCAACCCCATGGGGTCTGCTTATCTTGATGTGTGCAGATAAAACTGCCTTGAAAAGCTGACCTACAATCGTTCAATCATTTTTAAATGGAACCAAGCAATTTAGTGTTTTTTCAATCTAATTCTGATTGAAATGTTTTATATATCTTTGCTTTTCTTTCCATTAAAATAATTGACATTTTACATTTCACATTTATTCCATTTATTCAGTGAATAAAGCAGAAGGATCACACTTTTCAAAACTCAGGAATTACACAGAAACATAGTATAGTGGAGAGAAAGTGATGCTGTATGTAGCGTCAGATCTGGATGCATGAACGAAAGGTGTTGAAAGGAAGAAAATGTGACTGTAGGTTATCAGTTCATAGGTTTCCTCTAACAGGAAGCAAAGCATCCTGTTAGAGTAGATAATTTTTTAAAAGCAGGTGTAAATGGAGAGTGAAAACTTATTAAGTGTCTGCCATGGTGGTTAGTAAACAACGGGGACATATAATAATTTATTTACCAGGTGGCTTCTTTAAATTTACATCAGTTAAAGAAAGAAAATATAAAACAGGAATCTGTGTGATTCTGCATCATCTATTCTGTTTCTAGTGTGTTTATCTCTCATCTTACTTAAATATCACACTGAAGAAAGACTCACAAACCATTGTAAATATAATTTTGAAGTTATGAGTGGCTAAAAAAAGGAAAAACGGAGATTGAAAATAAGGGAAAAGTTAATTTCTATTACTGGTCAAAATACATGCATACATATGGTTCTAAGGTCAGAGGTGTTTTTCACAATAATGAATTTCTGTACTATTCATGGCCCCCACAATTAAGGAAAACAAAAAGAAGTGATGAAAATGAGGATATATTAATCTATACCTCTTATCATTCATAAATTGTCCATATTTAGGGCAGTGTCTGTGTGTGAACAGAATAAAAAGATGGCTAGAAGAACTGCAGGCTCTATTAAATCACTATTATGTTTCATGTGAAAAATAATCTCACCTTATGTGTCATATTTCCTTTGCTGTGTTAAATTCAAGTTGCAAAAAAAAAAAGTGCAGTCTGACCTTTAGTATGTTATGTTGAAAGTTTTGGCTTTGTGAAAAAACAAAAGCAAATAAGTAGAGGATGCACACACTGCTAACTTGGCTCAATGCTTCTTTTGTTGATTGGATGAAGTTTGTACAGCCACCAAAAAGGCCTAAATTCCCGCAGCAGAAACAAATAGCTGGAAAATTGAGATTATTAACTCTGTTAGCATTTGAACAATGTTTAGTGACCGTCACGGCATCAGTGATTTGAATGCACGCACCACTGCCATGAGCCTCAACATCATTTAGCAGCCAAGTTGAATAGCTGAGTCTAGGAATTTATCATTAAGCAGTTTTTCTGAAAAGAAGCTGGTGCAGCACTCTCTTTATCACACGAGGCAGACCTCCGAGGATTTATCCCCTGTGGTCTTTTTAGTCATTTATAAGACATTAACCCTACCTTTATATGCTGACACATAATTCTTAAACAACTGTCTTTACAGTATACATTTCCATGCGCTGGTTAAATATTTAAAGATTAAGATGTTATCATCACTGGTTAGTTGCTAAAAGAGGTAAAAGATGTTGGTACGTTGGCTCAATACTTAAAAGAGTGAAAGTCTCTTGGGTTATGTTTCAAACAGACATTTGGTCGTCTCCAGTCTCACTTCTGTTCAGCGCATAAGGCATGACCAGGAGTCGAGATTTGTTATGAAAAGCAAAACAATAAAAGCAGTGTTTTGACCTTTTATTTCATGTTCCTGTTGACATGTCGATGCAATGACTTGTATCTGGAAGTAGTTACTTAATTTATTTAATCTGTATCCTGAGATGCAGGAGGCCTGATGAATGATGAACTGGATCCCTAAACAGCCTGTCACACTTATCTTTTGTTTATATACCGCATAAGATTTGGCTTAAAAATGCAGTTCAGATTTTAATGTAGTTAAAAAACTGAAAATGTACTGTGTTTTGCTTTTTTGCAATGTGATTATTAAAGGGAAAATTGGGGGGAAATGTAGCTCCCCCTGAGATTTCCTGCATTTAATCTCATGTCCCTTGACTTTTGCATGTGATTTCACATCTCTTTTATGCCTGTGACTGAAAAGGTTTAAGATTTGCTGTAGAGTTGGCCAGGATTTCCTGTTGAGGATCTCTGTCATATAACAGCAAAAATGAACTAAAAATATTGCAGGTAAAATACAGTGGGCTCATATTTATTTATACCCTTTTATTAAAGAAGGAAAAAAAAACAGCTGCCTGTAAAATAAGCTGAAATTGACTAAAGTAATAATAAATAAAGATTTTTTGAAAACCATTACATTATTTTCTAATCCTGGTTCAATAGAAATGTTTTTTTTTTTTTAAAAGGAAATAAATAAGATAATTTATTACATATTACATCACTCATAAACTAATATTTTGTTCATCAATCCTTTAATGTTTCTGCTACAGTCAGGTGTTTTCTGTTCCTCTCAGTCAGACTTCTGCACCTGTTGACAGGTATTTTGTTCCACTGTTCAACAGAAAAGTGCTCTAATTTGTCCAGGACAAATTTGTTTGCTTGTTTGTTTCTTTTCTTTAACTCAATAAAATGAAAAAACAGTGTCTTACATTACTAAATTATATTTTTGCAAATTTATAGTCATTGTTCCTTTTTTAAGTCTCCAGTTATTTGCGTGACTGTTGTAAATTCAGTCTTTTCTTTAATGAAAGGGGATGAATACATATGAGCACAACTGTAGGTATTTTTTTTTTTTATCTTATGATTGCAGCTTAGTTCACACCATTACATTTTAAACCAAATTTTCCTGTTGTAGAAAAATGTTTGAAGTTGCAGATAAACTACTCAGACATGAAGATATTTAGTGGTTCCATCAACATTATCAGTCCCTGTGTGTCAGAGTGTTCTGGGATATGTCTTACCATGAGGGGAACAAGAAAAGGCATTAAGCCTGGATATCCTGGTCATCCTGGCTCTTGTTATCTTGCACAAAAGTGGGATGGTGGAAAGTGGAATATGTTATAACATAAGTTAATGTGGAAATGTATTCTGGGAAGCTAACCGGTGCCAGACTGAGATTAGTTTAATCTATTTCCTTATTACTGTCAGCAAAAACTGATATTTGTTTCACTTCCCACTTCACATCACAATAGACACACTGTCTTTATTTAAACACATCTGATCATTATTTACAATAGTTTAAGATGCATGATTTTAGATGATTTTGCAATGTTTTGTCAGTGGGTGTGGAGATCCGAATGGGTAAGAAATGGAAGGAGGAAGTGGTCAACCAAACTGAAGCAGGGCTAAATCATAACATCCTGTCAACTGGGTGGCTTGGGCCTGGGAGCACCCTAACACCGTCCTACAGCACAGTCAGGGGAGACAAGAGGCAAAAGCTAATACAGGCTGAGGTGCTGGCACAAGAAGAAGAAAGTCGCCTCTGCAGGATGGTGGGCATGAGCAACCAGATGGCCTGCCGAGTTGGGTATAGGGACAGAACTTTGGAAACTGGAGCCACGACACTTCATTTTCCTGGTCCAGTATGTACAGTTGTGCTCATATGTATTCATCCCCTTTCATGAACAAAAAGACTGAATTTAGAGCACTTTTCTGTTGAACAGTGGGATAAAATACCTGTCAACAGGTTCAGAAGTCTGACAGAGGAACAGAAAACACCTGACTGTAGCAGAAACATTAAAGGATTGTTCAACAAAATATTGGTTTATGAGTGATGTAATATGTAATAAATTATCTTATTTGATTGCTTTTTAAAAAAAAAAAAATATTTCTATTGAACCAGAATTAGAAAATAATGTAATGATTTTCATCAAATTTGTATTTATCATTACTTTAATCAATTTCAGCTTATTTTACAGGCAGCTGTTTTTTGCCTTCATGGGAATGAATAAATATGAGCACAACTTTAAATAACAGCCCTCCCAATCTGGTTTCACCCTGCCTGGCAGACTTGCGTGCCTGTCGACTCAACTAGAAGAAGGGATCTATGGGGGACATTTTGAGGAGCTGTTCTAAGGAAGAGGGGCAGTACCGGTGGTGCCATGACTAAGTCCTGCAGGCAGCAACAGACATCATCTGTGTTGGCATCACTTCCAAGTCAAAACATCCTACTAAGTGCTTCATCTATTTTGTTTGTGCTGAAGAGAGCAATCAGTGTGTAAGAGAAGGGGGTCTGGAGACATAACATAGGGGTTAACAGGGGTGTCCATCTCCAGTCCTCAATGGTTTGATGTTTCACTGTTCCAACTTAGTGAATCACTATGAAGAAACTTTGTAGGCTACTGGGTTTTTTGGAGCAGGTAAACATGAAAAAAAACCTGCAGGACGGTGGCCCTTGAGGACCACACTGGATCCTCTGCCCTTGGGTTAACTTTAAAAAAAAACAAAAAAAACAAATAAGTCTCATTGAATCTTGAAATATTGAACTGGCAAAAACAAAGCAAAAACAAAGACCAATCAATTCAATTGAGCCTAAATTGTGCAGCATGACTTCACAACAGCATCATCTCTGGGGACTTCACAGACATCAAGTCCCATCAGTTCATAATAAATAGCCCAAATGACAAAAAGTGGCTGACTTACATCATTGGTTTAGAAACTTAAGTGCTGAACTTATTCATTCATTCGAAAAATAAAAGGGAAAAGCTCATTCATTCAATTCCTAACTGCTTAGTCCGATGAAGTGTCACGGGAAAGCTGGAAAAGCTCATTGTTACGTTACAACTCTGCAAAGGGGATGTGAGGTGTAAAAAATGAGAACTGCGGACAGCTGTTAACATGTGAATTTCTGAAAATTTATTGTTACAAGTGGAAATGGGAACAAAGAGGTGGTAATATTACAAGTTAGCCTGAATTTAGCAAAAGAAAAACAGAACACAAAACCAACCAGTTTTAACACTGCTGGAAGAATCACTAAAAACCAGGCACTTTTTAAACACAGAAAAAAAAAACTGCTAACCAAACAAAACCTAGTCAAATTACCACCGCCAACAACAAACGCACACACGCAAACCCCGCAGGTTGCAGGCCAAGGACAGACTGTCTGTACCAAACAGTTGCCAGTGAGTCCACAGCTGCGGCCGGTTTAAATCTCCCTCCAGTCTAGCTGCAGCGTTGTTGATAGGTTGGGCAATTGTCCAATCAGCAGGCAGGGAAGAAGAGCGTGATGAGTGGAGCCAATTCTCAGGTGGTGACGGCAGACAGGGATTTGAATATAAAATAAAATAATTAGGTGGATTGGCAGGCAGCCGTAACACACTAAATAGTTAATAATTGTCACCATATTTTAACTGGAAAAATGTCCAATTTTTAAACTGAAAGGCCTGAGACATTTTGCCTTTAGAGCTTGTTACTCTGCACACTCCTTAAAAACTTTCATCTGTCTTTGAGGAGGTGAAAAGTCAAGGTTTTTACTAGAGAAGCAACATAAAGCTTATTCAGTTATCCTCCTGTGGAAAATAGAAAACAAGGTATCTTTAATCTTGCCGCCCTAATTTGCAGCTTGAGTGGGTTGCTGGAACTTCAGATAGCTGCAATGGACTCGTTTACTGAAAAAAAACACATCCTTTGTTGACAGCAACAACTGCAGCGCATTAAAGGGTAAAGCTGGTTAACAGTAAGGCCTGGTAAAAGGTCACAGTAAGCAATCCTAGACGTTACAGGACACAAACAACCTGGATGTCACTGCAGGCTTCCCACAATAATGTCACTGATATTAAACAAAGAGAAATGGCACAACAAAGATTTTTTTTTTTTTTTTTTTTTTTTTAAAGTTTGGATGAGAAAAGTTTCTGATGCTGGTTTGACATCAAAAGGATGCCAGACGGATCTTTCATCTCTGTGTCTCTGTGCTATAAAAATAAGCCAGCGTATAATGCACATTTTGAGCTGCACCAGCACAAGCAGCTCTGTGGTCTGTTTCCTGAATACATGTTTTGAAAGGTTAAGTTGTGGGAGGAAAGAGAACATCAGCTATATGCATACGCCCGTCAGACAGAAGGATCTAGATTCTTGACAGTTGGCTTGACGGTCTTCATCAGCAGAAAGTGAGTTAAAATGGAAAAGGAGATGAAAATTTATGCAGTCACTGACAAAAAATAAAGCACTTAGGGTGTGTGATTGGGCTTCCGTCCAAGCTGTGAGCAGAAACATGCTAGTTGGCAAACCAGCCACTTATGCTCCTGCTAAGGTGTCTAGCAGGGAAGCTGGGTCTGTAAAGACCAGGAACAATGAGCACTTAGTTGACATTTTCTGAAAATATAATGCAAATAACTGTGTAACGCAGTTTGTAGATATAGCTTTATGATCCCCTGAGAATGCCCTTAAGCCCTCTCCACCCTGCAAATATTTTGACGATTCAGTTCTCCAGACGGCTGAAAAGTGTTGTAAGGAAAAAAAAATAGTCTAGTAGTTGTCTTCCACGGCTACTGCAAAGAACTTGTATGCCAATAGAAATCAAGGATTAGATATAATAAAGGGTTAATTCAAGGATATACATGAAAAGGTTTTAAATGTTCCTTGTTCAACTTTCACAATAAAGGCACACAGTTATTTCTCTTTGTTAAAATAAAAAATAAAAAAAATTTCAAGCTTGAAAACCAAATTAAAATAAATAGAAAATGATTAAAGTTGCCATACTTTGACTTGATCTGCTTAGGCTGCTAACTGGTCCAAAAGGATGTATATATCCCTCCTCTTTACCGCCTCGTCCACTTCAGTGTCGCTTGAACCCATGTACATGTATACATATTAGTACGGCCCAGCTCAAAGGCTGTAACCAAGCTTTATTGAAGAAACATAAAAATAAATACAAACTTCACGGCAAAACAAGACCAAACCAAGCAAAGCCAACTATTTTATATGTATATATATATATATATATATATATATATATATATATATATATATATATATATATATATATATATATATATATATATATATATATATATATATATATACACACACACAAATGTAATTGTGTGACTTGTTCCTAATTTGAAGAGTCTGGTATGGTATAGCTTGTCTGTGGAAAACTGGGAACACAGTGTAGGCAGGACGGGAGTTTGGCCAACTACTCAATTTGATTTGGCTTTTTAAAAAAATATAAACAAACAAACAAAATAAAAAGAAGATGGTATAAATCAGCAGTCCTTTTCAATACAAAATACTAGAAGAGGTTAGATAAAGGTACTGTGGAACTTGCTTTCTGTTATCAACAATCATTTTTATTCCTGACCTATATGTCACATTTGTCTTCAGTGCATTAATGTGAGTAAGGTTAAGAAATAGACTTTTCACAAAGTCACATTCGCAGGCGTAACTTTTTATAGGCCCTCCCTGACCTGCTCACTGTTGTTTTTCCAAATAAAGCATGTTGATATTTATACACGAAGGATAGACATTTTCAGTTTTTCTAAGTGATCCTTTCAGACTGTATGAGCTGCTTCATGTAGTAAGAAGGTCAGACGTTATCCCTGGTTCTGCAGAGTAAACAGCCCAGTTTAAACAAGCGCCATGTGCAGAGCAATGGAGCTGTTCATGGTGCTGAACACATTGTGAAGCTGGCCAAGCCATCTGAACTACACTCTTTAATTACTGTTTACATGTGTAGATTATGCGGGAAGCCATAAACATTTTTGTTTGATACCACCACACACACACACACACACACACACACACACACACACACACACACACACACACACACACACACACACACACACACACACACACACACAGACAGACAGACAGACACACACACACACAGGTTTGAAAGTACTCAAAGGTATTTGGGTACACAAGGGCATTAATTGGTCACAGTTCTCTGGGCATTTTGACTGGAACTATAAAAAGAAACAAATAACAAAAAAAAAACACAATCAAAAGTAATGATCATTGTCGGAGCCTCATGAAACACCAACTTGCTCATATTCTGGCACATCTACCTCAGTCGGAATCGGAATCATTACTACAACTTGTTTAGAATAATATCTGACTGGTGCACTCGCGCCGTCGTTTGTGTTGCAGATAGAGTTTTGTTTGAGAGGAGAGCGAGTATCGCTTTAGGCTTGAACACGGATAGGGAATTGAATGCATCAATCAAAATGTTGGGATTGGTTAAAAGCCCCAAAGGACAACTACAACTCACAATGGGAGACTAAGGAAAAAACAAAAACAAAAAAAGAACACAATACAGCCAAACAATAATACAGCAATTCACAACAAACAATCATATATGCTTCATAAAAATGTCCAATCTTCACAGGGTCCTTGGGCCATTACTAAAAGAGCTTGTTCAAGGGAGGAAAAGCAAAGTTGAGGAAGGAAACGAGGTGATATCCCGACAAACCTGGCTGGAAAGAAAATATGTACACTCGTATGAAGCAACTTTTGAGCAATTGTGAATTCCAATGAAATAATTTACTATTTTCAGGGTTGCTGGGCAGTTTTTTATTTACAAAATGGCTTTCCAAAGGATGGGCTGACATATGAACCTGTTTGCTTTTGGGCCTCATTTACAAGTTGAAATATGTGAAGCAGCATTGTCATAATTGTGCTCAGCAAATATGAATGGTTTTGTTTCAGTCTGGTGCCGAATGGCTTACTTTAAGAACTTTAGGAAAACATAAATGGGATCATGCAGACTGAGGCAGCGGCCACACAGTGGCACACTTTTTTATGCAGGATGAGGAAAGAGATCAGGAAGGATGGGTGGGTGGAAAAATATATCTTTCTATAAATGTGTGATATCATTTATACTTTAACGTGAGGCTTTAAAACTGTCAAAATCTCTATAAATAAGCAAGATAGGTGTTTTTGTAGTAGATTTGGTTCACTGCTGTGACACAACTTGGATTGGTAATGACAAACTTGGATCTCTTTGGTTCTGGACACCCTCTGCTCTGCTAGAGCTGATAGTAGCTGTTTTGTTTTTTTTTTATTTGTAAATGGACTTATGAACCTTGCAGTATCACACACTCCTGCTGGAAAGGTTTGAAGATATCTTACTTAAGGTTTACAAATTAAAAAAAAACAAAAAAAAAAAAACATTTTGTAGATAAATGGTGTTTTAATGTCATAAAATACATTAAAAACTAACTTGTGGATATTTTGAATTGTTTAACAACACAAACATAAAGGATTCCCAGTGTGAAAATCATTTTTCATGTGAAATGAGTGCTGATTTGTACAAACGTCTATTTTACACAAAGAATGCCGGGGCTTTCAAAGTCATTGGTGATCTTGAGGAGCAACAAATAAAATAAAGCAAAATAAACTTTTTAGAAATGACAAATGCGTTATAAAAAATACCTGATTTCCTTTGCAATGAGTGATAGGTCTGGACTATAGCTAGGCCTGTTCTGCTACTTTGACATTTCTGCTGTGCAGTGATCCAGTTGTAATACATGCAGAATGTGATCTACTTGTCATACTGAACCACAGAATGTCTTCCTTGGGGGAAAAGAGGAAAATAAGTCTTTTGCATAGCAGTATATGTTGCTGCAAAGCCTGTCATCTGCAATAACTCACCCCACTGATGATCTTCTTGTCATGATTTGGGTTTTTCCCTTTGCTTTGTGTTCAGGGTTCCTGTTTTATTTTGTAGTTTTCCTGTTTAGTTCCCTCGGTTCTTGTTTAGCTTCATTGATTTCCTGTTATTGAGTTCACCTGGTTTCATTTTGTTAATTACTTCACCTGTTTGGCTTCCCTGGGTATTTATACTACTCAGGTTCACTCCTTGTTGCTGGATCATTTCGTACGTCAGTTAGTTTGTCTGTTCTGAGTTTCCTGGGTTAAGAATAAATCGTTCTGAGTTCTGCATATCGGCCTCCCTCATCTCTGCAATTGGGTCCACACCACATCTCCACTGCCTGCCGCGACAGAATGATCCAGCCAACCGAGGACCCAGCAGAGATGGTTACTCTGTTTGAGTTTTTTCGTCGGGAGGCGGCCAAACACCTCCCGACCAACGAGCCTCACTGGACCTCTTCCAAGAGAAACCAGCGCAGACAGCACCGACGACTGGTTGGCCCAGTGGAGAGCCCTGGCCAGTCCCCTTTTCTGGGAACTAGACTGGCGCTCCACACATCCGGACCACTACCACCGCCAGCGCCCAGGTCCACGTCTCCGGCGCTGCAGGCTCCCACGCCAGCGCCCAGAACCCGTCCGGCGCTGCAGGCTCCCACGCCAGCGCCCGGGTCCACGTCTCCGGCGCTGCAGGCTCCCACGCCAGCACCCAGGGCTCGTCCACCTCCCTTGCTCCATGTTCCCGAGGGGGTCCCAGGACGGGACGCTCCTCCCTTGCTCCATGTTCCCGAGGGGGTCCCAGGACGGGACGCTCCTCCCTTGCTCCATGTTCCCGAGGGGGTCCCAGGACGGGACGCTCCTCCTCCCCCGTCTCCAGTGTCCGGCGAGGAGGTCGCTCCTCCTCCCCCGTCTCCAGTGTCCGGCGAGGAGGTCGCTCCTCCTTCCCCGCCTCCAGTGTCCAATGTGAGGGATCCAGAGCCGAGGCTGCCCCCGTCGTCTGGGCCTCCCGGCCGTCCTCCAGAGCCGAGGCTGCCCCCGTCGTCTGGGCCTCCCGGCCGTCCTCCAGAGCCGAGGCTGCCCCCGTCGTCTGGGCCTCCCGGCCGTCCTCCAGAGCCGAGGCTGCCCCCGTCGTCTGGGCCTCCCGGCCGTCCTCCAGAGCCGAGGCTGCCCCCGTCGTCTGGGCCTCCCGGCCGTCCTCCAGAGCCGAGGCTGCCCCCGTCGTCTGGGCCTCCCGGCCGTCCTCCAGAGCCGAGGCTGCCCCAGACTGTTTCCTGAGCTGGGCCGTTTGGACTCTTCCCCCGGACTTGTGCCCCTGGACTTTGTTTTTTCCATTGGTCCCTCCTCCGGGCCCCCTCCTCCCACCCGTCTCTGGACTCTGAACTGTTTGGGCCGTCCGGTGGCCGGCCCTTGTGGGGGGGGGGGGGGGGGGGGGTACTGTCATGATTTGGGTTTTTCCCTTTGCTTTGTTTTCAGGGTTCCTGTTTTATTTTGTAGTTTTCCTGTTTAGTTCCCTCGGTTCTTGTTTAGCTTCATTGATTTCCTGTTATTGAGTTCACCTGGTTTCATTTTGTTAATTACTTCACCTGTTTGGCTTCCCTGGGTATTTATACTACTCAGGTTCACTCCTTGTTGCTGGATCATTTCGTACGTCAGTTAGTTTGTCTGTTCTGAGTTTCCTGGGTTAAGAATAAATCGTTCTGAGTTCTGCATATCGGCCTCCCTCATCTCTGCAATTGGGTCCACACCACATCTCCACTGCCTGCCGCGACACTTCTGGATGGCCCTTCCTCTTTTTAGCATGGCAGACAGTGTCCATGCTTTCTCAATAGAAATGAAAAACGTTTGACAGGTTGGACCACAGGACAGTATTACACTTTGCCTAAATTCATGTCAGACAGTTCAGGCACAGAGAGGACAGCAGCATTTATAGCTTATATACTAATGTTTTCATGGAGTTTCTACTTGCATTTCTAGTTTAATTTACTTGAGGCTGTCCTGGGATTTTCACTAGACAGTCATGACAGTTTTTAATGCAGAGGGATATATAGATTTTTTTTCTGTCTTTATTCACACATACATTTGTCCATATTCTATATTAGATAATATTATGGAAATATAACACTTAGAGCACTTGAAGAGCACTTGAAGCAAAAATACCCATAGTATATGGCGTTAACACTAATATAATGCGTTATAATGCTAACACTGTGATGCTAACACAGTCATGGTCACATGCTATGACTTTTCCATTAAGTGCCCGGTGATCAGTAGCCTTGGAAAACACATTCACATGGTTTTCTGTTGTGTGCCATTTAAGCGTGACCATGATCTGTGGAGGAATGCTTTGCTTCTTCCAGATGAACACTTAATGTCACATACAACTCTGTTTTAAACTCTTTCCATGATGTCCTGTTCTCTGTAGTGTGAGACCAGTTCACCTATAATAACTCAAATTTTCTTTAGTATTGTGATTTTTTATTTCTTTAGGAACTTTGAAAACCTACATCTTCAGCTAAACCAATGAGCAGCTTATCTTTGGCTATCAGGGCTACTATCCTGCAGGTTTATGTTGTTTACCTGCTCCAACATATCTGACTACAGTTAGTGGCTCACTGGGAAAACGTTGACAGGAAGCAGTTGGGTCCATTTGATCTGAGCAAGGAAACAACAAAAACCCGCAGGATGGCAGCCCTTTAGGAGAGGAGTTTGACACCTCTGTTCTACTGGATTAGAGTGCCAAACTCCTCGTCATCTTTAGTGTTTCAGGAACTTAAGCCAAGCACATGCAGTGAGCTGTGTCTTCAGTCTTCAGTTTTTAAGTCTCAGCATTTTTCTGTAAACATTAGTAATTCTGTGGTGTCAATCTGGGAAGCTGAAGTTAATGAGGACAGAATGCTAAGCCTCATCAGTCAATATCTTTAGCTAGGATTTAAACATCTCCTTTGTCCATGTCCCATGTCACACATATATAAATACACACACACACACTCAGATATTGATACACTGATGCAACAGAGGACATCATACATTGTCTGACTTTGCTATTTCTTGCCGGCAGTTGTACGAGAGAGGGAGAAAGGGGTGACAGGTTCTCTGACCAGCCAAGCTTTGCCGGTTATAATTGGAGTTCAGGAGGTAGCAGAGGCTGCTGGGTATAATTGGACAGCATCCAGGAACTTGTGGGGATGGTTGTCTAAGCCTCGCTCCACTTTTTACCGCCATCTCAATTACTCCCTTGGAGCAAGCCTCCTCACCAACGGGCCACTGACACGCCATCCACCATCTGAGTGCGTGTTTGTGTGTGTGTAGATGTGAGTTTAGGGAGGGGTTTAATTGCTGTCATCATTTGGAATCCGGGAGAACAGTTAGTTTGCCTCATTAATATTAAAAGAGATGAAGAGATTCCATCAAATGTGGAGCGTAATCCCAGATTTATTAGAGGGCGTTTGGTTATGATGCTTAAGTAACTTTCCCATGAGGCTAAAGGAGACACAAGCTGTGTTTGCAGTGGTTAAAGAGTGAAGGGCAGTGACAACACCAGCTAGATACAGTACACACTTAGAGGAGAGTGACAGTAATTATCTGTCCGTTTTTGGCTTTCTGTTTCTCACCCTGGCGTTGTGCTGTGTGCAACCCTCCACTCCACCCCAATGAACATAATTAAAGCTATTTTCAATTACAATAGGCTGCACAGACAGGGACTGCATAAAGAGCATTGTGCTGCCTCAACCATTAACTATGATGAATGAGTGAGTGAGGAGTTTGATTGTGAGGGTTCACTGTGGTTGAAATAACCATGTGAGTATTGCATCATCTTAGAATTACTCAGAATCTCCATACTGACCTTCAGGAATGTGCATTTTTAATTTGCATCTACAGTATCTACAGTTTACATGTCCATCGTTCTCGACTAATCTTTGTTTACAAAGGAAATTTATCAACCCAGCAAACAACTGATGCCAACAACTGATGAAAATATGGCAGAAACCCTTAGGGGCAAATTCACGTCAGCCCTTTTGATTCGGATCCTAGTCTGTTTGCTCGGAAAGTCTGTTTTGTTTAGGAAAATGTTAATGCGCCAAACGAATTCTAATTGAGATCATAGAAGTGGAGTTGGTCGGCCTACAAACGCAGGTCTTGGTTTGTATCAAGTGGACCAAATACAGGAAGCAGACTACAAAAAAAGTTTCTTCCTGCATTTGGTGTAGCATTGCATTGTGGGTAAACACATAGTGATAGCATTAAGGGACCTCTGTCTCGTCTGTTCATACTGCGCCCATTGTTGTAGTGTATTTCCGCAGCATACTTACACAAGAACACAAAAACAGCAATAGTTTCGTGCTCCATGTTTAGTTTGCAAGTGGAGGAGACTAAGTTTTCCTTTTCACATGGATCATGTCATATTTTTTTGCTAAATACTTGTGTAGCGCTACCTTTGGTGAGAATGGGGATATATTATTCTAATGGTTTGGCTTGTCTGATCTAAGTGCAGCATGAATGCTATCTCGGTTCACATGGATACACCCCCCTTCCAACTGAGCCGAGTCCCCAGTTGGACCGAGTCCAGCGGACTATCCTGATGTGAATGCACCCTTAACTGTAAAGATAATAAAAATTTTATAACTACACACAGTGGCTGAATAAACTGTATGTATTTTAACCGATGACCATAAAATTTGAACTTTTATGGACTTGACCATAAAATTTGGACCTTTTTGGACTTTATGACAAAAACTACCAGATGCAGTTGGAGATGTCTTTGAAAGCTCATACTGCCCGCATGAGCTTTCATAACATCAATAAATCAAAAATGATCTCTCGCTGACTGAGTTATGATCTGCTATGCTTCTGTTGCACATATTTAATAATTTAACTTGTGTCAAATATTGTGTTCTTTTTTTTTTTTTTTTACATAAAATCAAAATGATTTTCAGGATTTGAAGATGAAAATGCGCAGTAATCCCCTTCTAAATACAAACATACAGTTTTTTGTTTTTTTTTAAATTATAGACACAAAAAGCTGTTTCTGACCATATAAAACTGCAGTAAAATGTTCAACTAGATTCATGTGGTTTATTTCATTGGACTCAAGGATCCTATTACCAACTTAAATGTCGATTAATTTACTAGAAACTCAACTGGCTTTATACATGGTATAATCTGACAAAAAGGAAATTACACCCTGACTCGGTAAGACAAGAAAGCTTTGTCAGGTTCTTTCTGTTATACCACGAGTTTCAGTTTTCATCTTGTTAGGCTTCAGATGTCACACTATTTGATCTA
Source organism: Telmatherina bonti (assembly GCF_933228915.1). NCBI lineage: Eukaryota > Metazoa > Chordata > Actinopteri > Atheriniformes > Telmatherinidae > Telmatherina > Telmatherina bonti. Next base: position 15,805,242 of record NC_136622.1, on the reverse strand, counting down.
CTTATTATTTGGTCATCTGGATTTGATCCAAAACCAATTCTTATTCTGTAAAAAGGAGTGCTCATTTTTAAGTTCACTGTGTGCAGAGAAAGGAGTAAGCTCAGAAGCAGAGTTCAGTCTCTATAAGGTCATACTGCTTTCATAAGAAAACAGGTGATATCAGTTGTAGAGATCATGTGCACAACGACACCCACACACTCAGAAACAAGCCTGTCTTTGGTGTGGGAAGTTATAAAAGTAGATAGAGCTGACCTTTTCTGTTAAGAGACGTGTTTAGTGCATTTAAAAATTTAAACTCTCTGAAACTGACTTCAGCAACTCATGGATAAAACATTTTCCTTGTCTGTTAGACAGCTAGCATCTCGCTGAAAGCATTTTAGCTTAACGCTAACTGCATCCAACACGTCAGGAGCAGCACTCATCTGTGTTTTATGCAGGACATTTTCATGAGGTTATATTACTTCATTAATGTCTATTTGAACATTTTACACATTATCAGATCACAATCAGTTACTTTTTAACATTTTTACAAATTTTTTAAGGTAGTGTGTGATCTACAAGAACAGAAACAGCCACAAATAATGCAAGGTAACAGCAAGTCAACTTAAGACATTTTAAACTAATTTATTTTAAATTACAAATAAGTTAAATTGAAGTAAGTTCTCTAGCCAATCTCTCCAATATCTGCTGACTTTGAGGAAAGCCTGTTTCAGTTTTCTAGAGACTAAGAATGAGACCAAGGTTCATCTTCCAGCAAACCATTGACCCATGCATGCTGCTAAAAGCAGCACTTTAGTGTTTAAAGGGGAAATGTTTACATATTTTTGAGTGGTCTCAGCAGTCAGAGCTCAGATTGCAGTTTGATTAAGATACTGTGGTATGAGTTACAGTTTGCTGTAAAGCAGCAAACCATTTCTAGAGGAATGTGATGATTAGTCAAAAATCACAGTGGAGATGTCAAACTTATAAACATTTTCACCGAGCTGGATGATGATTGTAGTACAAAGGACATTCTACTAAGCTTTAACTTGGATGAAAGAACTCATGTATGTTAAAGTTTTCTGTTTTTTTCCCTTTTTTGTCATTTATTTTGTCATCTGTCCTCTCCAAGATGGGATAGTAAAATAGTTTCAATTGAGAAAGCTCAGAAATGCCTTTTGATGCATTTAAACCATGGTCAGTAAAAATTCTAATGACAACTGGCATGCAATATTTTCATAGCCTCGTGGGGAACACACACATAGTTCCACAAGTTAAATCACTGTAATATCACCCCGTTATGGGCATCACCATAGCAACACATTAATCATCTGATTCAGATCAACCGGCTTTTGACAGGCGAATGATAGAAGTGTGCTGTTGCTTTATGTAGCCCAGACTGCAAAGGATTAAACATTCAGCTGAATTTGAGCCAATCCAAGCGCTTAATACTGAAGTTGTGTCTGACCATGTTTAAAAAAAACTATCTAATTATGACTGTAGTTATTTTTTTAGTTAATTTATTTTTAAAATATTGAAAATCTTACATACTCTACCTTTAACAATTGGTTATAGCCAAACTTGAATTTGATTTTGTTTTTTTTTTTTGTTTTTTTTTTTGTGGATACTGTACACTTGCAACAAAGTGACGGACACTTTTATTTAATCTTCATGTATGTTTTTGTTTTATAAATCTGTATTATTTTAATACAACGTACCTGCTAAAAGCTTTCTTTCTCCGACTCTGTTCTTGTTATTGCAACTAACCTCTACCTCCCCAGACGAATCAAGCTTCTTCTGATTAAGGCCCAGTTTATATATGTCTCCTGTTGGGACCTACACTCAAATCAGTGCATTTAGTCCTATATAAGGTAATTGGAGACACAACCGTGTTACATTTTCAATGGCTATCCAGCATAAAATGTACATAGTTATATTTAGCAATGTTTTTAAAACATAAATAAACATTTTTTTTTAAAGAATGCACTTCATAGAGGGGCCAAATGGTTAGCTTGACTAGCGTCGGGCTTTAGAACTATGAATTGTACAGCTGATCGATCTTTACTCCTTACATAGCGTACGCTTATTTTGCTTTTATAGTCTTGCCATTGTTATTGAACATATAAATAAAGTTCTGACCTAAAAAACTTCATATAATCTTCAGCAAACACCATGTGTAGCTGATTTTATTTTATTTACACATGGTGGCTGCCGAACAATCCTGCTGTCGATCAGCTGAGTCTGTCACATGTTTGGTGCAACTTGTTTGATGGTTGTCAAGGCGGCGAGGACCCAAATGCAGAGATTGGAGCCAAAGATTCTGAATCTAGATGCTTTACTAAAAACAAAAAACATCTTAACTAAGGGCAAACTACATGGGAGGACTACCAGAAATACACTCAACATACCAGCTACTGAAACACCACAACAGAGGGGTATGAATACACACAAAACCACAACAAGACACAGGTGAAAAGGATGAAACTAATGAGACCAGGTGAAAACTATGAACAGGAACAAAGGCTACACAGGAGACAAGGCAAGGGGACTAAACAGGTTAAAAACTACAAAATAAAACAGGAATCTAGAACTAAAGACATGATGAAACACATCATGACAATAGTTTACTGCTGATAATCATTTTTGCAAACACTTAAAAGATTTTAAGTTCTGTTTCAGACGCTTAACACATTTTATGTGCCTCAGAGATGATCTTTTAAGATTGGACTGGTGATATTGAGAATAATAGCTGATCTTTGACGACTTCTGTTTTGCTAGTATTTAACTTAGTTTATTTTAGTTCTGACAGATGTGGATCCAATTTTACTCTTATTTTTTGTTTCCTATTTCAAGTCCTACCTCTCATCAGTTCTTATTGTTTTTTAGCTGATTTGTATATTTGCACAGTCTGGGGAGTCATTCAGTTTACATATAAGTATTGTATTGTGTAGAGCATATGGAAAAAAATAGCTTTTCTAGTCTTGAATCTACATTTTATCAACCATTCAGTTAACATGAAGAATACAGGACACAGTTTCAGAGTGCACGTGTTGTACAGGAAATGAAACATTAACTGCCTTCATACATTTTACTTTTTACTAAAGCTTTTGCTTTACGTCATACAAGCTTACACTTTCTTTCTTAGGCAGAAATGATTGATGTTTTGTGTGTAAAACACATGCAAGGTAATTAGTGAGCAGGACACAACCATGATTGGGTTGAAAAAGAAGGAAAAAAATCACTCTTATTTAAAAGCTCAAGGCAACACATGTTGACTTATTTGAACTTGTTAAAATTTCATATTCATATTAAATATTGAAAAATCTATTAAGAACCTTCTTTGAAGTACTTTTCTTCCAATCTATGAACCTAAATGTTAGGCAACAAATAGAACTTTACATATTCTGCTGATATTCTGCTGAAATGTTTTTAGTTTAATCCTATAAAGTAGCCTTCAAATGATGTTTTCGTCAGAGGAAAGAGTTTCATTTAAGTTCACCTCTAATGTCTTTACCCACCTCTTTTTATAATCAAGGAGCAAAGCAGATAGGTCTGCTCTTGAAGCCACCTTCACATCTATTAGGAGTTCAGTGTGTGCAAACACTGTCTGATGGAAGCCATAATCAGTTGCTTAACCACAGACTACTGTGTCCAAATAAATGAAAAAAGATGTATCCTTTCCTTTATATCTCCTATTTATTTCTCCATATTCATTTGACATTTGTTTTTTTTTATGTTGAGGGAAAGAGCTGATGGCCACCATATATTTAAGACTTTTAAGTGTGGGGTGTTAAGAATTCTTTAAAGGTCTAAAAAGTAAACTCTGGTGCTACCTGGCTAACCTATGTTAACCTGGCCTTGTTAGTCCAAGTCACTTGCTCTGAAATAAATATTGGGGGCTATCAATAATAGACAGAGAATCTGAGACTTACAGGAAGCCTTGAGAGGCTGAAAGGTCTTTGGGGAGGTGTGACTGCTGTATAGCTGCCCTGGTCCAATCACCTTGTTCTCTTCTGATCTAATCTATTCATCACCCAGGTCAAAGAAAATCGACTCAAAGTTTAGGTCTTAATTCCACTCAGGAAAAAATACAAGTCATTTCTTCAGTTTTTTTTTCTTTTTTTACTTATAACCTTCATGTTGTCATTATAGGGGAAAATCACATTTTGCTTGGACAACATGAGCACTGTGTAGCCGGTGGGAAATTTATTTTCAAGCTATGCTATTCATTTGAGAACTAAACAGTTAATGGACTGAAAAAGCAAAAAAATTGTATTCTTCTTTGAAAAACTAATAGTTTGATTTTGACCAATTTGCCTTCTTTGAAAGCATAAATCACGTGATGAACTGTAGAACAATGAGTGCCTAAGCAAATCAAGAAGTGTTTGACGTTTGATGGTAATTTGTTCCCAAATCTGAATGAGACAGACGCTACACGCCGAACCGTGATGTAGCAGAGAAAATGATGATTCAGAACATGTATATTTATGCATGTACAGCTGCATTCAGCTAATACGCTCAAAGACAATAGATCATTTCTGGACTAAATACACAGTCAAACAACCAGGTTTGTGTGCAGAGGTGGACATCCCTGGGTGGACAATTTTTCATTTTTTAATAAAAACCTGATGCTTGTGCCACAGTCTCTGTATGAAAACTAATAACTCTCCCTAAACAAATACTTCCCCTGCATAATGAAAACACACTGCCTTGCTGTTGAATAGGCACAAGCCTCATCAGTAGTAGGGAGGGCTGTCTGATGTGGTCTGCGCTCAGGTGTCAGAGGGAAATGTCTGCCCCTGACTTTTAAACAGACCTTTTTATCATCCTGACATCCTGATGGCACATCGCTGATGAGACAGGTCAAGGAAGTGTTCTCCAGGAACACTGAGACAGGGAAGCCGGAGTCAAAGCACAGATGAGCAGCATTTTTTGTCACCAGGCAGTGGGATCTTGACTTTACAAGCCGTACCATTGGGGCTTTGAAATCTACATTACTATGTCTTTGTGCAGCCCAATGCTCCACACCGTCTCTTCTGAGAAAATTTAGAACTTGAGTTCAAGCTTGTAACACCAGCCAAAGCTTGTTGCTGGGAAAGAACAAACTGAGGGCTTATCTGGTGCTGCCATCCGGCTGGCCTTCCATAAGGCTGGCAAGTGGCAACAGGCCAACAGAGCGTCTGGGCTTTGGTCATGCCAAACATGCGTCAAGCAACATTTCTCTAAACTTGTCTTAAGTAAGAAGACCATAGAGCTGTTAAATTAAATAAAAAAACATACTTTTTTGAAAAAAAAAAAAAAAAAAAAAAAAAAAGTGCTTAAATTTTTCCATTCAAACTGGTTCCACTCTACTTCCCAAGGCGCTCTGTTGTCTGCCTCAGCATGGCAAGTGTGCATGTTATCTGCCACCCAGTGCTCTGAATAGATAAAATATATTGTTGGACTTGTTCCTTATATCCAAGCACTTCCAGTTTTCAGAGACTTTAGGATCGTTCTGAAACTTGTTTGATTCCTGTCAAGATAAAACCGAGTTTTTCCAACTAAAAATTTTACTCCACCAGTGCATGTGTCGATTTACAGCAGCTCTGCACTCCATGACTTTCATGAAGTGTCTCTACAGATGCCGTCTTGATCATGGAGATTACAATGCTGGGAGCTGAGAGGATATGTAGTAAATGTTTCCCATGAACACCTTCATCTATACTTCTACCTGCAACAATATGTTATGTGTACACTGAGTGCAGTCAGCACCACAGTATTAAAGTAAAGCTATAAAGACAGAACTGTAGCAGAAAAAACATGTTATGCTGCCTTCAGGTTTTCATCAGTGATCCTGCCTTGAATCTCCTACAGCTACATCAAAAAGAAACATCTCTGCAAAGGGTCCAGGACCACAATCTGTCAGCCTGTCAGTGGAAACAGTTAAATACGAAAAGTGCACTTTGCTCATCGCAGCAACATATTTTATTTTTCAAAATGCATTATTAAAATAAACAAAAATAGAAACAAGTCAACTTTGAGCTCTATGTTAACGCAATAAGGACACTAATTCCACAGAACACAGTGAGCATTTCATAAAAATCTAAATACTGAGTTGGAACTGAGGACCACAGCAGCAGAAGTTAAGTGTACACTTTCACTGCTTACTCCATTTGTTCTCCACTCCTTCCTCTTTGTGTCTCATACAGTTCCACCTTTTCATCTTGTACATATGCAACATAAAACTATGCCAAAAAACAGCCCATAAAAAGCTCTTTCAATATTTGTCTCAATAATGCTTTCGTGTAACAAAAATAAAAAACTGAACCAGTTTCTGACTTTTATGCTGCATCATCTTCACACCGACAGATGTGGACTACCATGTCAAGCATTACTGCTATCACTTCCTGTTGAAATGTCTGCTCAACTCCTGGAAAAGACATTACCTTGATTTCAGATATGTTTCTTTCACCCAGTGGTTTCCAAACTTTTACATCGACAACAATAATGCCCCCCCCCCCGCCTCCTCCCGTCACATCATCCAAAGAAACATAATAAGAAATGAACCTTTAGTTTCAGTGGCTGTATTGCAAGTAGAATTAAAACTGTGTCAGTACTTTTATCCATTCTTCTGCTTCAGTGTGAAACATTTTAAACCAGGAATCTCTTCAAACTACTTTAGGTGAGTGGAGTTTTCTGCATTGATTATTACAATTATTGGTCAAGCAGGGACAGATATGCTCCATCATAGTTTGTTCTCTTTTTTATTACTTGAAGTCTCTCTTGTTGATTTATCATCATTTTCTATGAGTACTTTTACACATTTGTCCAGTGCCAAAACTCCCAAGTTTTATTTAGCCTTGACCCCCCCCCCCGATAACTCTGGCCCTCCTGGGGGGCCCGGCCCCCAGTTTGGGAACCACTGCCTTAACCAAATCAATGTTAAGTTCACAGACATGAGGGTCAGACTCGCCTGTCACTGACTAGTTTGTTGATTTCAGAATCTTCCAGAGTTTTGTCAGCAATTTTATCTAAACTTTCTTTTGTTGTTTTCATTTGACCTTTTGCTCTTTGTATACTTTTTGTTGCCAACATCAAATTATGAAATTGTTCCTATTTTTCAAATAATGTGAAGTGGTTGTGTTATATGTTCAGGGTGAAACCAGGATCACAGAGCAGAAACCTGAGCTGAATATAAGAGAATGCTTTACAGTAATCCAAAGTAAAGCAAATATTAATACATGCAGGTAGAAGGACTAGACGGGCAAAAATGCAAAACAAGCCGAGAGCTGTTACCACAGGGTAAACTGACAATCTGGCAATGACTGCAGGGCCGAGCTGGTCTGAATACCGCTGCTGGTGATTGGAGATAAGGTGCAGGTGAAGGTCTGGTTGCCGGGACAACAGGCACGCCCACCACAGCCACACAACAGGAGCAGTAAAGACAATGAAAATTGCTTCCTTGGTATATAAATCACAGAAACTGTTAATTCATAGAAATAAGTGTTTATTCATTTTAGAAAAGTTAGTCTGCGGCTCATAATACCCACTTTAATTCTGATGGCACTCAAAGTGCTGACATTGGATCCATTCTTTATGTACCCCACGTTTAAACTTGGTGGAGCCTTGAGGAGGTCATGATTGTTCTCTGAGGGCCGGTCCCAAGTCCAGATAAATGCAGAGGGTTGCGTTGGGAAGGGCATCCGGTGTAAAACATGTGCCAGTTAAAATGTACGATAATTCGCTGTGGCGACTCCTTCAGAGCGACAAGCCAAAAGGAAACAACAACAACAACATTCAGGCTCGGTGATGGTAAGCTACACATGTGGCAACATCTGCCCCGGGGCAGACTGATGGAAACATGGCAGCTGATGTGTGCCAAACGAAACATACATACACATTCATACACCAGTAATGCTGAAACTGGAGGCAAGGAGGGTAAAGTCTTTTTCCTATAAACAAACATCTGATGATTGGGATTCAGATTTGAACCTTCTGGTGTTTGGAAAATACTGCACTACTGCTGTCCCCGATATGCTCATATGCTGGTATCTGCTCCCTGAAGCCCAAAGATGTGTCTGTGATATTTATTCACTTTGTCAGTGTGTAACTCATAAAATAACTATAAAATGTACTTTTGGTGAATTAATTACAATGAGTTTTAAGTCTATTGGAACAAAAAGTGGCTGACACACAAAGAGCTGTTTAATCATCCCCAAAATGGATTCATACCCTTCCATTAAAGAAAAGTCCAAATATGTAAGAGTTACTGAAATACCTGGGGAGTGAAAAAGGTAATAATGAAAACCCTACATTATAATTTAGTGACATAAGACATTGCTTTTTAATTGAACAGAGTCACAAAAATTAGAAAATAAAAAAAACTGTCTTGGACAAATTAGAGAAGCAGAAGTCAGATTGAGTTACAGAAAACACTTGAGTGCAGTGATAACATTAAAGGATTGTTCAATAAAATATATAAATATAACTGATATAACATATACAATTTTTTTCTTTTGTTCAGTATTTCAATTGAACCATAATTCAAAAGCTACGGAAGAGCTGTGATTGGGGGCCGTTCGGGAACTTCACTGTAATAATGTGAGACGTATTTGTTGTAACGTGATAAGTCTCATTGTTAGAACATGAATCAGAAAGTACTAAATGCAGATGTTGTGATTGGTGCAAAGTACATTTTACTTGTTTTGTCAAGGATTATTTGTCCTTCTCTGATTTATTGTGTAAAAACAGGAATGTGGGGCACTTACGAGCAACACACATTACCTCCCTGTGTGCAGTGAGATGGTGTGTTCATGTAGCTTGGTTAACATGTATCTGTGGATGGCCTTGCTGTTGTCTGAAACCAAAATGAACATTATAAGGTGTAAATGCACTTCTAGGACTCAGAGAATTAAGTCGCTGATGGGAAGACGTATTCTGTCTGGTTCATCACAGTGAACTCGCATCTGAAAGTACAACTTAATCCCATTGTACACATTTCTCTGATCTGCTGCATGCAAAGTTTCATCATTCAAAGGCAAATACGGTTTATTTTCCGCATTTTCATTCCTAAATATATCACTTTATAATCTAATAGCCTTTTTTTTCTTTTAGTGAAATTTAATTTATTTCAGTGACAACAGTTTTTGTCCTTCTTTAATGGGAGGGTATGAATAAATCTGAGGAAAAATGTGTTCTGACACTTCAACAAGGTGTCCAACCTTCCTTTAAAGTGATGGTTTGTACAAAACCGCTTGTGATATCCCCTGCAGAAAACCAGTCCTTTGGGATATCAGTGTGATTTTGTGTGATTATTTCATATAAAAAAAGACATATCAGGTCTTCTGAATCCTCTTTTCAAACTCCAGCTTTAAATGACTGTGATGTGCATGTGTGAATTTTATGAGTAAACATGTTAACACACGGAGGAAGCTATACACACCATTTTATTTGATTTGCTTTGTAAACCAGCATGTTTGAATTTATGTGTGAAAAACATAAAAAAAAATATGATAAGTGTCTTCCAAGTGTGTGTGTTGCATTTGGTAGAAAGAAAATGTTTTTTAAACATGACTCATTGCTCCCGTTGCCCTCTCCAACTTCCTCAGGGACTTTTGTGGGCCACATTGGTTCACACTGGGAGCAACTGTTTTAAATCAAAGAAAATCTTTCTCCTGCCTGGCCTAAACTCCAAACCCTCCTGTTAATGTTTAATACATGGAGGGAAGTTAATTATTTACTCTGTATAAATTAAGGTCAAAAGAAATTGATTATTTCCCCACCCATCTCACCATGCCACCCTCTAGATGAGTGTCTGTTTGGGACTAAGAGCTATCGACATGCCGAGTCTCTGTTTGCTGACAAGCAGGTGGCAGAAGGCAAAGTAGCTGCCATTCAGTCCAGGCAGAAAATAAACTGTGGACAGGTAAGTCGGGGCACGAAGGTGAATAGTAAGCCTGCGACTAATATGTCTGGATGAACGAATAAGAACCCATCGCCGTAGTCATGACGAGCGACTGACAATGCAGTAATGTGTTGTCAACAAATCCTTGAGGCCATATTTTAGTTATTAAACTGTCCAAAAAATAACTTAGATTTGGTCAAAATCACAAAATTCTTACAGTCATGATTGTCCGGTTAATATACAGCATAATTGTTTGTTTTTTTTCTTTAACTTTATATAAAGTGATAAAAAGAAGAGATTGATACATTCAGGATGCACTAACTGGCAGATGGGAAGAAATCAGGAGGTTTCTATTGTACCCAAAATCTTCACACCTTTGTTGTTTATTTTTGGCTAAAAGTGAGATTAGACGGGGTGGATGCTGCCATCTGATACTGAAAGAGTTATTTTTATCGTTCCACAGAAATCAGGAGAAGCTAAAATGTATATAATAATTGAGCAGTAAGCAAACGAACATTCCCATGTGATACCATGTATTACCAAAGAGACCCTGGATGCCGTTACTCTCCGTCTCTTTAATAATAATTGATTCTTTAAAGCTGTGCATGGCTCGGATTTCAACTCAAAGTGTAAGTGCCTGTTGCAAGTGGGGTAATTATTTGATATTCTGCAACTTGGCAGTGCCATGAATCTAAGACTTCTACATTGGTCACTGATGAAAATCCCCATTAAGGCATAGTCAGAGACCACTGATTAACAGCAGAAGAGATGCATTGCCTCAATTATGGAGCAGGAGCGGTGTTGGGTTGCTGCAACAAACACACCACAGAGGAATGTGGTCAGGCATTAAAAAGGAGAAAGTATTAAAAATGCTCATTTGTGAAGGATACTGTGACAGGTTTTTTTTTTTTCTGTAAATGCATTTTCCACAGAGAAAATAGTGACCATGAATTCGCCATCTGGAGATATAATTTTCTCGTGCTTTCAAAATGACATGCCCCTTTTTTAAGTCGCCTGTATTCTGAGAGTCATTTGATAGGAAAGGATATGAAAAATTACCATTTTTTGTGTTTGACTTTCTCTAAAAGTCTTCTTTTCATGGGGTTTTGTTTGTTTTCTATTGATATCTTATTCTCTTTACATAACTTTTTCTTCAGAAGCACAGACTCGCAGTGAAGTTGAAAAAGTTTCTTTACTGAACAGGCCAGATCAACAATGTTCACATCACTACGCTGACACAGCACACACCTATACAGCATGAGCTTCTACGAGCCAGTGGCAGAGGCTCATGCTTTTGTACAAATACATAACATCTGTAATTCTATGAGTTTTATGTTAAGAATAAAAAAAAAAAAAAGTCTGGTTTCCTGATGTGTTAATTATCTATGAAAAATTGACAAGTGTTAACCTGTAAGCCATCAGTTCTCTTGTGCAATGACGAGTTGGGACTTTTAGGAGCAGAAGTCCAACTTGTGACATAAATGTTAATCTGTCAACCTCTCTGACATCAGAGTTAATTCACTCATGTTTTATTTTGTATTTAAAACCCATTAAAAAAGTTTGGTACCTCACACAAAGCAGTTTATTATAAGACTCTTGAAATAACAAGCAAAATGAGATCAAAAGGAAGTGTTTTGTATCATGTAAATGTTGATTAAAGACAAATTTTACCAAATAAAGTTTTGCCTCGTTTTGCTGTTTAGCAGAGGTCAGACGTCATTAACTTTTGAACTGTTGTAACTCAGTTATTACTACTGACATATCTATATATACTAACCTCATCTTCATCTTCCTCATAGTCCAACATGGTTTCACATTGTTTTTATATCCTGAAAATCAGCTTTCTTATTTGTGGGTTAAAATAAAGATTGTAAAACTAAAAGTCATGACAACAAAAGCTGCATCAACCCTAAAACATGCGGTGCTGTGTTTTGCTCATTTAAAGGGTAAGGAAATAAGTAAATACCGAGCTAAACATTGACCTGCTATAAAGGAGATAAGTGTGCCAACAGCTGGCGAGCTATGAAAAACCAGACCCAATTTTTCCAAGAGAAATCTCTCCACATAGGTGATGCTGTGGTCGTAATGTGTGTATTTATCATGGCTTCCCAGTCTGCAGAGGACATTTCCATCAACTTTTCTTTTCCCCATTTGATCTTTATAAAACCAGTTGCATGGCCCTAGAGTACATGGATAATTTTTTATAAGATTTAGATTTGTATGCTTGAATGAACATCAGGACTTTACAGCAGTTTTATGAAACATAGCAGCATTTAAAATTAATTTTGCATTTTGTTTGTCTGGCGGTATTGTTTTTCTACTTGGACACATGCAGGCTGAATGGACATATTTTCACTTTTATACGTGAATTTTTTTTTGATATAGTGTTGCAGATTTTTCATCAGTAACTACAACACTGCTTAAGACTGAATAAATATAGCAGATAAATGAACTAAAAGTTGTATTTGTTGTGGGTTGAATTCAAGATGATGTTTTCACCTGAAAAGATTTGGGTTTGCTGAGCGAGGAAAATGTTACGCAACTCTCTCTTCGGTAAGCAGTATGATTTTCTGAATTAGAGGTCATCAAAGTTGTTTTTCCAACTCAACCAGATCATCAGAAACAAAAACCACAACCCCTACTTGATAATTAATATAAATGAGTCCCGATAAGTGCCAGACGTGGTGTTGACTATGAGGGTCTTAACACAGCAAAGCTGGAAAACACAGACGACATTTTTTTGGTTTATTTTTTTGTCTTTCTTTTTTATTTTTTTTATTTTTTTTTTTTATTAATGATGTTAACTCAAAAGTATTACAAAATAGAAAAGAAAATAATTTTTTATTTACACAAAATCCAGCAGCTATGTTGTCGGGGGCTTTATGCCCCTGGTAGGGTCACCCATGGCAAACAGGTGTCTAGGGGAGGGACCAGACCAAGCACAGTTCATCAACCCCTATGATGACGACAAACCTGGGCATAAATGTTCCCTTGCCCGGACGCAGGTTACCGGGACCCCCCTCTGGAGCCAGGCCTGGAGGTGGGGTACGAGAGCGAGTGTCTGGTGGCTGGGCCTTCGCCCATGGGGCCCTCGAGATGGGCTGGACTTTCTTCCAGCCCATCTCTTCTTCCACTTTCTTCCACTCTGGAGTTGCTCATGGTGAGAGGCGCCGAGCAGGTGTGGGCATTCTCATCAGCCCCCAGCTTGGTGCCTGCACGTTGGGGTTTACCCCAGTGGATGAAAGGGTAGTTTCCCTCCGCCTTCGGTTGGGGGGTTGGGTCCTGACTGTTGTCTGTGCTTATGCGCCGAACTCAGAGTACCCACCCTTTCTGGAGTCCTCGGATGGAGTGCTGGAGGGTGCTCATTCTGGGGACTCCATAGTTCTGCTGGGGGACTTCAATGCTCACGTGGGCAATGACAGTGAGACCTGAAGGGGAGTGATTGGGAGGCATGGTCCCCCCCCTCTGAACCAATATGGTGTTTTGTTATTGGACTTCTGTGCTCGTCATGGATTGTCCATAACGAACACCATGTTCCAACATAAGAGTGTCCATATGTACACCTGGCATCAGGATTCCCTGGGCCGCAGTTCGATGATCGATTTTGTAGTCGTATCGTCGGACCTGCGGCCACATGCCTTGGACACTCGGGTGAAGAGGGGGGCGGAGCTGTCAACTGATCACCACCTGGTGGTGAGTTGGCTCAGATGGTGGGGGAGGAAGCCAGTCAGATCTGGCAGACCCAAACATGTTGTGAGGGTCTGCTGGGAACGTCTGGCTGAGTCCCCTGTCAGAGCGAGCTTCAACTCCCACCTTCAACAGAGCTTCAACCATGTCCCGAGTGAGGCGGGGGACATTGAGTCCGAATGGGCTGTGTTCCGTGCCTCTATTGCTGAGGCGGCCAGCTGGAGCTGTGGCCGTTAAGGTCGTTGGTGCCTGTCGTGGCGGCAATCCCAGGACTCGTTGGTGGACACCAGCAGTGAGGGATGCCGTCAAGCTGAAGAAGAAGTCCCATCGGGCCTTCTTGGCCTGTGGGACTCCGGAGGCAGCTGATGGGTACGGACAGGCTAAGCGGCATGCGGCTTCGGCTGTCGCTAAGGCAATAACTCGGGCATGGGAGGAGTTCGGCGAGGCCATGGAGAAAGACTTCCGGACGGGTTCAAGGCGATTCTGGTCCACCATCCGGCGGCTCAGAAGGGGGAAGCAGTGCTCCATCAATACTGTGTACAGTGGAGATGGGAAGCTGCTGACCTCAACTCGGGACGTTGTGGGTCGGTGGAAGGAATACTTTGAAGACCTCTTCAATCCTATCAACACGTTTTCCGATGAGGAAGCAGAGCTGGGGGACTCAGGGGTGGACTCTCCTATCTCTGGGGCTGAAGTTGCTGAGGTGGTCAAAAAGCTCCTTGGCAGCAAGGCCCCGGGGGTGGACGAGATCCGCCCGGAGTTCCTTAAGGCTCTGGATGCTGTGGGGCTGTCCTGGCTGACACGCCTCTGCAGGACATCGGGGGCAGTGCCACTGGATTGGCAGACTGAGGTGGTGGTCCCCCTTTTTAAGAAGGGAACTGCAGGGTGTGTTCCAATTACAGGGGAATCACACTCCTCAGCCTCCCTGGTAAGGTCTATTCAGGGGTCCTGGAGAGGAGGGTCCGCCGGATAGTCGAATCTCGGATTGAGGAGGAGCAGTGCAGTTTTCGTCCTGGCCGTGGAACAGTGGACCAGCTCTATACCCTCTTTGGGGTCCTGGAGGGGGCATGGGAGTTTGCCCAACCAGTCTACATGTGCTTTGTGGACCTGGAGAAGGCTCCTGTGCCTGGGAGTATGGGGTACCGGACCCCCTTGTGCGAGCTGTTTGGTCCCTGTATGACAGGTGTCAGAGCTTGGTTCGCATTGCTGGTAGTAAGTCAAATTCATTTCCAGTGAGGGTTGGACTCCGCCAAAGCTGCCCTTTATCACCAATTCTGTTCATAACTTATATGGACAGAATTTCTAGGCGCAGCCAAAGTGTTGAGGGGATCCGGCTCGGTGGCCTCAGGATTGGGTCCCTGCTTTTTGCAGACGACGTGGTCCTGTTGGCTTTATCTGGTCGTGATCTCCAGCCGAGTGTGAAGTGGCCGGGATAGGAATCAGCATCTCCAAATCTGAGACCATGGTCCTCAGCCGGAATAGGGTGGTTTGCCCTCTCTGGGTCGGGGGTCAGGTCCTGCCTCAAGTGGAGGAGTTTAAATATCTCGGGTCTTGTTCACGAGTGAGGGAAGGATGGAGCGCGAGATCGACAGATGGATTGGTGCGGCGTCTGCAGTAATGCGGACTCTTTGCCGATCTGTCGTGGCGAAGAAGGAGCTGAGCCAGAAGGCGAAGCTCTCGATTTACCAGTCAATCTACGTTCCTACCCTCACCTATGGTCATGAGCTGTGGGTCGTGACTGAAAGAACAAGATCTCGTATACAGGCGGCTGAAATGAGTTTCCTCCGCAGGGTGGCTGGGCTCTCCCTTAGAGATAGGGTGAGGAGCTCGGTCATCCGGGAGGGGATCAGAGTAGAGCCGCTGCCCCTCCGCATCGAGAGGAACCAGTTGAGGTGGCTCGGGCATCTGGTTAGGATGCCTCCTGGACGCCTCCCTGGTGAGGTGTTCCAGGCACGTCCCTCTGGGAGGAGACCCGGGGAAGACCCAGGACACGCTGGAGGGATTATATCTTTCGGCTGGCCTGGGAACGCCCCCCCACAGAGTTGGCAAATGTGGCTGGGGAGAGGGAAGTCTGGGCTTCCCTGCTTAGGCTGCTGCCCCCGCGACCCGATCCCGGATAAGCGGCACGAAGACGAGACGAGACGAGACGGTCATAATTAGTCACTTTAAGTCCACGACCATTGCCTGTTTTAACTGTTCTGGATGCTGCTAAAACTGTTTTGTTCCCCATTAAGGTCTGGACCATTGTTCTTTTGGGGTCAGCATTTTATGGTCTTAATTCAACCAAAAAACATAACAGAACTGACATGAAATACTACTACTACCTGTAAACTATCTGTAACATTTATCTTTCAGTCCTGTAGGAGCATATCACTTTATTATCATAAAAGATTTATGAGAAAATCACATTTGAAAGATGCCGTGAACTGCCAGTGAGGAAGCATGCGTGTTCAGTGATGCAGCGTGGATTAGAAAAACCAGAGAACATATCTAGATGTTTTTCTTTTTTTTTTTTTTTTTTACATTGGTGATTAAGTGGTTTTTCAAATATTATCCATCTGACTGTGGAGGGGAATATTTCCCTCCTAGAAATCACCATGTGACCGTCTATATTTATGTACCTGAACCAGAACATGTGGGAGATGACATCTCTGAAACCTTTCCTAATCAAGGTTGAGGAGGCAAAATTTGAATATTTAGGAGAGTTTCTGGATGTGTGTGAGGCAGCAGGTGTGAAAACTAGCACAGGAAATATCTGTGGGAGCAGCAAAACTCCAAAGAGCACTGTACATGCAGATGATGATGGCTCAGTGTGTTTTAAAAATGTGGAAGTACATTGTAGGAAAGGCTGTGATACGATTGTTCTCTGAGGGCCGGTCCCAAGCCCAGATAAACGCAGAGGGTTGTGTCAGGAAGGACATCTGGCATGAAACATGTGCCAATTCAACTGTGCAATAATTGATCTGACGTTTTTAAAACCACATTGAGTAGTTGATCCTGGAGTACTTGCCAATTTACACCACCTTTTATTTACAGGAAACTTAGCTTAACTTAGTCAAAATTGTGCAAATATAATGTTATAAATCCTAAATTTACAGAAGCATTTTCACCATGACCTATTCTATAGATTCCTAGTCTATAGGTGTTTCATTGACCAAACTTGATTACCTGGAAAGAAACATCAGCAGGTCATGAGCTGCATTTACATGGACATATTTCTTCCACTGGTTAAAATCAGTCAGATCTGATATGTTTACATGGATGCTAGATGCTAGAAGTAATCCAATCCATGCAAATGTCGCTATTGTAATTGAGATTCATTTTCATTTGACTGTAATTAATACAAT
This sequence comes from Telmatherina bonti, assembly GCF_933228915.1. NCBI lineage: Eukaryota > Metazoa > Chordata > Actinopteri > Atheriniformes > Telmatherinidae > Telmatherina > Telmatherina bonti. The sequence continues at coordinate 15,788,346 of NC_136622.1, read as the reverse complement.
CTATTCTACAACTTGATATTAACCATCTTGACAGACCAGACTCAGATGATATACCTTGGTGGAAGCGGTTCGCCCTTTCTGTTAATGCTGTCTGCTAAACATGACTGGACAGTTCAGATGCAAATTTGATGATTAAACAGGTTTCCTTACAGGTATTCATCATCGCTCTGAAGTTGTATTTTAAAACTGATACACGTTATTTTCCTTTTGCTTGGAAGCCAGTCAAGGTCATGCCCCCCCCTTACCTGTGAGCGTGAGGGTGGCTGAATAGGAATACAGTGTCACATGTATAATGCATCAAACAGACGCTGCAATTCCTGGCAAAAACAGAAAAAAATAATCTTACAATATAATATTCTCATGTACTTTGAAAGAATGTGGGTATATGAACTCCATGCGTGACTAAACCCTCTCAATAATGAAACATAGTTGAGTTCAGCAGGTTTAGATACATGTATAAATCCAGTATGCTCACATTGTTAGAGAAAAAAGGCTTTTGCTGGGGTTAAACCCAAAGCTCACCAAATCTAGCTGCAGCTATGATGATTCCAAGTCTGTTTTTGTGGCACTTTTGTAATAAATTAAGTAATTCATTAGCAGTGACGGGAGTAATGCCGTTAAAACAAATGGTGCAGCTAATAGCATGACTTATATCAGCCATTAATGAAACTAAATTCTCTTTCTAATCGTTACAACAATGTTACTGATGCTAAAATGTTACTGACAACTACTATTCTTACATGACATTTATTTTGTGTTTTAGGTGAACAGAAGTTTCACATTTGTTGGTACTTAGTTGGCATCATATGTTCAATCCAAAGGTCGTCCATGAATTATTTCTCTTGTGTGGATGAAGTGGATTCAGTAAAAGTTCACGCTGAGGACGCGTTACACAATTTAACTCTGCATACCAATGTCTTCATCTGACAAGGAGCTTAGGAAGAGAAACGACCGTATAGACTGATTGATGAATGAAGTAGCTAATGCATCACTGACAGCATGATCCCAGCATTATTTTGATTGTGGAAGTATAATAAAGTAAGTATATACAATGAGGCAAATAGGTATTTGAATACTATGATTTTGCAAGTTCTCCCACTTAAAAATCACAGAGGGGTCTGAAATTTCCAACTTTGGTGCATTTTTACTGCGAGAGACATAATCTAAAGAAAAAGAAAATAAAAAAAATCTGGAAATCACATTGTATGATCTTTTAAAATAATTTGTTTGTATTTTACAGCTGCAAATAAGTGTTTGAACACTTGAGAAGATTATTGTTAATATTTGCTACAGTAGCCTTTCCTTGCAATTACAGAGGTCAAATGTTTTTTGTAGTTTTTCACCAGGTGTGCTCACACTGCAGGAGGGAATTTGGCCCACTCCTCCACACAGATCTTTTCTAGATCAGTCAGGTTTCTGGGCTGTCGCTGAGAGACACAGAGTTTGAGATTTTCTATTGGGTTTAGATCTAGAGACTGGAAAGGCCACTCCAGAACCATGATATGCTTCTTACGGAGCCACTCCTTGGTTATCCTGGCTGTGTGCTTCGGGTCATTGTCATGTTGGAAGAACCAAGCCATGACGCAGCTTCAATGCTGCGACTGAGGGTAGGACATTGTCCCCCAAAGTCTTATAATACATGGCCCCATGCTTCACAGTAAGGATGGTGTTCTAAGGATGGGAATCATTATTTATCTCCCTCCTAACACGGCGAATGGAATTAAAACCAATTTTGGTCTCATCTGACCACATAACTTTCTTCCATGACTTCTCTGGATCATCCAAATGGTCACTGGGAAACTTAAGACGGGCCTGGACATGGGCTGGTTTAAGCAGGGGAACCTTCCATGCCATGAATGGTTTTAAACCATGATGTCTTAGTGTATTACCAACAGTAACCTTAGAAACAGTGGTCCCAGTTCCTTTTAGGTCATTGACTAGCTCCTCCCATGTAGTTCTGGGCTGATTCCTCACCTTTCTTAGGATCAATGAGACCCCACATGGTGGGATCTTGCATGGAGCCCCACTCTGAGGGAGCTTGACAGTCATGTTTAGCTTCTTCCATTGTATAATAATTGTTCCAACAGTCTATCTTTTTTCACCTAGCTGCTTGGAATTATCTTGTTGCCCTTTCCAGCCTTGTGAAGTTCTACAGTGTTGTCTCTGGTGTCTTTGGACAGCTCTTTGGTCTTGGCCATGTTAGTAGTTGCAGTCGTACTGATTGTGTGGGATGGACAGGTGTTTTTATGCAGCTATTGACCCTTAAACAGGTGCTTCTAATTTAGGATAAGTGGAGTGGAGGTGGACTTTTTAAAGGCGGACTAACAGGTCTTTGAGGGTTAGAATTCTAGCTGATAGACAGGTGTTCAAATACTTATTTGCAGCTGTAACATACAAATAAATTATTTTAAAAAATCATACAATGTGATTTCCACATTTTTTTTAGATTATGTCTCTCACAGTGGACGTGCACTCAAGAAGAAAATTTTAGACCCGTGAGGATTTCCAAGTGGGACACCTTGCAAAATCACAGGGTGTTCAAATACCTATTTGCCTCTCTATATATCCAAGTATGACAAAAAAAAAAAAAGGAAATACAAGCCATAAATGAAATAATATGTATGAAGCGATTGCATAGATTACTTTTTTGTATTAGTAAAGCCCTTTAAAATGGGATTCTATAGATCCTTTGAAAGAATGAACAAGGGTTAAAAAAGATGATGTCCTCGAGTTCTACATGTTAAAATTGGATTTTAACTTGAAGTCAACCTTCATAATCACAATCAGAATCTAAATGTATAAAGAGGGAAGAAGACAAATTCTCAACTGCATCTTGCGTAACAGTTCACATGTGAGGAAATAGAATTTGCATGGTACTTCACAAGGGTTATTTATGCGGTCCATGGAGTTGAGTGGCGGTGTCGCTGCTTTGGGAATTAAGGTAGTAGAGGAGAGGAGCAACACCAGAAGGGGGTTTTAAATGAAAAAAAAAAAAAAAAAAAAAGAAAAAGATTGTTTACAGTATCACAGGTCAATGTTAAATGAAATAGATTGAAGTAAATACTGAGTACATCCACCTGACTGAGTGAGCCAACAGTGTAAGAAATGAAGCTGGTTTGGAAAATGAATCAGAGCTGAATCTGTCACTCACTGTTTGTGCTCATCAAGAGGAGAAATAGATATAACAATCATGTACAGTGTTGCTGCTTCCAGCAGTGGCATTTATAACGTTGCTGCTTGCTCCCAAAGATTTCTTAGATAATGTAAGCTATTCATTTTTATGTAAATGCATTTGTTCCACACTTCCAACTAGAGTGGGATGACAGATTTATCATAATCACACAAGCAGTCTAGATGCAGGCTTGCACAGGAATCAGAAAATCAGTGTTTGAAGAAATTGTTTTACTTCTGAGGGAGCTTTTCTTTTTTTTATCAACTGTAAAGGATTTCTTCAGCAACTCGAGAATGCACAGCTGCCAGATGCCACAGGGTTTTGGTGAATGGTTGTCTAAGAGTTTTACTTCAGTAACTAAACATTATTGCTGGTATTGGTTTGTCCATTATCTTGTGTAATAATTTTGTGTTTGGTGTAACATTTGTGAGACATAGATAATGTTGTATTTTGTAATTATACAATCTCATTAGATAAAAAAAAATCTAACAAGATTAGCATTTTTTCTTTCAGTTTGTTTTGGCTTCTTACCAATACTAATCAATTCTAAGACAGTTTCAGCAGCCTTAAGGCTGCATTTTTATACTCAGCTCCCTCATACTAAAAATCTTTTGATACCATTATTCATTTTTATTCCATGTTGGGGTCATAATACATAATACATTTGAAGTCCATATCCGATCAGTTATAAATAGGGCTGTAAGCTAGTTTTTTAAAGTACTGACAAGCTCCTGCATTTGTGTTCTACTTCATTACATACATTACGGAATAAATAAATAACTACGCAATAAATAAGTATTGCAATACATAAGTATTACATATTTATAAATCCTTTTCTTATCAAAGCCATCCTCCTGTAATCAATTTTAATAAGATCCATGTCAGGTAGTAGGAGGACAGGGCCATACTGAGAAGTGAGCCACTGGAACAAGTCATTAATGGACTAAAGGAGAGATTAGCACACTAGTGGAAGGCAACATGCAATCCCAGTGAGAGGGGATACCAGCAGATGTGATATTGATACTTTTAAAAATTAAGATAATAACGAAACAACATTTAACTAAGTTGTACAACAAAGATGCTCAGGCAAGGGAGAGTCAGAATAAATCAGCAGATGGGTACTAAAGCCTGGTAATTAACATTAGGGTAGCTAACCTGAGCTGGAAATATTTAAGAAAATTGGAGACTGATGCTAGTGTTCCTTTGTGACAAGAAAATCTGCAAGAAGATGTAAATGTAGACTCTCCAGGTAGTCCCTCCTCCCACTGACAGATTACATTCATTTTAGGGTCTGAGTTTTCACACATTTTTCTTTTGCATAATTTCAAAATATAGCTCACAATTAATTTAACAGAGATTTTTTTTAATATAAAATATTTCTAATTACATAGTCTTCGTATACATTAGATTCTGCAATTAAGTTTGTTGATTTGGTCCATTGCCCATTATCACCAAAATATTTTTATTTTTATTTTTTTTTAATCTAACTATGGATCAGCCAATCAGAGCTTTTAAAATGAAGATTCACAACTAGCAATGGGGTCAACCACACCTTCTTGAAGATAGAAGTTACCGTCCATTCTATCTGTAGAGTTCTCTGAGAATGTTCTGAAATCATCCCTAAGCTAAGACTCCTTGCTAGGAACATTTAGGCTGAGTTAGGAGCTCTCGGAGAGGATTCTGAGAATCTTTAGGAATACATCTCCTGATCATGAAAGATCTATGAAAGAGGGACAATTCCATTGGATAATTTCATACCTTTACATAACATGGAACCTCAAGTAAGGCACCATGGTGGATGAGTAGGCATCTGGCTTGATATGAGTGAGTCCAATTTAAAATGAACTGGAAAAGTTATTATCATACACCATGGAAATGCTTGGCGAGAATGACTAAGAAGAAGAAAGACCATTAAAAAACGTACTCAGCTTCTCAGCTAGTCTGGTTCACCGAACATCTTGCATGGCTTTCACATTTAAACCCAGGATTCCAGGACTTTGATCCACCATTTTATTTACAATTGGAGGAGGGTGACTTTATGTGTGATTTTGTCTGAAATAAGATGAATAAACACAAAATGCAACAAGATATCATGTAAAATATAAACATTAACAAATGAGTAAGTAATTCAGATAATCTACTTCATTATTGCCTCCACTTAGCTGTGTTTGGTATGGTCGTCAGGGAAACAAATATTGACTTGGTATTTTCATACAAATATTTCTAAAACACCATTAAACATTAAAGAGAGATAAATTATAAACATACATTCCAATTCTCAACTCACAGTGGTTTGTTTGTGCTCATGGCTTTGGAGGGAAATGACTTGGCTTGTTGAGTTACAGAACTTCCTGGTGGTTCTAATTGGGTCACAGCTAATGGTCGTAGTAGTGAAGTCAGGTAAAGTAGTAGAAAACAACTTTTGATGTAACAAACATGGAAGTATAAGTCAGTGCAGTGGTGTAGAAGTAGGACCAAATGCAATGTAATAAACAGTTTTATAAAGCAAAAGGCACTGCAGGTATTCGTGGGACGTATTGCATTCTTCGGAGCATGGGAAAGAGTGTATTCCTAGGCTGAAGAAGTTGTCACCTATGAGAGAAATCGACAAAACGCAAGCTGAAAAAGAATTTTTTTTATCGTAATTAACAAAATCTCCCCTGACCTGCGGGTAATTGTGCTGGTTTAAATGAGAACTTTCACCATTATATACTTGAATGAATCAACATCATTTACCAGAAATGACACTGAATACAAATATACCTATATAATATTAATATAACCCTAACCCAAAGCAAATGATGACAATAGCTTCATTTAATTTCTTTTTTTTCACAAAATAAAAACAATATTTGTAAAATATTGACATAATAGAACTGCAATTTTCAGGTGTTTCCATTGAATGGTGTTTAGTGCATAAGCCATAATTCTTGTAAAATCATAGACTCCACTTCAAGAAAGATGGAGATATGAAACTTTACGCCTTTTGGAGAAGCACTTTGGGTTGCCACTACTGCTGTTACCGTTGTCCTCATCAGAAGATGAAATAAGTCATTCAGACATCATTTTTACCAAAAATAAACTGGTCTCTTGACTCCCATACATCACGTCTGGTGTTGTCAACATGTTACAAAAGTGGTTCTATTATACTTTCACAATAACAATTTATTCATCACCAAGGGGATATTCAAAGTTCCAGTACAAGTCCAAGTTCTGACAGACAAACACAAAACAATAATACATAGAGTGACAGGATCAGGCAGACTTAGGCCTCTCAGCCAGCTTTATCCGGCGCCGCCTTTCGACAGATAACAACAGAGGTACATTAGGATGGAGGGTAGAGGGCAAAAACAGGTACCACCAGACTGTGCTTTGTGGGGGTGCCATCTGGAGAGACAGAAAAAAAAAACACCTCATAAACACAAAGTCATATGATAGACTTCACAAAGTCCAGCAAGCCGGTGAGTCAAGTGTGTGTGTGTGTGTGTATCCACAGTTCATGTGGATACGGGAGAGGATGGGGAACAGAGCGTAAGTGAACATCACATTCCTTTCTCAGGGGGTTGTTCCGGCCCCAAGGCCTTTGGGGGAGCCAAATCCAGTAAGATTGATTATTTGGGTTTCAGGCCAGACAAATATTTTGTTCCCAACTTTGAGTCCATGACTGGTCTCATGCTGGCGGCTCCAAACAGGGGTCAATTTCCTCCACCAATACGAGCACACATCCGCTCTACGCTGGAATCGATTCCGCAGATTACCTCTGGAACCGTCGTCAGTTTTCCAGATTGGGCCAGACTGGCATCCTGCTTGTGATCCAGCTCAGTCAACGTTTGAGTCTGTGCACTGACAGCCTGAATATCGACACATCTGAAAGAGCATCTCATGAGAGCATAAAAACTACCAATTTTGAGAGGCTTTTCAAAATGTAGGTGTTTCCATTAACAGTTTTTATTACAATATTTAGGTTTTGTGCAATTTCAGGGATAATGGAAAAGCAGCTAATACGCACTGAAGACCATCATCTCAATCAGGTACAGATGTAGCAAAAAAAAAAAAAAAAAATCAAGACCAGGTATGTAGCAAAAAAATGCGAAGAAAACACAAAACAAAATCAGATGGACTTCAAGAAACAAAACAGAAAACACAGACCGTTAGATAAAATCTGACAAGAGAAAATAAATCCACAAACAACTTTAACCAAAAATAGAACTAGTGTCCAAGATTATGAAGCTCCCACACAATACGTACTGCTGATAGACTGAATAAGTGGTTGATATTGACTAATTTTAAGGAATAAAAAATTCAATAAAAAAGTCAGTTCAGCACAAAGAAACAGGAAGAAAGATGCAGGTAGATGTGGTATACATGTAGTAAAGTGACAGGAATAATGTATGGCAGGGGTCGGCAACCCAAAATGTTGAAAGAGCCATATTGGACCAAAAAACAAAAAACAAATATGTCTGAAAATTAAAAGCCTTATATAAGCCTTATCATGAAGGCAACACATGCTTTATGTATCTATATTAGCTATATTAGCCTACTATCAAAATGACTAAGTTGGCTACAAATACATAATGAGCCTTAATGATAAAATGTTTATTTTCCCCGCTGCGCATCCTGTAGAGAATGACATCACTACTATATGTTTATATGTTGTATGATGCCGCCTCATGTTTAACTTCATTACAATATAAATGAATTATGTTTCGTTGCATTGATTAAATTAAAACAATGCAATAAAGAAATCCGATTTTTTTTTATTTTTATTTTTACGAATTAAAAAAAAACAACAAAATGTAATGTGCATAACACGCCCCTTATTTGGGTAACAAACAGAGCGCAATAAAACGCAGCCTGCATTTATAACAAATAAACCAGCAGCCTTTTAAAAGAAGGTAAAGTATATCAAATCAAATTAATACAGTTTGATTTCTGTGAAGCAAGTCAGTGCAAGGGTAACACGCAGCAGCATCCTCTTCTCTTTAGACACGCAACCAACGTAGATATCCTCCAACCTGAGCACCATGACCAAGTGAAATCATTTTATAAAAACAGCCACTTTGTTACTCAATATGTGTCTATGAAGGATGATGTTCTTACCCGTTTAATGTGACTTCTGTTTTCGGACATCACTGGTCAGCTTCTCAACATCGGACATGTAAGATGTAACTTGTGCTGAATTAATGTCCTTGATTTGCTGATCGGTGATGTTGCCGGCCATTTTAATGGCCCTTTCCTTCACTGTCTTAGCGGAGAGGTGCATGTCTTTGATTTTCTGTATTATCTCGGTTTTGTTTTTGAAGTTAGCAAATACGTGTTCTGATATTCTGATGACTGACTCCTTCATGTAGTCATCATCTGTGAACAGTTTTCCACAGTTTTCCACGCTTTATTATCTCCCGGGTTGCAAATGCAATCCACTTAAATCTATTTTCGCGCTTCTCAAATTTCTCCAGAAGTAATGCAATCGCACATGCTTTCCCTGGAAATGTCTTTCCACATGACTCTTTATGTTATTTGACAACTTCTCGCTACAGAGCAAACATTCAGGCAATCCTTCCGCATTGGCAATGAATGCAAATGATTCGGCCCAAGAAACGTTGAATCCTCTGTTCTCGGTTATTTTTCTCTTTTTCCCTTTGGGATCCATGTCCCATCACACAGCCGCCGGTTTTGTTTACAACAAACACCTGCCTCCTCCCGCGCTGCTGATAGGCTACGTGTGTCGCAGGCTATGACGCAAAACTTCCTTGACATAAATGTTAAAATTTAATATTTATTCTACACATTTTTACAGCGCTGGAAAACGTTAAGAATGTTTGTGTCATGTTTGTCCTCCTACAGAACCATATCAAAACAAAAATATATATCCCTCCCCCATCTTTTTCCATTTTTTTAAACATTTTTGAAAAAGCTCCAGGGGTGGCGCATGCGGCTCCAGAGCCGCGGGTTGCCGACCCCTGGTGTATGGGAACCTCTGTTTTGAGGGATTGGAAGTCCAAAAGTCTCTCTGTGAATTCCAACACTAGGTCGTTTTTTTAATGTATTTTCCCAGCTTCAAGTTGTCATCAAGTATGATTCAGTTTCTGGTTATGGTCATGAACAATGTGCAGCGCGTCATCCAGCATGGCGAATGGAGGGAAAAGATAGATGATGCAGGTTAAATCACAATATACAGTAGGCAGACCTAAAGACCAAGTGATAGGTGTAGAATTACTCCAATCCATCATCCTGGTTATTAGTTACACTGTTGATGGATGGAAATGCAGTGTAAATTCAATGATAAAATCCATCTTTTCTACGGAGTAAACACTCATACATGCATAATGGCAGACTTACGATGCATTGGTGTTTGCAGTAGTAAAAGAACCACCTATGCTAACCAGCTGCACATCTTAATTAATAGTCCACTGAGAGATCTAAACTGGGACAAACTATCTTCATTGATGGGAAACCCTCTCTGATGCCGTTCATAGCTCCTTTATGGATAAATTGCATAATCACATCTTGCCATGGCATACAGGAAAGTCTCTTTTTCTTTTGTGTGGCTCTAACATACACACATGGTTTCCTCCCCCCCTGTTACAGCAATGGAAATCCATCATCCCACAAAGACCGCAAAGAACCAGAGCTGAAGCAAACATGTCACAACACTTACAGACAGTCCCTTCTTTTGTGTAAGGATCCTCAAACACTGACTTATTTTGAAGCTTGACTGACCCCAGTTACTGTACTTAGCAGGGGGAGGACACACACACACACACACACAAAAAAAGAAATACCGCTTTTTAAAGTCTCGGCCTAAGGGACCATGAGGCAGATGGGGCTCAGAGGAGTGAAAATGAATGGAATGTGATAGAGCAGAAAAAGTCTAAAAAGACACTTAAAAGAGTCAGAGATGCAAAGGCGGCATCATGGGGGCGGAATGCGAGATGAAAACACCATGAAAACGCTACATTAGTTTCCTCTCTGCTGCTGGTGGAGGCAGTAGCCATAATCATTTGCTAGTCTAATGGCAGTGTGGCAGTGATGAGAGCTAATGCATACTGTCACAGAAAATTAAGGAGTAGGAAGCCATTTTGGAGAATAATTCCTTCAGTTTCCACCCCTTTTTTTTTTTTTTTGCATGGTTCCACTTGATTGATAGTCCTCTAAATGTTGCTCTACATTTAGATGTAATCAGGACAGTCTTATCAGAAAAGATGAAAGACCTCTCTATTCTGGGGTTCATTCCATTTATACTCCGCAAATGACATAGCCACTTAATTCATCAGTGCAGTATCTCAGTCTCGCCACATAGGGAAACGGGCATAATCCGCGTCGCCAAAAGCGGCAGTAAGAATAGCGTCCATATGGGAGAGAATTATAACATTTATGAATAATGCAGTGGGTGGACTGAATGTGTCAGCAATCTCAGTCTAGTGCTGCAGCTCCCATTACATTCCTACAGATTTTGACATATGTTCCTCAGATGGACTGTGTTGCTTTCAAATCCTCGCTTGATCAAATGTTACTTTGCTGGCATTACATCAAATTTAGTCTCAAGCCATGAATTCAGTGGCACAACGTGTGTTAATGGAGCAGAAAATTGTAAAATAGAAATGAAGCAAAAGAAGTCTGGACAAAACAACTGAAGTGCTCTGCAGAAATCACAAAACAATCGATGAAAGGTTGGTCAGCCATGAGCATATTTAGTCATTAACTGTGAAGAGGATATTTGGTTAAAGCTCTTTCAGCCTTTTAATGCTCTTGATAGTGTATACTCTTTGTGTTTATATTGTCTTACTCTGCAATCAGCCTGCAGATTAGTAAGACAGGTTGTCACTAATTACTTCTGATAATTGCAATGTAGCTTCTGCACAAAGTTTGTTTTAGAGCAGATTGGCAGTTAAAGCATCTTTGATACTTCCTGCGTCTTAAGAAATGAAAAGCTTTAGGAACAGTAACCAAGTCTCTTAGTGGAAATGTGTCTGGGTGCCTTTCCTAAACAAGTCTACTGTTTTCCTCTTCTCTCATCTAATACGGAATTTAAAGGCTGCTGCTGTAGTCAAGTGTGGTTTCCTCACAAAACAAAGACACAATAACACTTATATGGCAAGGGAATGTGACGAGGAGTTGATACAAGGTCTACCTCTTTGTTATGACATTACAAAAAACCTGCACCGTGTCATGACTGATAGGCGCAGTAGACTGCAGTCACTAAACAGGGGAGTAAATCAGAACAAGTATTATGAGTGAACTCAATGAGTCAAGATGTGATGTAAAAATATATTTTCAATAGCAATTATAGATAATAAAGAAAGGTGTATTTTGGTTACCGCTGATGAATGTACACCAAAAGGAATGACTTTAACAGTGGGTCACTGCGATGGCAGATTTGCTGCAGCGTAGCGGGACAGATACATCAGCAGAAAAATGCACACATGAAACTTAACCTCTATGTCACAAATGACAGAGGTTGATTCAACTAACAACTTTTAATGCATGTTGATTCATCATTCTTCCAGTCCTGCTGGCATCTTTCTGAATGATTTTACAAACTTTTTATCCTCCGTCATTTAAATTGAGAAGGTTTTAATTGTTGTGCATTCTAATCTTCATATTAACGATGATTTATTTAAGTCAGCTACTGAACTCTTCACTAACACCGACTCTTAACGTTGAGCAGCGTGTCTCTTCAACCTACCCATTTAAAAAGACCTTTGACTGCGTCTTCTGGGTGGGTCTTAGGCCTTTGGTTAGTCTTTTGCTTGTGGGGGCAATGTTGAAAAAGTGCAGTATTTCATTGCTTTGCCGATGACCTGCAGATTTATGTACTTTTAAAATCAGAGAATGACCCTTTACCTCGACTGTTAAACTGTCTGACAGACTTAAAACCAAACTTCCTGAATCTGAATGAAAAGAAAACAGAAGTCATTATTTTTTAAACTGAACATTACTGTATTGTGCTTCTTGTGTTTTGGGGCCAGTGATTTCCAATAAAAGTCTTGGGGTGATTATTCATAGCACTTTTAAGCTCGATAAGCAGCTCAGCTCAGTGGTAAAATTTCTACTTTTTCTTGAGAGTGATTAGTAAGGTTAAGCCCTACTTGCCCAGAAATGACCTCCAGAAAGCTGTTTATTTGCTGATAATGTCCTGATTGGACGATTGTAAATCTCTTTACTATGGTCTTTGCCAGCCACCACTTCATTGAGTTCAGCTTGCTCAAAAAGTAGATGCTCGTCGCTGACTGGGAGGAGACGATGCGATCACATCGCCCCAGTCCGTGCTGACTGACACTGATTCCCTGTCAGTTTTATCTTTACAGCATTAAATGACATGGCCCCTTTCAAGTTAGTTGTAATCACAGCTCTGCGATTCTCCACCCAGCTGGTCCTGCAGGTTTGCCATTCTAGACTCTTTAACAGAGGTGACAGAGCATTCTTGGTGTCTGCCGCAAAATTGAGGAAAGGTCTCCTTCTACATATTAGCGCTGTCATTGTCAAAACATACATTTGTGTGACCATAATTGTGTGTTCTTTTATCTTAAATTCACTTTTGAGTAAATATCCCTAAAATTAAAATTTGAAAGATGCATCATTACTTAAATTTTACATAGAGGTTTGCTGCTTAGTTTAATCCTTTTCCAATGTGGAATTGAAGTAAAGACCTTTATCCAAGGTTTTATTGCAGAATGCTTATTTATACTTGATTGTCTGGCCCTTGTTTAACCAAGTTCTCAGAAAAAGTCATGTCTTTAAATAGATAAATGAGTTTACTTTGAATTTTAATGCAACAAGTGTGTCGTAAAGTTAAAAGATTATGAAAGTCAACAAAACTTGAGGTTCACAGACTCCTTAAGCCATTGTTAAAAAAATATGCATTTCTTAACATTAACATTAGAAAGAAATGAAGATTTCCAGATCTGAAGACATTTCCCCTTTTTTCCGCAGGTCTTCCTGATTAAGTGCATGTTGTTCTGTCTTTCCTGTCGTCTCCACCCCAACCAGTCGAGGCAGATGGCTGCCCTCCCTGAGCCGGGTTCTGCCAGAGGTTTTCTTCCTGTTAAAGGGGAGTTTTTTTCATTCCCACTGTCGCTGCGTGCATGCTCAGGATGGGGGATTGGATCGGAGTCATAACTCCATGCAATCAGTTGGTTTCTATTATAGGATATGTAGGGCCCTATAATTTCTGCAATCATGGAATCGTGGACAGAATCACGGAATTGGCCAATTAAAACGGAATATATTTTTAACGCGGAACATCATGGAAGTTAAACTTAATTTGACTGCAAAACTGCTTTTGTGTGGAGAAGAAAAATTTGTGTGGAGAAAACTGCATGGAGGCAAAGAAATATGGTGGCAAAACAAGCCACTTCCACGGACTGAGCCGTATGTATATGTATATGTTGATTCATGTATGTAAAGCGCCCTGTGACAACATTGTTGTGAAGTGGCGCTATACAAATAAAGTTGAACTGAATTGAATTGAATTTCTCAGCTCATCTCGACAACCATGAGAAATCCAAAAATGATGTTTGACACAGTTATTTCTTTCTTTTTTGTAAATAAGATCTGATCTATTAGTCCCAAAATCTCACCAAAGCCTTCTTGCATAGTGAATGGTGTGGCTCCTCCATTTGCCTGGCTTACTTTTACACTTGCAACATATGTCTGTCTGTTATCAAAGCTCCCTTCTAGAAGGGGCCTTCTGATGTCCTCCCTACCAAAGTCTATTTGTCACCAATTAGTAAACCTGATTAACATCCAATTCCAGACTAGTGTGTTTACCCTTTTAAAAAAAACAACAAAAAAAAAAAAACATGCTTTTGTGGAACAGAGGCTTAAAAAAACAATTGTCAACATTTTTCAAATAAGTTTCTATCAATATATCTAAACCACCAGTTATGGCAAAACTTTTTGAAAAGGCGATCTCTGTCAAACCAACATCCTGCCTGGAGGAAAATGACATCCCTGATAAGTTCAAGTCTACTTTCTGTAAAATGCATTCCACTGAAAACCCACCACACAAAGTTCCAGTGATGTTATGATGTTGGCAGACTGACATACAAAGTCCTGGTGCTGTAGGCCTCTGTCAAGGTTTTGAGACAGTCAGACATAAGAGTTTAATGAATAATTTGAGGGATCTTATTAGAATGCCTGACTCTCTTCTAAACTGGTTATCTCCATACTTATTTGACAGGAGTTCCACTGTGCTTGCAAATTAGCTAATGTCTAAGTGTTCAGAGCTGTTGTGTGGAGTTCCTCAGATCTCTTTTCTGGGGTCTCTTTTGGTTAATAAAAAGGCCATGATGTTTAGTCTGTTAAAGTTTTTTTAAATACATTTTTAAACTTAAGCCTTAAATAATATTAAACACTTAAAAATACATTGTCTTATAGTTACCTTAGCAACTCATTGAAACAAGCACAGTACATGTGAGACAAGTATTCACTGAGAGCACGCTTGTTTCCCATGTGGAGATGTTGACAGACACCGGCAGGCGATCGCTGCAGCAGTACACCCAGTTGCTCTCCGTGGCTGAGACAAGAAGAGCATCACCAACCGCAGCCGGCACCCACTTCCAGTTGTCACTGATTCATCTTTAGTTCCTCAAAGACTGGGGAAAGAAACACTGGTTTTCTGTTTGTTTGATTGTTTTAAAGCATTGTTCGATCACCTTTTCACTGGTCATGGTGAGTTCAAGCTTGAAATATGCCAGTTACCAGTTTGCTTATGTTTCAAACTCACCGGTTTTTAATCTCCCAAAAAACAGAGAAAGTAGTTAATCTTTGAAATGGTCACTTTTCTTCTCTCATAAGTCAAACATTTGTTCTGCTGGTCAAAGAATGAAAATTTCTATTTGAACAGTCTAAGGAGAAGAGTGATCTGCTCAGGTCAGCTTTTTGTTCTCATGAAGCATCCAAGAAAAATTGTACGATTGAGCAGAAATTTAAGTTTGGTGTGAATGCAGAGGAGTGTGAAGTAGAAAGTTGTCACTACTTCTTTTGGGTTGATGTGAGCCTAAATCATCTTAAATGATAAAAACTGTCTCATTAAGACGAACACAACAATTATTCTAAAGTCAATTTTAAAGTAGCGTTTTAAAATAAATGGATCTAACCTGAGGCACAGCATGAGCGTCTGAGGAAGCTATTTCTTTGGTCACATTTACGGTCACTAAAGCATATATTTTGTAAATATCAAGGTAAAGGGCAACTGCATTAAGTATCCAATAGAAGTATTACCTTGGCTGTGCAAAATATTCCCACAGTCAATTTATTGCATGGCAGGGGTGCTCTCCACCACAAGCTGACAGTGTATAAACCACGTTTTTAAAGGATTGCTGTGTTGTGCAGGCATGGTGCCAAGATCTGGCCTCTAAGACGATTTGTATTGTTTTAATTAATGAAATCTGTATATATATGTATATATTAGACATTTGTTTGTCTTCTAAAGCTTTATGAATCAACTATATGAGATCAGCCATAAGAAAAAGATGAAAGGAAAATAACAGAATTAAATATGTTGTTTACTTTGTTGACAAGTATCTTTGTAATTGAGGGAATAAATGAGTCTATTAAAAAAAAAAAAGAAAAAAAAGAAACATTCTTTTATGTTTTACAAAGGAGCCAGTTCCACTAATCCCATAATGAAATGTCTGTTCTCGCCAAACATGAATATCAGACAGCAAAAAGAACAACAAATCTCTAAATTGCTATTTATCTTTATTATCAAGAGGATAAACTTGGCAGACACTGTTTTGTCACTGAAAATAGTTTAATCAACAAAGATTTACTAACTTTTTCCTCGGCCAGTGAAGCAGTTCAAACATGCAAAACGACAGCCAAATTAAAATGGTATCTGATAAATAAATAGAGAGAAGCAAATCCCACTTTCCTCTGCCGCTCCTTGGGGCGTGTGTGTGTGTGTGTGTGTGTGTGTGTGTGTGTGTGTTTGTGTGTGTGTGTGTGGGTGGGTGTGTGTTGGGGGGGTCAAAAAGTTGCACAGAGGTGTCTGAAATTGAAGAGGAGGATCTGTAATTATCTTGAGTACCTGATAAAAGAAGTGAAACATCTCTCACTATGTGCTCTGGAATGTTCTGACTAATGACAGCAGAAAATAAACATGTTCCCATGATGTTATTCCTAAATGAATTCCAGTATGTTAAATGGCGTGATAGCATCTGCACACACTTATGTTTACTGATTTTCATCCGAACTCATTCAATTGAAGATTGAAGATTTATGTCCTAGACCTTCATAAGATCGTGTTATTTCAATAAAGCAAAATATATAAATATAAATTTTCATTACTTTGTTATAGTAAATTTTCTAAAGCTATCCATGAGCCAATCAGAACTATTGATACTAACACTGCCGTGTCCAAGCCAATCAGTTCACTCCTATGAGCCCGATGCGTGGACCCTTGTTGGGTTACAGCAGCCCTGTGATCAGGCCTTGCTGCTCAGAGCATGCAAGCGTTGACCTTTCTGCTTGTCGAATGCAGTTTGTGAAAGTTGAATTCCAAACTTTCCAAACATTCCAGCACCAGTGGATAAATTGGTCCAATGTGCTACACAAATACTTCCTTACCATGGTTGCAGGATAAAGAACACCCTGAACTGAATCAGTCCAAAACCTCCATGTGTTGACCTCGCACCACTTGCGCAGGGTCCACCTTTCATACTTGGTCTTTAACTCATTTTATAGATTTTACTGACTCTCTGACCCAGACATATACTCTTCTGTCACATCACCAATCGCACTGCTTGTGCTTGTGGAAGGACTAAAAATCATTGTCCTTCACTCAGAGTTTTGTGGCTACACATCATGGTCCTGCTTGTACTCAATATGATTTATTGATTCATGAAGATTCTCAGGGCTGGAAGACTATTGAACTGACATGCTTTAAGACTATAATAATCCTGTTTTGAGTCCAACCTTTAAAGAATTTTAATCAGATAGTTTTGGATAACTCTTAGATTATACATTTAAGTGGTTCTAAGGGAGAATTGTAATTTTTCCCCAATAGTAATTAATATGGCATACCTGTTTATTCAGTTTCATGCTTTAAACAAAGTGATTAACACTTTCATTTGTTGAAATATTAATCAAGTTTCTAATTCAATTCGTATATAGTAGAGCAAACCTGCTAAACATTTCCTTCCTCAGGTGTTCTTCCTTGATTATTCCAAATATTTTTTGCATTTAAGTTGATTTAGGAATATTCTGACCAAGACCTGCTCAAAATCCTCTGTAGCATGTAATAACTATTCACACAAACTGAGACACAAGCTCTGCTCTTGTGCAGCTTCCCAGCTTTTTTTTCTGTATGACTGTGTTGTATGGGGGAAATGTGATAGTTTCGCCAGTTTTAACGTGATACATTTAAATTCTATAATTAAACCGGTAGAGAGTCACACAATGAAAAAGGACTGTGGAGGTGACTGCATCTATTACAGATTAAATGGTTTGCTAAAGAACTCATTTGTGGTTATAGTTCTCTTTAGGAGGCCGCATTCCTCACTGGATCCACAGCCTAAATCAATTAACTCTTCCCAACACTGGCGGAAATGTTCACTCAGACCGCGATCTGGTTCTAAATATTCACTTTCCGCAGGTTGCTGCACTACAAGACATATAGGTATTAAATGTGCCAGCACCGTATTACAGCATGAATCTCTCTTCATGGAGCAGGCGATGGTGAATGTGACACCCATTTGAAACTGTCTATTAGTCCACAGCTTTCACATTTTTATTGAAGCGCTTTAGTCACAAATTGAAAGTGAGGAATTGTCCTTACCATTTTATAAAAAGAAGAAAAAAGAAGGAAATTGTTGTGATTATGCAAATAAAAATGCAGAAAAATAAGTCAATTTCTGCTGAGGGCATCCTTGACTCCTACACATACCACACAAGTCTGTCATGGTCCCATGTGAGCCTCCCCCTCATCCCACTGGTCTCTACTGTTTTGTTAATGTGTTTCTTGTTGGACCCTTGGCTTGTTCTCCAGCTGGCGTTTTCTCTGTCTGCTCTGGTTCTTATCCATTCGCCGAGCTTCCGCCGTAAATCAGCTCCAGAGATACAGTCTGAAAGTAAAAGGAACAAATAAACCTGACCTCTTGTGTCTGAAATATTTCTTCCATGATGTTAATGGAAAACTTGAGTTCAGGATAGTTGTGTGAAGAAAGATCGTGAGGAAAAGACAGCCATTCAGCAGACAGTCTGATCCCACAACAAAGAAACAACAGCGGCAAAAAATGAACAATAAAAGGCACTTTAGAGACTTTCCCCTGTGTCTTCCAACTGCTGGGTTCATGGAGACTGTATTAGTCTGCTGAATGTATTGTTCCATGCCTTGGTAATTTCAAACATTAAAGAAAAAAGACAGAAAAGGTCATTTCAGTGAACAATGTTGTGACATTGGAAATGTTTTATTGCACACCCTCGTATTCTTAGATTTATGACTCCCAACTAATCTGGCAATGAAAGTAAATTATCTTTTTGAATATTGAGGCTGCAAGAATAAGTGTGAAAGTATTATCTGTTTGCATTTAATAAAAGATTGCATTCTGTGCTAAAGGAAAACAGTAAAGGATGAACTAAAGCACTTTTTATTCCATATTTATCAGCTCAGACAGCCTTCGTGTTCATGATAAGCTGTGTTGAAATTTCTTCTGTTTGTTGTCTTTACTTACTCTTTGCTTCATTGGTCCACATGTTTATCATTTTAAAAGCTGCTTATATATATATATATATATATATATATATATATATATATACACACATATTAAAGCCATTGGGGAAATTTACTGACTTGCTGTAAATGTTCAAATACATCGAGTGTAAAACAAAGGTTATTCATTCATGCATTCATTCATTTTCCGAACCGCTTATTCCAATTCAGGGTCGTGGGGAAGCTGGAGCCTATCCCAGCTGGCTTTGGGCGACAGGCAGGGTACACCCTGGACAGCTCGCCAGTCCATCGCAGGGCCACACAGAGAGACGAACAACCACACTCACACCTAGGGGCAATTTAGAGTGACCAATTAACCTATCATGCATGTCTTTGGATGGTGGGAGGAAGCCGGAGTACCCGGAGAGAACCCATGCATACACGGGGAGAACATGCAAACTCCACACAGAAAGGCCACTGACCAAACCAGCCAAGGATCGAACCAGCGACCTTCTTGCTGTGAGGCCACAGTGCGAACCACTGCTCCACCGTGCAGCCCACAAAGGTTATTGACCCGATAATTTTCTTGTTGTCACTATCACAGGGGGCAGCGTATATGTACTTAGGTCACGCTTTTTTTTTCTATTTCCTGTTAGCACAGGTGAACTCTGACTGAACTTCTGAAAGGGATTGTCCAGTACAGACTGAAAGGCCACACCCAAATCTCCACAGTCATAGACCCAGAGTTTGATGGACTTTTCCCTGAAGCATGTGAGGCATAATGTTAACTGTACGAGCCCCGAGGGCCCCTGAGGAAAATGCTAACAGAGCCCTTCTAGTGGGAGTTTCACTTTTTTTTTTCTTTTTTTGTTTGGTCTTCCTCTGACAGTATCATCACTGCAGAAATCAGCATTACCCTTTATTTCTCATCATTTATTTGTCAGTATACTATTTGTGTGACATTGAAATTGTACCATGAACACCCAACAAAAAACACTTGGCTTTATGTTGTCAACAAAATCCGCTTGTCACAGCTCAGTCTGACAGTGGAAGTGCAGGAAGAGGTTGATCTACAACATAATCTGTTGGAAACAACAATATGATGAAAATCAGCATCTTTTGGAAGAGGAAGATGTTTGCCAACTCCAGGACACAACAATCAGGCTGTAGCATGTCTGTGTGTGCACAGCTATCATCTAGAGTGTTTGTCCTGTAACAGGACAAATGGGGACCATTTAAGATAAAACCTTGAGTGTCTTGTGCTTTTCTTTCTTTGTTCTAATCACTTTTTTTCCAACTTGCCATGCAGTATAATCATCAGAGAAAGCAAAATGAAGTTTATCCTCCATTTCCCTGTTTACCTTGGTGATAATTTCTGGCCAGTTGATTGATTGTCTGACAAGCAGTCACCATGACAATGATGGCACAAATTCTAAAAAGGTAAAGAAAGTTGGGTGCAATGCTTTTCTTAAAGCTGGGGTGGGTAATGTTGGGAGCTAGAAAGATTTGAAAGAGGCATTCTGTCTTGGCTCCTCCCCCTCTGGTTTTGCTCCTTGCATGATCCAAGGTTTTAATTCGCAGCTTTTTCCACCAACAAGTTTCTCTTTCTCTGCTGTTTGGCAGGAGGAGGCAAATAAACCGAGCCGGGTCGGGGAAATCCTTCCTCAGCCATTTGCCTTCCGAGTTTCTTCTTCACTACTTTTCACCCTAACATGCTGTTTATATGCAGGGTCTGTGACATTAGAGGGGGTGGTAGACTGGTCATAGTTTTTACAGATTTACAGAAAACTGAGGGGTCTAACTATTTCTTACTGTTCATGATTATAAAATGTACAGACTACTGATGTCTCTGAGCAAGACTACCTACCCCAGCTTTAAGTGTGGTGGCGTGTGGCTGTGTACAAATGTAAAAAACAAAAAAAATACAGTGATGCTCAGTATAAATCCTATGTGGACAAGTCCTTGGATACTAATTTGCACACTAGCTACGAGGGACATATTAACTGATGTTTATCAATGACCCTATATATTTTTTTTTTTCACCACACAATATAAAGGTTTATTACAACCATAAGCAAACCTACAAGCAGCATGAGGCTTACTTGCTTACTATCATAGAAAGACAAAAAGAAGAAGAGGGAGAAAAGTAAAGCTCTAAATTAATTTTCTTTAGAAATGCGTAAACCAAAGAACTTAGTGAGACTTAAATAACAAGCCGAAATAAAAAGCTGTAACTTACTCCTTCGCAGTCGAGTCCTCTCTTGCTCTGTTCAGGAAAAAAGTTTCTTTCAACTGACTGTCAACTTTTGCCTGTCCTTTAACTGACCATGACAGAACTTTAACTTCACAAACCAACCAAAGCAATTTGCCTCCAGAAACACCCTGAAATGTTCATAATTGAACTTCTGCGAGAGAAAATCGCCTGTCCCTCTGTGCAATGTCTAGTCTGAGCCTTACAGACTGCTCAGCTTTGTTTTTAAAGGTAGAAGAGGTAATCATCCAGTTGCATGCTGGGCTCTTTGTGAATGCTCTGTCCCATCAGAAAGTCAGCTTATGAGCATACTGGCAGGCACCAGGCACTCTGATGATCCCCTGCTAGTTGTGGTCTAAGTGGCACAGCTTGTAGGTGAGCCGCTGCATGTGATCAGGCTTCAGTCTGCTGGTATTGAACATGAAGTTGTAGTGGGTTGGTGAGAGACTTCCTTGTTTCACAGCTTGGCTCACAATGTAGAAGTCATACCACTCTGGGAGGGTGACCTCTGTGTCACTGACTGTGCCTGGTGGAGGGTTGGTGACTCCGTCACCCAGCTGAGCAAAAAACCTGCTAATCAGTTTTTTTTTGCTTGAAATGTGATGTTTCCATGTTGCTAAAATGAGAAGAAGTACAGCAATGATCAAGCACCGGAAGGCATCCTGAGATGTTCAGGGTAATATTTAGTGTTACATGATGAATTGTTCTTAAGTGGGGCAACAAAACAAACAAAAAGTGAAAACTTCAACCAACCAAAAGGACAAAAAAAAGCACCAGAAAGACATGCGTCGTCAAATGTGTCTGTCACAAATACATTATTTTCTAATGTTATAAAGTCAGGGATCCTGTATGAAGCTCACAAACTTGTGATGCATTGGTTTCCATTCATATTAATCTGCATTAAGAACTGTCATTAAATTCTAATTAGTTCTACATGAAGAAACAAAAGACCTGGTTACTTTAATCATACATATTTATAATACTCGATTTGAAGAAACAGTGAGATAAACACGCTGGAGAGATAATTGCTGGAAAGATAAAGCAAAAAAAAAGTTAAAAAAAAAAAGAGGTGCACTCACTGTTGAACACAGACTAAAACAGACAATACTATATATTAATTAGAGAGAACATGTTACTTTTGCTATGATAAACATCTCTAAGATCTGATTTAAAAAAAAATCTAATTAGCTCACAGTGTTCCACTTTACAGGCGGGTCTTTTGCAATTTTTTTTTTTTTTTTTTAAATTAGTTATTAATTTATATTTTCTTGGGCAAAGTCTGCTTACCACATAAGAGCTGTGTACAATGCTTTTTTTTTTTTTTTTTTTTATTGTTAGGCCACTTTCAAAGGATTTCCAAGCTGACACCAGTAGACTGATGATCTCTCACTGATTGGGCTGCCACTTCCAGATTTAGCGGCTTCATTCAAAGTCTGTAAGGATGGAAAACGGCTTCAAAGCGGCTCAGTAATGATCCGTTGTCTATTGGTTTATTAACCTCGGAGGGCTGCCAATCATAAACATCCTGAAAAGGCCAGAATCAGCTGAGCTTAGGATGGATAATCTCCTGTGACTCCCAGGTTTTTGAAGAAGATTGATGGTGTTATGTAGATTGAAGCTTAATCTGGTAAAGTGAGTCAAAGATTTTCAAGGCCTTTTTCTCTCAGGGGGAGGATTTCTGTGTGAATGTGTGATTTTTGCAGTGACTTGTGAGAAAATACTTCAGATATATCAGTTTGAACCAAAGGGACCACCTTGTTTAGCCAACCTGTTTTCATTTCAGGATGTCACTTTAGTTCATATGAAAGTCAATACATTCAGTCAGAGGCGCCTCATTCAGAATGTATCATGTCAGGTCTCTACTGTAGTGGAAAGAATACACTAGCTATGGAGTATATTACTTGATATAAATATCATAATAATAAGAAAAAATAAATCAATTTAATAATCAAGGGGAGCCCCGTATCCAAAAGTCTTCTTTTGTCAGAGTAAGTTTGTTCAGCACATTCGGCCGTCAAAAAGCCCAACAAAACAGATAAAAAAAAACAATAAAAACAGCTTCCTAACTGGACAAATATAAGAGTGTATAGGTGCAGCTCTGCACATATGTGCCCTCCTATTTCTGCACCTAAGCTTGTTGGAGAAGCACCACAGATGGAAAATAAATGCAACCAAGAGTTCCCTGCAGCCATGCTTAAAAATTAACCTACCTCAAATGTCAATTTAATGTTGTGCACTTTCAAGTATTGCATGAAGTGAGAGCCTCTGACAAGGATTTAAACTTTGATGGGCAAGGATGACTGTTTTAGCATGGTGGTGGTACAACAAAAACTCCAGTTGTCAAAAGGTGCCATTACTATTAGCAACAAAAAGAAACACTGATGTAAGCCTTGATCATATCAGTTGTGAAAATGTCACGGGGTGTATGTTAGAGGCCTTAAATCCCCTTTTTTGTTGCTAAATGGGTCAATAAATGCTGTGGTTCAATAAAACTTCATGGGTTTGATAACGTCCCTTTTAAAGGCCATGTGGTAATCAACTTCATTAAACACAGAAGAAAGCCTTTGAATTTATTATCAAGCACTTCACAAATCATGCAGTCATCTGGTAATGTGAAAAGCAGATTGTCCCGGGCTTTTAGGACCATCCTCTTTCTCCGCCTCTGGTTTCCAGCTACATCTACAAGTCATTGACAGCAGTTACAGACAGCCTACGATCAATATGTGAAAGCACTACTGCCATCATTTCAGTCACTGCTATTTCACTGATCATTTGTTGTGTTCAGCTAACAGTTCCAGAAATGGAGGCTGAGGCAACTGGCAGGCGTGCAGTGTCCAAGTAATTTCAATAAGAGGAAGAGTTTCTGTTTGCTTCCTTTCTTTCACTTCTTAGAGTATTTGTACAGAACATCGAACCATGTATGCAGGTTTTTTCTCTCCGAATTGTCAGAGTGCAGAATTTTAAATGTAGATTAATAACTTGGTGTTGAGGACGTGCAGGTTATTATGATACCCTAAGATTCTTTTCGCATCTCCTAACATCTTCCTCTCAACATTTATTTACCTTTTATTTCAATGAATTTCATCCTTTTTTTTTTATTTCCTCATGTTGAAAAGAAGGTAACAGAGCAGGATAATTGAGGCTGGAATGCAGATCAAACTGCAACAATGTCCAGTTCATGGGTCAAGAGTGTCACCTTGCCTCGCTTGTTGGTGTCACTGCAAACATTGTTTTTCAGTAACATAACGAGTGCATTTCCAATTGTACATTATGTGGCTGGAAATCTGCCTGTGATGTGAATGGTTGTACTTGTCAGTGAGCATCAGAAAACGATCCCTTCACTGTAAACAGAGAAGAAACAGATGCTGCATCCACACAGAACATGCCCTTCTCTGCCTAATGCATATTCAGTACATGCAGATAGTGAAGTAGCTTTAATGGCACATTGGTCCTGCAATAAAGGCTACATGTATTTTCAGTTGTGTCATAGCATAAAAGCATTTTGCTGTACCTGAGAGGCAAGATGAGTGTTTACATAATGTGCCATCATGGCTGTTGCATTTTGGCAACCATCATTACTGACATCTAGCTACTGGACGGCCACATGTACTGGTCATACAAGAATAATGAACCCTTGCTCAAAAGCTTGAGTGCTTTCTGTGGGTGTGGGTACATTTGGCTCCATTTTATCTAAGGGTTGTGTCAAAAATGATTGAATATAGCAAAACTTTTTTTCCACTGTGCAATATATATATATATATATATATATATATATATATATATATATATATATATATATATATATATATATATAATATATTTAATTGGCAGTTGCTGCAGATATTTGTCAACTTTGTACAGAAATACCATGGACAGCTAAGAGATGATGGCATTTCTCCTGAGATACATGTCTGGATTTTATATGTGCGTTTTCACTGGTTTAAATTGGTTGAAACTTTTGCTGTCAGATTATTTTTGTGCACTGGTAAAAACACCCTAAAATAAGCTGGGTTGAA
Organism: Telmatherina bonti; assembly: GCF_933228915.1. Lineage (NCBI taxonomy): Eukaryota > Metazoa > Chordata > Actinopteri > Atheriniformes > Telmatherinidae > Telmatherina > Telmatherina bonti. The sequence goes on along the minus strand of NC_136622.1, from coordinate 15,763,252 downwards.
GACATTCTCATTCTTAATAGTTTAATCAACATTGTTGGGTAACTGGGACACACTATGTGCTGGGTTGATCCAACATGTCAGGAAGGGTTACTCATTTAACCCAGAAAGATGTGTTGAATATTCAGTCCGAATGTTTCTCCGTATTAACAACAATGCTGGGGTGATTCAAATACATGAATTAGTAAAATCATAGATTTTGAAAATGCTGCCTGTGGGCCAACGCTGGCTTTCTTTATCATTCAATGTAACCCCTGATCATGGCATGAAATAGATGCACTACTGCACATTAAAAACACCCACAGTCCATATCATTCTGTTCCATATATTTGTCATTTCTGATGTTCGTCATGCAGTTCCAGAATACATTTTATCCCTTTATGCAGATGTTTGCTTGGGCCACTTGAATATCTTGACTTAAAATTGATTCTAGTTCAATCCAGTTTTATAGCAGATAATAAAAGAAATGTGACAGCCATCTTACCAGTGGTGGAAACTAAATAAAAGGAACACTTGTGAAACATAAATTAAATCATGTTTCTCCAACATTTCAAGCTGTGTAATGAAACTAAAGCCATGGTTAAAACCAAATTTCACTCTTTCATCCAACAGTTATCACATTTTGTAACTACTGTACTCTCGGACATCTAATGTCAGGTTAGAAATGACATCTTGTAGGAAGCTAATGGTTGCATAGCAACTGCTGTCACCAAAGGGGCGAATTCAAATAATTTTGCCTTTTGAGTAGGTGATAAGTTTATTATGTAACTTCGAGCTGTATGGTACTTATTTAAAAGTTTGATTATGCTCTTTAATTAAAATTTCTTCTTCTGCTGTAGAATATAAATCAGTCATTTTGATTAGTCATCTTGAGAAAACTACAGGCAATTACTCAGTTTTCTCAAGCATAATAATAATAATAATTTTAATAACAGCAATAATAATAATAACAACACACTTGGATCATTTTATATTAATTACATTCCCTGGACTGATGAATGTGCAGGTAAAAGTAGCTTGGTTTAGCCGGATAAAGCAGCACCACTATTCCACAGATGATGGAGAACAGGCCTTGTTTCAGAGCCAAGTCTGGTTGGTCTGCTGTGGACACAGGTGTTTGAGGTTTGGGCAGCTGTCATAGAGCTGGCTCTACGCTCTGCAGCGCTGCATGACAGGAGCTCTCCAGCTGAGACGAAGACTGTTGTCAGTGCTATATTTGATACCACAGCGAGTAATTAATAAGGATCTATTAATAACAGTGGGAGCTGTTAAAGATCTTCCTCTTCACTGCTCCTCACTGCAGCTTAACCCAGCAGGCTTATTTATGAATATTATTAAACCAATAGTTGTCACAGAAGTGCTGAAATGAAGCATTAAATTCTATTTCATGAACTGTTTTAGCTTCACATTGTTATTAGAAGGAATTTAGCTGTTACTAGAAAGGCTTTAAAGCTTAAACATTAACCGAGCACACATGAAGGTGTAACCTATTTATAAATTAATTTTAACAGAAATTTAAGGTTTTAATTAAGTTTCCCACATCATTTCTTAGATTAAAAACACCACGTTGCTGCATTTCCCTGGACATCTGTGGAATCTGTGGAAATATTAAAGCATAGTGGTGTCATATATCTGTATTATATATATATATATATATATATATATATATATATATATATATATATATATATATACACTATTCACAAAAAGTTAGGGATATTCAGCTTTTGGGTGAAATTTCACAACAAGCCTAAAATGCATTCAAACCTGTACAGGTGAACTTAATGTGATCTTCTCTAAGCTTTTAAATGCACATGTCCAACTGTTAAATGTTTCAATAAATTTTGCACAAGTTGCTGTTCTCTAACAAGGAGCTTAACGGCAAAAATCACGGCAGGTGTGTGATCCTTGAATTGACCAATAAATGTCCTGGTTCAATTAGAGCTGGTGTTTAAACAGTTGTCCTCATCATGCTGTTCACATTTTGACATCATGAGACCAAGACGACACCTAACAATGGAACAACAGTCCCTTGCCATTGCGATGCTTCAAACAGGACGTTCTCAGACAGAAGTGGCCACTGAGCTTGGAGTGTCACAGAGTGTCATCAGCAGGTTGCAACAGAGATATGGAGAGACTGGAAGAGTCCCAGAAAGGCCTAGAAGTGGACGTCCTTTGGCCACATCCCGTACTGATGACCGCTACATTGTGAACACTGCCTTGAGAAACCGGATGATGAATGCCACTCAACTCCAGGCACGTTTAAGAGAGGTGAGAGGCACCCAAGTGTCACGTCAGACCATTCCAAACCGTTTCCATCAGTGTGGTCTGCGTGCTAGACGACCTGCACGGGTACCTGACCACACCACCAGGCACAGGCATCATCGTCTTGCATGGGCCAGGGAGCATTTACGCTGGACGAGGAACCAGTGGGCCTCAGTGCTGTTCTCTGATGAAAGTCGATTCACACTGAGCAGAAATGATGGCCGGCAACGATGTTGGAGACGTCAGGGAGAGCGCTATGCATCAGCCACTGTTGTCACCAGGCGAGCTTTTGGTGGTGGCGGTGTTACAGTGTGGGCAGGGGTGTCCACTTGGTACAGAACTGCCCTACACTTTGTGAATGGTACAGTGACAAGCCCATACTACCTGAATAACATCATTAATCCAGTGATTGTGCCCCTACATGAACAGCACAGGCCTAATTTCATCTTCATGGACGACAATGCTCCTGCTCATCGAGGCCGCATCATCAGGGAACGGCTGTTGGAGACTGGTGTACCTCAAATGGAATGGCCTGCACTCTCTCCGGACCTGAATCCCATTGAAAACCTGTGGGATCAGCTGAGCCGTCGTGTAGAGGCTCGAGAACCCTGCACCCCAGAACCTCAATGACCTGAGGGCTGCCCTTCAAGAAGAGTGGGATGCCATGCCTCAGCAGGCAATAAGTTGCCTTGTGAACAGCATGAGACGTCGTTGTCAAGCTGTAATTGATGCTCAAGGGCACATGACGAGATATTGAGACGTTCAAATTTTTTGTTGTGGTGTAACTACCATTGTTGTTACCTTTTGTGTTGAATGAATTTTTTGAGATGAGGAAATCAGTAGTGCATCCTTCTACTTAAATGTCTTACTTTTATGATATTATATCACTGTAGCATGAACATATTGCATTTTCCATAAATTTAACCTGAAAGCCAAATATCCTTAACTTTTTGTGAGTAGTGTATATGTATGTGTGTGTGTGTGTATGTATGTATATAATACTATTAATTTACTGTATTTTTTTTTCCTTATTAACACTAATACTTTATGCCTTTTTTAAGAGAAGTCATGAATGTGCAGTGTGCATTAATATGATCGGAAAGGTTTGGGCTTGACAAGAATAATTTTCATAAAATGTACTTATAAATGTATCCTGTGGTACCATTATAACGGGATACATTTCACATTTTTACAATAAAACTTAAAACAATATAAAGTAACATCTTTCTTTTTTTTTTATTTGGGTGGCAGCTCAATACTTCCATAAGATCTTCTGTAGTCTATTAAGAAAGTAGCATGAATAGGTTGAGATTACTGACATTTTAAATTATCTTAAATTATACTGGTAGACCAGCTTTACATCTGTTTAAAGTTGCTTTTTTGATTTTAAAATTCAAATGACAGGCCTGGGTTTTTTCATAGGAGCACATATAATTTGTGTTTGTACTGTAATATCTTCCATATGTCAACCAGACCTGTGACCACTCCCCTAACTCAGTACAAGTACTAAATGTCAACTGTTAAGTTCAGGTGACGTGCTACATTTGACCTGTTGTCACCCATTAGGACAGATGGAGAGGAAGTCACCTGGGTTTTAGTATTTAACTTAAGAGAGCTTCAACCCCTGGTGTTTTTCCGAAGACTGACTTCACAGTGAATCCTCCTTCCCATGAAGACAAAGTAATTGTGTCCAAAAACAACAAAGACACAATCACATGAAACTATAATGATGGATAATAATTTGCATTCAAATAAAGAATCAATAGAAGAAGATTATCTACTGACAGATGGAAGGGTCTAATATGTAAGGAACTTATTCTGATTTGTCTCCATTTATTTTGAGTGAGTAGCAAGCATGGAATTTAAATGCCATTGACAATAGACAAGTGCTGGTAGAGCATTTTATAAGAGCAAATATCAGGAAATGAGTGTGGGCTGAGAGAGCTATTGAGAGGTGCTGTTACAGTGACACTTATTTGAGTTCCAGCAGTGACTGGCTGCCCACTATATTGGCATTGTGAAACCAAATCAGTAAGATAGCCTTGGGCAACACAGCACTGTTGTTGCCATGGTGAACAGATTATCTGTAAAATAAAAAACCTTCCATTCTCTCAACTTGGATTGACAGTTGTTTTAGCTGGTAACCTTTAAGTGCAGTCCTCCTCGTTTCATTCAAAACTTAGCGTGCCCTCAAGAGCAGATAAAAATATCTTATTTTTTCTATAAGTTTATGTATACATACTTTTTTTAACCTAACATTTCACTCCACTATATTTCCACTCTATCTATCTATCTATCTATCTATCTATTTATCTATCTATCTATCTATCTCTCCATCCAGTTGGTGGTTGTCATTTATTTTTGTCATGAGCAGTATTCAGATGTTCCACATGCCCTGATTTATAAATTATCAGTGTTTTAAGATACTTATTTATTTTTTATACCACATAGTTCAGGAGTGTTCAGTCAGTCCTGCAGGTTTTTGATGTATCCCTGTTCCAACAAACCTGACTGAAATTACGCAGTCATTGTGCAGAACTTCATTGGCTGTTGGAACCGATTAATGTGAGCCAGGTGTGTTGGGACAGGACACTGAGCACTGCTGTTACACTTCATTACCAAGAAAAGATTTAAAACTCTCCCACATTATTTGTTTGAGGTTGATGTGCCAAGCCAGAGATGTGATTGTTTAAGTCTGACTGTACAAAAATTTTAATCTGAATGTTAAAGTGGGGTGTGATAGGATGATCAAACATGTTGTTTCCTACAGATAAACAATAGTCTAATAAGCTATGTTAGTTCAAGTTATAAATAGCAATATAAATAACAATAGAAAGCTGGAGATAAAGTTAACCATTTAAAGTATTATTTAAAGTATTATTTTAAAAAATGCACTACACTACTTTTGATTAATTATTGAATTAGGGTGCAAAAATTACATAAATTGTGATTAATTGCAGAAAATTGTGATTATGATTAAAAGAGTAATCTGCCTATTTATAGGCTACATTTTTGTCAGTGTTCCAATTTGGAATAATTATATCGGTTTTATATGTTTAAATGCATTCATCAATCATTGATTTGTTTGTGTTGGATGTTAGGGAAGAAGCAGCTTAGCATTTTATCATCAGTCATAATAGCAGTCACATTTCATCCTGACTCGAGCTGCAAAGGTGAGAATCCTGCTTTACATTAATTTATCCTGTAGTCTGACAGTCTCATTTCCAGGTTTTTTTTTTCTTTATTGACTCAACTCAATCTGTTGGTTTCCTTATATAGGCTATTATGAATTGGCCTTCACTATGTTTTCCCCTCTGTCTGTAAAGCGTCTTGAGATGGCATTGCCGTGATTTGACGCTATATAAATAAAGTTGAATTGAATTGAATTGAATAAAGTTGAATTCTTTTTACACATTATCATTCCATGATTTCTAAAAGTAGTAAAGGCTTATTTTATCCCCCCCTCCCAACTGTCTTCAAAGCAGAACTTTTGTTCTCCAGGAAACCTGATTATTGTTATATGTAATGTGAGAAATAGATTGAAAAAAAAAAAAATACCGGGGAGCATGCTACGATAAGAAGCTAGCTTATGGACGAGGCTAGCGTGGCTGATTCACAGGCTGAATGAGCATGTGCTAGCTGTTAGCTGCAAGTTTGAGTGAAAGAATGAGTGACACAAAGTAGTTGGAATTAGTGCTGTGCATTATCACCTGCTTACTCGGGCTTTGGAGGTGACTAACCTCATTATTCCCAGCTAACTTTTCTGAGATGAACTTTTTGTTTTATTGTGAGTAACAATTTAAGCAGTCAAAATGTAACTGAACAAGCTAGGAGTAAGTTCCAGTTATACATTTGTTCACAACCACACATAAATGGAGTCATTTATACAACCATAGTTTGCATTAGCAACCCCACACAAACTCCGTGTATTGCATACAAACCTGTTATCAGTGGTAGACGTTTGTAAGCACCACTACTTCTATAGCTCTGAAGAACACATTTTTCTGCCTCAATAAACCATACTTACCATATGGGCACCTGTTAACACAGAACTATACTGAAAGTTATATAACATATGGTGAGACCATGACAGATAACATAATCTGTAGTGGTACACACAACTGCAGGTAATGGGCATACTGACAAAACAAGGATATTGTGCTGATATTATTTCTGTTGCAGTAACAGAGCATCATGCTGTTCATATTCACATTCTGGTTCAGTTAAGGCTTGTGCATACTGCATACTAATGTGAGGTGATAACTCAAGTACACTTTACAGAAATTATTACTATATATGAGAATATATATATATATATATATATATATATATATATATATATATATATATATATATATATACACACATATATACATTTCTTATCAGTATCATATATTTTATATGTCAATGCTAGCATTTATTATATAAATGTACTTTTTATGTATGTCAATTAAAAAAATCCAACATTTAAAATAGTATATAAATAGTGTGAGGCTGAGATTGACACACAAACCAGTTGCTTGGCCACAGTGGTCCTTTATTTTTTTCAATATATCATGGAGATGGGCTGCAGTAAAATACATAAAGTGATACAGTATATAAATAAGGATCATTCATGCAAAACTAATACAAAGGCATAATTATTTTACAGTGTATTGCCTTCACAGCTGCTTTCTGACATCACTTCTTTAATCATGTTGTCCTGATGGCAAATTGCCATTTGTTAACTGAGCAAGCAGCATACATAGATTTTTAGAAAAAAGCAGTCACGCATTGCACTTGATGGCCACATCCCAAGCCCTCCAAAACATCTCCAGCTGTAATGATACACATTCGAACACTCTCAGCTTATATCATTTACTTCTGTGTCAACGCTAATCACCACTTATTAGTGATTTGTGTGAACATGGTCCATTCAAAAGAAATGACTTGATTCAATAGATTTTACTCGTCCAAGAATCCTTATTAACAGTACTGTGGTGGCCTGTCTGACTCAAGATGTGCTGTTTGCCCAGTGTTGTGTGTGTGTGTGTGTGTGTGTGTGTGTGCATGGGTATGTACTGATTATTCAGTGGACAGCGTTGGACTGTCACAGAACTGACTGTTAAATGAGAACAGCAGTTTAGCAGTAATGCTTTTTTGACTAGGGGCCAGAGGTATGCTGAGTGAAGATGCTAGCTGTCAGTTTGCTAAAGCAGCAGTTAATTGCTTTGCTTTGCTTTAGCCATGGCTAACAGGGGAAATACATGGGGATGCACAAACCCTGGGAGTGGGAAAAGGGAGTCTTTTGGTTTGGGTTTACAGGGATAACAAACAGAGACCATGTTTATGTGGCGGAAATCTTTATTTCTGGAAAAAAAAAAAAAAAAAAAACAGTCAATAAAGAAAAACTGACGTTGGGTTCTGTCCATTCTTTTGGCATAATCTCTAGGAACCCTCACAGGTTTTCTTGCAGTGGATCAATCTGTATTCTTTCATAACTGTTTTACTAGTTTAATGATATTTCTTCACCCTTTAAACCACACTAGTACTTTGAAATGAAGAAAGAACCATAGGTTGTTCCATGAAATATTATGACACATTAGCAGTAAGGGAAAATTTTACGAACTGAAAAAAAATGTGTGGTTTTTTTTCCCTCTAGGTTCAACTTAGAGACAATTTTTTTTCCACTCCTGCTCTCAGCAAAGGCGGACGCTTTTTCTCTGTGCTCCTGTTTCCTCCCACTCTGACCTGCGACTTTGTCCTGTCTGACTCGGAGCCTCTTTTTAGATCTCTTTACTCTTCACTCAAATTTATACCATGGATTTGATCGGCGGGTCTCTCAACACAATTGATCAAATTTTCTCAACCTGAAGATCGGGCAGAGGGGAGCCCGCATGTCCTGAGGGGATGCTTCTGGCTGGATATGTTCAGGACTCATGGGCCAGGTGGAGACCGATGTGTCTGACGGTTCTGCCCTCTGAGAAATTGGAGGATGTTTACATCTTTGGAGTATTGGTGATTGGGATTCTGCTGATTGGCGCTGGTGGAGTTCTGATCTACCTCAAGACTCGTGAGATTCTGGCAACAACTGGCAGGTGGCCAGAATTCTGTAACGGTATGTGCCGAGCTAGCAGTGCACAGACTCTTGCGTTGACCGGACTCGATCGTAAGATACCAGTCTGGTTCATACTGGTCATATGGCCGAGGTCCTGGAACTGGTCTGCAGAATCAACAACAACATGGAGAAGATGTCTGCTAAAATCGGCGGAAATTGACCCCCCCATTCGGCTGTTTGGAGCTGCCAGCCTGAGACCTGCTATGGACTCAAGGCCGAGGGCAAATTGTTATCCTCGCCTGGAACCTAAACAACAATCATATCTTGATTCGGCTTCTTAGCGGCCTTGGACCGGCGCAACACCCCCTGAGAACGGAAGAAGAGATGTTCATAGACGCTCTGTCCCCCCCTGCTTAACCACTCCCGGTCACCTCTCACATGACTCACCGCTTCCCTGGACTTTGTGTGTCTTGTTGTGGTTTGTGCTTCAGTGTATGAGTTATTTTTTCTCTGTATCTTCGGACTGCATCATTTGTGTCACAGCAGTTACATGATTCCCCCCCCCCCCCCCCCCCCATTATCCTAATGTATTTCTGTTCTTACCTGTTATAAGGCGGCACCGGTAAAACTGGCTGCGGGGGCTAAGTTCAGTTTGGTTCTGCATTATTCTTTTGCCACTGATGTTACATGTCTGTAACATCACAAACCTTGGATGAGCTGGCTTGAACTTTGAATTTCCCCTTGAGGATGAATAAAGTATCTTTTATTTAATTTGATTTGATTTGATTTGATTGCCAGATCATTATTGGACTGTTTTTTTTCGTTTCAAAAGGCTAAATGCAGTAGCATTATAAGGTTCAGTTTCACCAGTAAATGGGAAAACTCGTATGATAAGATCTTTAAGGAAGCTGAAAGCTTCAAAGCGGAATCAGCCAACCTAGAGGCCCATGGACTTCTGTCTTGTCGTGGGAAATGTGCCCATGCTAGATCAGCCAAAACTGCAGCATTTTGCAAAGAATATTGTGATTAATTCAACTCCTTGATGATGAACTTTTGCGTAGTTTTTAAAAAGTAATTTACTCATAAGCACAGACATATTCACTAGGTGGCATTTAAGATATGACTTGTTCACATCTAAATGAACTTGAAAACATTTGCCTAATAAATATCTGTTGAGCGGTCCCTCTTGTAACTATAACAGCAAAACATTGTAATTGATTATGTATGTGGAGCTTGATTTGAAGAGTCGCACGTAATTTGTGAATGGCAACTTCATCATAATCAACAATCTCCAAAGTTTGTTTTCAATGTGCTCATTAGGCATGCCTGATGAAGTTCCCAATCAATATGTAGATTAGGAACACATTAATTTGCTTTTGAATCTGCAGTCATCTGTTTTTTCACTCCAGGTTACTCCTTGGTAAAATTTGAGAGTGAAGATGTAAATAAAACTAGATATGTATCTTTTCCTGCACAGTGCACAATTTCATGTTTGTGTTGGATCGAAGTGTGCGTGCAGTGCAATGTTTTCAGAGATTTATTCAAAACAGTCTGAACTGTGCATGTAAGCCATGGCTACAGGGGCGCCTTTCACGTCATTGGTCTTTAGACTAGCTGCCGTGCTGATGCCATTGTTGCTGTGGTCTGGTAGACTACTGGTGCAGACGGCTCCTGTGAAAGTGTTTTATTATCGGGCTCCTCTGAACTCAGCAACATATAACTAGGTGTATGCATGATGAATGTGTGTGTACATTTGAGTGTATGGGAAGGGTGGTGCTGATGGATAATTCCTTGTAATGCTTCTACAATGTGTAAAACACTTTGTGTTACATTATATTGTAGAAAATATGCTTTATAAATAAAAATCGATTGGCTTTGAAAAGATTGACACTGCCATGAAGATTTTTTTTCTTTACAGTAGGTCAGTGTGAATTTGGCCACCAGCTTGTTTAAAGCTTTAAACAGCAAAGAGCATTCTGAGAAAAAAACTTCAGAGCTTTGAATTAAAGCAGAACAATTAAAGCAGTGCTGAAAAATGGAAAAAATATTGCAAACAAGAGGATTTTGAAACTCTGTGGTACTAACAAGTAGTCTTGTTTAATCTAACACAACTACATACAGTAAGTGCACATTCATTCATTCATTATCCTAACCACCTAATCCAATGAAGGGTCATGGGGAATCTGGAGCTTATCCCAGCAGTCTTTAGGCAAAAGGCAGGGTATGCCCTGAACAGCTCGCCAGTCCATTGCACAATGTATTGTAAATTTATTATTATTGCTATTTAAAAAAAGGGATCAGCTTTGCAATCATACTGTTTTACAAATACGTGGAAAAGGAAGTGTCTAGCTGCCACTGACATTGTGTATTTTGGGCCCCTTTTTCATGCATTAATGACATGCACAGCTGCAAAAATACGTACACAATAGTTAGCACCAAAAATCAAAGTCTTTGTTTATATATCAGAAGCATAACAATATTGTGATATTTCCTCATTTTGAATTGGATACTCATTAATCTTCACTTTTATGTCAGCATACCAACACTACTTGCGTCTGTCGCAGACTTTAGTTGTCCTTAAACCTGATGTTAAAATGTCAAATATTTGGGAGAATTTAAAACTTAACTAAAAATATTGCACAGTTTTTTTTCCCCAATTATGAACTGAATTTCCATAATAACACATCATTACTGTCTTAATGTCTCAGCAGAATGCATCCACTTTCTGTTTCTATACGTCCACTTCACAGACTCACATTGGCATTTTACTCTCATTCACTATGAATTCCAGTTGAAATGAACACTTATAAGGAATTTTAAAGGCATTAAAATGACCTTTTCATTTATAAATCATGCCTGTTTATACCTAATATCTGACATTGTTTTCTCATGCCCCAACCTCAACATCACCTTTCAGCTGTAAAAAGCAAAAAGCATTTTGTTCTCATATCACCAGAATGAATTTTTCGCCATGATGTATGAGCTATAGTAGATACAGAATTCTTCTTCATGTGATTCTCATTTAGTTTTCTGGATTGGGGATTGCAGTATAGTTTAGAGTCAATCAACTTGAAAATTGCACTTTCCCTTTTAGATAAACTGAATTAATTTGATGTTTACTAATTATAGCAGTTACTTTAAGTTGGTTCTATTTTCAGTGGACCTTTCTCTGTACAGCACCATCAGTCTTTGGTCATTTTACGTCAACATGCAACACAAATCAGAACAGAGACGTTTAAGCTTACCCTATTGGGTAAGACTGCATATGTGATGTCACTGGTCTCAAAAGGTGAACTGCTTTTAATGCAGTCACTATTTCTGATTGAATAGATGATAAAAGAAGCAGAAAAAATGTTTTGATTATAAATTTTTAATTCAGTTCCTCATAAATATTACATTTAAGAGAAGAAATGGCTGTGATGGACTGGCGACCAGATGATTGCTGGGACAGGATCCAGTTTCCCAGCAACTCTTATTTGGACTTAGAGGTCAAGGGGTTGGATGAATGGATGGATGGATGAACAAATGAGAAGAAGTAGGAGACACTAAATTAACTGACACAGCTTCACATTAGGTTGAGTGCAAATATGTGCTCTTTAAAATGTCATCAATATAGTTATAAATAATAACTAGAAATACTGATATACACATACTGTTATGGCTTTATTGTCGGGGTTCTTTAACTAAGCACTAAATGCATTATTCAGTTTCGCTTTGTTGACAGATGTACAAATTAATAATCACAGTGATTACATTTTCTGAGAAGAAGAGGAATGAGTGGTTAGTTTGTCCTCTTGATTAATTAATGCAATAGTCACTTACAGAAATAATTGCTGCAGACAGCTACAACTCTGACATCATGACCATGCAGTAACGGGCTTTTCTCAAACTTTCAGGTTTTTGTCAGATGACTGGATCATTCTGGGTCCAATTTTAAGTGTAAACAGAATGTCTGGAAATGTAGCATGATGCAGATTTATACAAGGTGTTCATAAAATCTCTTTATAGTTTAACAAATTCATGAACATTAAAGATATTAAAGTCTTTTTTTTAAGGGGGGGATATTTTAAGGGACATGGTGGATATCATCTGTAATTTGTTGATACTGTGTATCCTGTTTTATTTCAATGAACCACAAAACACATTGTGCATTCTCTGGAGGAGCAGCCACTTTTTTCAGTTTTATTAAAAATTGCTTATTTAAAAAGGAACCTGAAATAGATCACAGATTTTTTTTTAAACTTTTATAACCACTGAGTACATGGAAGAAATCTAAAATACATGTTATCTTTGTAATAATTTTTTAAATTGTAAAGAGTTGATGAACTCTCTGTACTATGGTGAAGGATTATTCCAATGTATCTCCTCTTTTCTGACAAATATCATCCCATGTTTCATCTGGTTTTCTGCAGAAAAAGAAGAAAAAGGGAAAATCCTATCTCATATTGAGACTGTGATATTAAATCAGCAAGGCTTTTATCCTGGCTAATATTGGCTCATCACAGGTAAGCAAAGAGAAGTCTCGGAGTCTACAAGTCTGAAAATTAATGTCTATAAATGTGACTTTGAGAGGGGCCACACTCAATAAATAATTGAGAACAGAGCACTCATAATTAGCACAAACCTCCGAAGAGGTTACAGCATTTGTTCAGGGTTCCCTCCTGCCTCCGATGCTTCTTGTTACATAAAACGGACACAATTTGGGTCTTTTATTTCCATATTTAAAAGGAAAAAAAAAGATAATTAGTCCTGCTTCCAACAATATTAACATTAACTTGAATGAAGCAATCTAAGCTGATCATAAAAAGATTGTACTGTGCTTGTTTGAGAGCAGTGCAGCAAAAATTAAACTCCTAGCATTGAATTTAAAACTTTTGTAATGGTTGTGCCTGCAGGGTGACTCATGCTCTAAAACCCAAAGGTTAACAAAATATTTTTGCTCTTAGTCCATTTATGTTGCTCTTAACAAAGCTCCCTGCTCATTGCTGTTTCATGTTTCTGCCTCTTCACCGTTTTCTTCATCATTACCCCCAGATTGTTGGAACAAAATCTATAGTTTTTGTTGGCTGATCTTCAGGTTTCCAGTATTTGCTGCAGCAGCCATGTGATTTTGGGTTACAGACCAAGCCAAACAGCATCAAATTATTTATTCTAAGTAAAGAGCAACTTTCTGAACATGTATTAAGGCTGGGCTGAATGCTTCTAAGATATTAGTAAATGGGGTTCTATCACTTTGTGGAGGATGGATCAGTTGGATTTAAACCAGGATCCCAGGCCTGCAGAGACCATGAGGATCAATACATCAATTTTTGCTCTCTGAGCGACAGAAATTTAGCTTCATCACGAAAACAGAATTTGCTAAATGATGTTCTAATCAGCAGAAGTACAGTGGGAAAAAAAAAAAAAAAAAAAAGCTGTGAAGTCTTGGTCTCAGAGGACAAGTAACGCCTGTAAGCCAGCTCTCAAGAAGAGAAATGAGGCCAACACTTGGCGTTGACCCAGACGCACCAGCATTTCATCACATATAACTTGAAATGAGCCCTATTTACTGATGAGTCCCAGTTTTAGATTTGTGGCAATAAAAAAAAAAAAAAAAGAAGTGAGTGAGGAGCTGAAGCACAGAAAGAATGATACTGTAGTGTATGAATAGTAGCACAATCTCCACTTTAAGTGGTTCCACCCTTATTACAGAGTAGAAACATCTTTTCTCCAAAGACATTCTCAACGCTTGTGTATGCATTTTTTTTGGTGTAGAATGAGTCATCCTGTGGCACGACAGAAAGCCCAAACATAGCTCAAAGCTTTCGGGAACTGCTTGCAGGCCAAACAGGATCAAGAGGTGTTGGCTTTCATGGCTGCTTATTTCATGCTGTCGCTGTATTTACGGTGGTGCTGAAAAAGCCAAATAAGCCTGACATCACATTTTTCGTGTTGGAAAAATGTGACATAATGGGTCAACTTATGAACCAGGCATACATTTATACAGCTTCACTGTTACTGTTATCTGCATTTATCCAATTCAGTTAATTCATTTGAAATTTAATTGAATTAAATGTTAAAAAAAATAAAAAAAGCTTAATGAAGTGGAAAACATATATAGGCATATTAGGTACATTATAATATAACCTATTGTGTGCATTTATCCTCCCAAGGGAATTAATCTTTTTATTTTAATGGCTTTTCCTGTAGCAAGATATGCGAGGACAAACTTCTCATGAATTAATAAACATTTCAGCATGTGCAGCTATCAGGGCTCTAGGCTTTTAATCTTGTTGTGCTAATGATTTGTTCACGTTAGATGGTGTTTAATAATGTCTTCTGTTGCTTGGGTTCATACAGGCTGTCTTTCTCTCTCACTCCTTCACCTGGATGTAACTGGTTTCTTGGTCACCACTTTGTGATCAACAGCCTGTTCCCAGCGATGAAAAGCCAGTTCACAGGGCAAGTAGCCACTTAGCTTTAGTCATTCAGTCATTTTTACCACCACATGATTTCTTTCATCTGTGACCTCTCCCTGCTCTGCACCCTCTCCAGCTTTCTGTGGCATGGATGGAGCTGATCCTTGTCAGGGAGGTCGGGTTCTCTGTACAACGGGATGAGTTATTGAGGTGGAAACCACCAGCTCAGCAAACATGACTAAAGAGACAGATGAAGCCTCCCTCATCCTGCAGGCTTCTCATCACCCCTAAACCTATAGAATTTACTTCCCGTCAGGCAGCCATCCTCATACAGCAAAGATAGGACAGAGAAACAGTTTATGACATCCAGGCCAGCAGAGTGATTTATGCACACTCACACCTCTGCTCATGTTTCGCATCTAATGAAGAGTAAATGGGATTCTACTAAATTCATCACTTCACAAATTCTAGACTGAGCTCAGTTAGCGTGAAAACAATCTACTAAGATTTTACCGCCTGCGTGCACATATCCTCTTATTTTTTTTCCCTTTTTCTGCAGTTTCATCCTCTGTTTGGATGAAGGAGCAGCAAACACGCCCAACGATGCAAAGCATCTCTTCGAATAAGCAGAAAGTTTGCATAAAAGCTGAGTCATGTAAAGCCCGGTGTGAGAATACAGACTCTTTCATTAACAAGAGTTAATTCACTGATGCTGAGTTTTTCTTTGGTCACACTCACTCGACAACAGCAAAAAGGCATAAATCCCAAGTGCTGTGGAGATTATTTTATATGGTTACCTCCTGGAGGTCAGGATTTTTTTTGTCAGACATGCAAAATATGTCTATTTTTATTAAGGCTGCTTGGATAGAAAACAAACAAGTTTTTTCTCATCTTTCTCTGGGATACATAAGTAAATACAACAGTACGACACATGTTCATGCGCAGTTTGCGTTATTGGAGCTCATAGGAAGAAGGTAAGACTTTATTTTTAGGCCCCCTGCAAGATATTTCCTTGACTCCCAGTGAGACCGTGTCATCAAGCCAAGCTGTCAGACTGCCTCTGAGATCAGCGCTTGTTTGAAATTTCCTGCAGGCCCAATACAAGTTTCCAAAATTTTTGATAAAAGCAACAATTAACTTTTGACCTCAGATGTCCTTACATCATCGATTGCTGCAACGTGGCATTAAATATAAATATACAGGTTTCTTGTGAAAATCGAACCAGGCTTGTACAGCACTTTCACTCAGCGGGGGTTATCAAACAAGAGTCTATATTTGGTACATTTCAAGGCAGGAGGTGAGCAGGAGTTTCTGCTTTGACACAATCTCCTCAAGGAGAAACAGCTACAAGACGAACACCTGAAAACTTTCCCTTTTTGATGTTTTGTTTTTCCCAGTTTCTTGCTTCAGCTTTTTTTTGTTATTTTAAATCATGTAATCATGACACAGTCTTCTTTTCAATGTCTCCAAAACTATTGCTGCTTTAAGATAGACTTTACCATTTATAGAGGCACATGATCCAGTTTTTTGAGATGTTCTGAAATCTGAATTTGGAGATTTATTGATCACATGCATTTTAATACTATAGAGCTCTTTTCCATTAGCATCAGTGTTGTTGTCGGTGATGGTGGTGGTTGTATTGTGTAAGGTTGGATGAGGGTGTAGTAAACCACACGCCGCTGCCAGCTATGCAGCCACTTTTGCCATTGTTTAATGCTGTATTTATATCTATGTCACACACAATTACATAAGATGTGACAGAATGACCCTCTCAGACACATTCACATCCTTGTCAGCTGCAGAGCTTCTCTGTGCTCTCAGCCACTCTGAACACACGTGGGCCATGCCAGCTGCCACATCAAGTTTAATTAACTGGACCTAAAATTGGACAGAAACCTGTTTGTGTTACTGAAATGCAAACTGAAGAACCGAGTCGTTCCCATGCCTACAGGAGTGGAGAGGCAGCAGCATGATGGACTGTTACAAAAGGAAAGTGTGGTTTCTTGGCATTTTGCTGGGTGCTTTGTTTGAAAAAAATGTTGAAGTTTTCTAAAAATTGATGAATTTAACAGGAAAATAAGTTGACAACAGTTTTGCTCATAAATTAGGTGTGAGCACATTGGAGGTTTATTACACATTTATGACAGAAATAAACCTGACCTGGGTAACATTAATGTTTTGTAACATGGATAGTAGCAATTACCAATTAAAGACAGTTTTGGTATTTATAAAACTACATTGTCCTGCGGAAATGTGCAAAACCTTCCCTAAAACTTAATGTATTTGTGTGGTTTGATGGAGTCTTTACAGATATGTAAGCTGCTCACGCCACTGACGCAACCTCAAATCATCAATGATGCAGACTTTTTAACCGTCTGCTGATTGCAAAATAGATGGCTGTTCTCCTCCGTAGTCCAAAGGACATGCTGCCCATGGTTTTCTCCGACAACAGAACGGTTGTCCGTGTTGCATCAGAACCTTTCACATGGGGTTTGGTCCAGATACAACAGTGTTTCTGGTAGAGCTTTAACCTGAATTTGAGATTTCATAGTGAACTGTGTTCATATGCTGCAATTTCTGGAGGTGTTCCTGAACCCATGCAGGGATTTCAAGAAGAAAATCATGCCTGCTTTTAATGAAGTGCTGCTAGAGGGCCTGAGGAGCATGAGCATCCAGTTTTGACGTTTGGCTTTGTGCACAGAGATTGCTCCTGATTATCTGAATCTTTTAATGACATTATACACTGCAGATGGTGTGAGATCAAAGTGTTTGCAGTTTTACATTGAGGAATATTTTTCTGAAGTTGCTCCACAGTTTTAAGACGTAGCTTGTTGGAGATTGGTGAACAGCTGCCAATATTAGCCTCTGCCTCTCTGAAATGCTCAGTTTTAACCCAGTCATTTGATTGGCCTGTTGATGCCCCTGCAGTTGTTGCTGTTTTGTGTCAATACTTTTCTATCTTCATGTTGCCTCATGTTGCCACATTTTTATTAAATGTGCTTTTACAGTTTTCACGAAATTGTAAATTGTTTACTTCCTAAAGCAATGTTAGCCTGAATATCTTTTGTAACTCGAGTCCATTAAGAATCAGTCACAGCATCAGTCTAAAGTGTGAATCCATTACATCGGTCCAATATCCAAACCATCCAAACCAGTACTGAAAACTGCATCAAATTTCAAGGCAATGGGTCGAATGTTGACCAAGGCTAATCTTGGCACATGATTACAATTATTTTATTTCAGTTAATCAAAGGAATGGAAGTCTTGCTTTTGTCAGGAATAAATCAGTATTGTATCTTTACAGACAGCATCCATGTCAAGTCTCTGCTGTTAAACAACCAAAAACAAAATCTCTCCCTTATATCTGCTCTTCATTTTCTCTCTCAGTTTCTGCTAACCTACTTCTATAAATGCAGATAAACAGAGTGGTCAGTTTATTTCCTAAAGCAATGTTAATGGTGCATCCCTTCCATACACTGATTATAGAGATGGTCGGAGCCTCTGTGACATCACCCATAGGTTTCTGAAGAGCTGAATTGAAGCTCGGTGGGCTTTTCCTACCATCGCTATCTTGGCAGAGGCATGCGCGTCGTCTCGCCTGGAAAATACATATAAGGGCAAAGAGGTGGAGCTGGGAGGGGGGCTGTGAGCGTCATGGTGGATGATTGACATTGAGCGAACTCCAAGCTTTTTTTTTTTTTGTTTGTTTAGCTAAGAGCCAACCGAGCTAACCCGGAGATAACAGAAGCTAACCAGCTAACACAGGTAAGCGGGCTAAAGCTAAGTCACATTGTTAACCGGCTAAAAACCACGGTTGTCCTGGGTTCTTCTTACTTGACAAGTGAGGTTGAGTACCTGTCAATCAAAAGGACATGCCCCTAAATATGCCGAACTTCGAGATTAAACCGAAAATGGCTTTTTGAACCAGGCTGTAAGCATGTTTATTTCTGCTGTGAAGTTGGCCTTTTTAACATGGGAGTCTATGGGGATTTGCACTGTTTTGGAGCCAGTCCCTAGTGGATGAGGGGAGAACTGCAGTTCTATGCACTTCCGCACAGGCTTCACTTTTTACCGCCAAAGGCTTCGTCCATCTTTCATATACGGTCTATGATCCCTACCCACAGTAGTGGATTAACAAAGGCTCTTGCAAATGTACACATGTTGAATAGGTTGCCTTGAAATAAACTAAGTATATAAATAGAAACTAACATACTTTGTCATTTGTCAGGATTTTAGATGTTAGTTATTGTTGTAGTTTTGTTTAGTTTGAGCTTCATTGTTTTCTGTATTTGTCAGGTTTTCTAATCTTGTCATGAAACATCCTGGTTGTGCTTGTAGCCCTCCAGTAAGTGTGTGTGGAGAACTTTTCAGACAGTTCAACAAGTAAAATATGTGCTTCAATGAGAAAGACGTTAAACTCGCATTGTTCAACATTAACCTGTTGACTGGCTGCAGTGTAAGCTTCTACAAGTAACTTCTGATTCAGGAGTACAAAATAACGAGAATAATGTTTTTCTAGAGCCTACAAGCAACACCGGTGGATTCAGCATGATACAAAAGAGAAAACAGGAATGTATTGCTCATTCAAACTAAAAGGGGGAAACATGACACAGCAAACATTTGTAAACTTTCAAACTAATGACATTTTTAATTGCCAAGCAACCAGAAAGTTTGTTTATTGGGTGATTTTTGGAAGCATTGATCAAATGAGTCTCAGCCTGTCGATATTCCCTGCTTTGCTCTAAATTCTCATTTGGTCTCTCCCTGTGGATAGAAACAGCATCATGCTATCTATCTGTGTGTTGCTGACACAGGGTGAAAGCTGTAAAACACACAGACAGCTTCAGCGCCCTAACAACTTCCAGAAGGTGAAGCTGTCAGAGAAACAAACTGCTGTATCTTCTTGAAAGAGAAGTTCAGTCTCAACTTCGGTGTGTTAAGTGTTGCAAAAGACGATTTGATACGCTGAGTAGAGGCTTGCTGCCATCTCATCTCATCTTATCAATGTCAGAAATTTAATAAACAGGCTCCTTGTTGGAAGAAACTTGTACTTACATCAGTATTAATTCGTTACAACAAAGTCATTTTCTTCACATCATGAAGTTCTTTCTCATTTAACCCCCATTTTTTACAACACATATTTTATTTTTATAGATTTAAAAAATAATGAATTATTACCCAAGCTAAAATTGAGTTTAAGTTTTTGGCACCGTCGGTTTGTCAGTCTGTAGCAACATGACTTAAAGTTATGGACTGACTGATTAAAATTTCAGGAAATCTCAAAAATGGGACAAGGAACAAGTTATTAGATTTTGGAGATGGTGTGACCTCCAAGATAAAGGATTGTTTTAAGGGATTCTTTATTGTGGGGTGTAGGGGTAATTTTGCCATTGGAGCTTCTAACACAGAATTAATGCCCACAATCATTGGCAAGAAAAAAAGTACAATGGCTTTATGGATTTTTTTGCTCTGCGAGTGATTTTATATCCGACTCGCTTCAGATACACGGGAAACATTTAATTTGAAACAAATGTACTGCGTACCGCCCAACATATGGCAGTAAAAGCTGAGTTGGAGCTAAACAAATAAATAAATATATAAAACAACAGAAAGTGAAGCATCTGCAAAGTAAGAAGTCAAATGGTGAACTTTAGGTGGGCAAAGCCATTATTGGTAAGAAACATTGTGTTTTGTTTCTGCTGGACAGGCAGCTGTCTGTAACCATTCCAGTACAAAAAAACAACCTCAAAAAACGCTCCTTTACAATCAGTCAGAATGAACAGGAAGGACATCGAGGAAAAGTATCATTTCTGTTTTGTACGACAGATGAGTTTTGCATTTTTTAATAAAAAGTGACTTTTGCTGCCTTTAGGACTCATGAGTCTCTAGTAGCCCTTTTACTGGCCTCGAGCCACAATCTTCTGTTCTTGGCAAAGGCTGTAATCCCTTCAGCATCTTGAACAGTTTCCATTAATCTCTGCTGGTGCTTGGTTCAGTTTACTACCTTGTCATATCTGTTTAGGAGCTTGTCTCATTCGAACAAACCAGGATCAGCACAGCTTTCTGTATCTCCGTATCTTGCACTTAAACCTCTTCAATAAAGTTCAACAGAAACTCGCTGATGAAGCGCAGCCCTAATTAGCAAGTATTAGTCATGTAAAGGGATGATGGAGTAATGGTCTTTTATCTTTTTCTGTCAGCTTGACTCAGGCGCCTTGCAGGTCCTTATTCAGATTTTCTTCTATAGTGGAGATGCCTTGTTGTTTGTGAGAGATAAAACAATGTAGACATTATTGACAAACAGAAAAGGAACAAAAATCATATAAACTGTACTCAAGACCAGGTGACAAGACTACAATCCAAGCAGAAATCTTCAAATTACCCTGTTTACAGCCACTTCCCCGTGCACCTCCTGTGTGGAGGCATTTGGAGTTGAGCTGGGTACCAACACTAATTTCCTGAATGAATTTGATTCTATCTCCAACAGCCCGATTCAATTACATTTTGATTCATTCTGACTTGATTCATTTCAATCCATTTACTTATTTGATGACAACAGTTTTTATTGAATATTAAAGACATTGTCAGATAATCATTTTTACACAACATTGTGCCCGCTAACATGACTATTAAAATATCTGAGAGTAAATAATAATGTGACATTGTAACAGTTACTGTGTTCATGCCTTTTATGGTCATGCTTGTTGTCACCTTCATTTCAGTCAGCTCCTGATTACCCTGATCTGGTTTACCTGCACTCCAGTTCTACCTGCCTGACAGCTCGCGGTGTTCCTGCCTTCTGGTTGCTGCACCTGTCTGTTGGTCTTATCTGATCTGTTTTGAACCAGACTGTTTTCTGTCTCTGGTCCCGTTGAATAAACAAGTGTTTGATTTCTGGCCTCTACCTGATTTTGGATCATTTTTGGCTTTACTGGTTTTGACCCTGGACTTGTGTTGTGCATAAGCCATTAAACCATAACAGATATGACTCATCTGCATGCACTTGTGGAATAAGATATTCAAAAAATTCTTGTCTGCACGGTGTCATACTGGTTTGCATTGTGGCCTCACAGCAAGAAGGTCACTGGTTCAATCCTTGGCTGGGGCAAGGTTTGGGCAGTGGCCTTTCTGTGTGGAGTTTGCATGTTCTCCCCATGTATGTGTGGGTTCTCTCTGGGTACTCTGGCTTCCTCCCACAGTCCAAAGACATAGGTTAGGTTGATTGATGACTCTAAAGTGAGCGTGAGTTGTTCTCTGTGTGGCCCTGCGATGGACCGACAGGGTGTACCCTGCCTTTTGCCCAAAGACAGCTGGGATAGGCTCCAGCCCCCCGCGACCCTGAATTGAATCAGCGGTTAGGTAAATAAATGAATGAAAAAACTTCTTGTCTGTATTTGCCATATTGTGTTATATTTTTCGAAACTTTAATCTCAGCATTAGTTGCTGATGTGAGAACCAATAAACTGCTATATTATTTACAATCCATGGGAAAAAATGATTTTTTGTATATAAATGCTTTGTCACAGCTCTGAAAACAATCCACCAAAACAAAAAAGTCCTACTTATTATGATGTTTCCTAATATTTCTCCAGCTTTTTTTTTTTTTTCTTTTTTAATACAGAAAGTTATTTTGCTGTTTTTAAAAATCAGAATTTGGCATTGTCTTTGTGAGAACTAATGTAAGGACACATTCATGTCACCCTTTTTGACTTGAATCTGACTCCGTGTGCTTGGAAAGTCCATTCTGTTTGAGGAAATGTGAATGCGCAAAACAAATTCTGATTCGGACCAAAAACTGGACTCGGTCCACCTTCAAACACAGGTCTAACCCCGTTTCAAGTGAAACAAACACAAGATGCGGACTACAAAAAAAAAAGGCCCATCCTGAATACGACGCAGCATTGCATTGTGGGTATACATAGCGACCCAAGTGAGTCAAGGACCCAGATGGAAAAAAAAAAAGCAACACTTTTCAGCCCAGCTCTCTTCACAACATTTTATCTGTATCACAGCAGAGACTCCACCAGTCCACTAGTCAGTCTGCCATGATTTCCATTTTTATTTAAAGCAACAAAAACTGTATCAACGGAAACAAATATGAGCGAAAATCTCATTTTGCATGACAAAAGGAATGGAAAGCTCTTTGAAACATCTTTGCTCAAAACAGAAAATTGACAAGTGAAGTCTGAGTTTACGGTCAATATGAAAAGCTTCTCCTCTGCTTCCAATTTTCATGTGAGCAAACTTGAGAGGCCCCAACTCCCGCAGCATGCAAATGAAGTGCAGCAGTCCTCTCGCCAGCACTCCTTCGACTCTTTTCATTAAGTCTTTTTATTTTTACACCAACAAATCATTCTGCACGCCCTTAAATCTTGACTTTTGGTTATCCACACATTTCATGGTTTAATGAATTCATGTAAAAACAGGAAACCTTTGAAGTTTAGTCGTCAGTCAAGGGCTTGAAAGCTCGCTTCCCACCAGGATGGGACAGAAATGTGAAAGTAAGTCTCTACAATGCAACACTCATACTTTGTGCAACTAAATGACCCCCAGTCTGTCCTTTCCAGCATATGAAGACATATCAAGCTGACTAAGAACTCAATGAAAAGAAAATGCCAAAGTTACGCAGAAAATACGATTAAAGTACATAAAATATTTTACGATACTGCTCAAAAGTGCAGTCAGGACACTGTAACAAAACTGCCAAATGTTAATTAACTTTCGGCACTGCTCAGGCTTTTTTTAAACTGCTCATCACGGTGGAGCTATTTGCTTAATTTCTAGGCTTAATTTCCAAAACAGAATTTATCCACAAATTTAGCCCTGAAAGACAGCGTTTGATATCGGCTTTGACACATTGATGTAGCGTTTGGTATATCGCTGAGTGTGGTCCACTTTGCAGCCCACTCACCACAAGCATGAATCATAGTTCTCATAGTAAACAATGACAGTCTTTCTGTACGTTCATCCAGCACGGCAACAACATGCTCCAACAAATACGTTGTCTCTCGTTATTCATCACGGAGGCATGGCTCTGTATTAGTAATCCACCAATACTGTGTTCGCTACCTGAAACCTTGAGAATAAATGTCGCTATCAGATGAAAGCTGACATGCAATTAAGCCTACAAAGTGAAGGCAATTCATTTCACAAATGAGTTTCTTTACAGAGCAGTGCAATTATAGAGTTTAAAGGTACAGGAGGAGGAAGGTCAGGTGCTCTTTGACAGCCACTTGGTCGCTTTTCGTCGTAAAGCGTGTTTCTATACTTCTGTGACGACTTCAAGCTGTCGATGACCCCATGTAAGGTTGATTAATTATACAGAGAACTTCCACAAAGAGCCGACTCCATAATTGCAGCCTTGTTTCTTTTCTCACCTTGCTATGCACTTCTGCCAGAATGGCACAGTTGCCGTATGTGATGCAGTGTGTTACATCACAAACATAGACCAATTAAGCACTTGTTGCATTGCAGCTGTTTGGTAATTATTGCATTGTGCTCCGTTTGCACTTTAGGTACATATAGTCAAAAGCTCAAGAACTGCAGCCAATCGCTTTAATCACTCTGGGATCAATTAAGCATCTTAACATGGATAATAGGTATCTCAGTTATATTTATTTTGCTGTGTGCTCAAAATGTCAACATTTGTGTTATAATGAGAAGATTGGACCTAAAAAGACCAATTTATTCCCTTACAAGACTGTTAAATCAGTTGTAAATATAATTTAGTCTGTGAAGCCTACTGGGTTTTTTTTTTTATATGTAGATATGTGTTGGTTGTTTTTGCTCCTCAAGTATGTAGTTGAAGACATGACTGACAAATGGGTGCAGCTCCTTCATGAAATTAAATTGATGAAAGTGACTTAAGAAGAGGATCTGATGTGTGACTAATCACTGTATTTGGTTTTAAGACCAACAAAGTGGACCACACCAGTCCAGTTCTGAGGTCTTGAGGTCTGAGGTCTCTGAAGTCTTGGCTGCCTGTCTGTCAGAGGAAAAACTTTAATGTTCTGATGCTTGTCTATAAAACTCTGACGGGTTTATAACCTAAATACAATGAAGTTATTTTAAGTCCAAATCTGCAAATGTTTCTTTTAAGCTTGAATTGAGGATGGTTTTCATAGTTTGTGTCATGATGTGTGTTTTGTAATCTTAATTTTGGTCTTTTGTTTTGTATCTTAGTTCTGGTTTCCTGTTTTAGTTCGTAGTTTTCCTTGTTTAGTTCCCTCATGTCTGGTTTCCTGTTCATTAGCTCACCTGGTCTCATTTATGTCATTCACTTCACCTGTGTTTCGTTTTATTCCTGTGGATTTATACCTCTTGGTTTCTGTTCCTGATTGCTGCTTTATTATGTTAATCTCCTTGTGTTCCTGTGTCAAGTTTATGGAATAAACGTCTATTCAGCATTCCTGCCTCCAGGGTCCACACCTCCACCACCTCTTTGTGACAGGTTGTATATGTTACTTCCTTTTCTTTGTTTTAATTTGAATTTATTTGTGTTTTAATGTCTCTGCTATGCACTTTGAATCACCTTGTTGTTGAATTGTGCTACAAATAAACTTGCTTTCATGATATGCATTAATTTTATTCTGTACTTTATGTATCACATTGTATTTATACATGTACACACATACACACACATATATGATATATAAATATGTTGGGTTTACAGGTGCACTCATTTTTAGCCTTAAGTAATCCAGACATCCAGTGTGTTATCAGGTCATGAACATTATACAGCAGTCTGGAAATATCTGTTTGGGACTGGATTTATTCTTGAGACACACAATGACTGGACAAATCTACAGCACACTACTTACCTATGGCACTGCTGAAGACAAATATTGGAAATCTGCAGCAGAAAGATTTTAATATGTGGCCAAAGAGTGGGAAAAATGTGTAATAATAATTGGATATTATTTAGATCCAAAGATTTTTTTTTCTTTTATGAACACACTCAAGTCATTAAGATCATTAAGGATCGAGGTCTCACAATATCCACAATGAAAAAGAAAAACTTTAAGTGATTTGCTTGGCTGTGAATGCCATTGTGGCTTTGACTTTTTATTATTATTATTGGGACAATTCATATGTATTCATTTAGTATCCTAACCGTTTGGTCCGATGAAGGGTCTCGGGGAAGCTGGAGCCTATCCCAGCAGTTTTCTGGCGAAAGGCAGGGTACACTCTGGACAGCAAGCCAGTCCCTCACAGGGCAGACAAAATAACAGTTGCAGTCAAATACTCTTACTTTTTGCTTTAAAAGATTATTCAGAATGAAAAGACGGAAATATCAAAATGGCAACAAATGATAAGGAAAATTGCTTCACTACTACCTTTCTTATTCCCTTTAGCAGACAAAACGCTGAACAACATTTCTGGAAAAGAAGAGAAATGATTTTGAGCCACAGTTTATCACAGAAGCAGGATTCCCAGCAATGCGCCATCTGCTATACCTGGTTTGCATAAATTTAACAGTCATTTCCATGCTAGTGGGGGTTTCTGTTGATAAATATAAGTGGACAGCAGGATGAGTAAACCATTTTCTTTCACCTCTCTCACCTTGATAAACTAGATTCTTCTTAGTATTTGAATTAAAACCTTTAATACCAAGGAAGAGGTTTTGAGTTGTTTTGAAAGCAAAAGTCCAATTCTGAAATCTGAACCTTCAACAAGACTTTCAACGCTTTGGCTTTACCTTGGTCCATTTTTTCTCTAACTCTCTGTTCTGTTACTACAGAGAAGCTTGCAACTGTTCAGATATAACAGAAACAATACTTGAGTCATTCAGAGCTCGAAGGCTTATCTGGTAAACAAAATATCTTGTTTTCGGTCTGACAAAGAATCACCACAGCACTGTTACTGTGAAAAGTGGAAGAAAGAAAATGCAGATAGACATTTTTCATTGCATAGGAATCCCTGTGGAAAATCAATAAGCTTAGTGCATGCACGGTAAGGGTCAAGACATGCCACAAGCCAATTCTGGCTTTCAGCTCTTTCCTCAACAACAAAAGCATGCGAGCGGATGACCTTTGCACAGCATCACACTCCATTTTACAACACCATCAACAAAAGTGGTGTAATGAATTTGCTTGTCACTTGCTCCTCATCTCTTCCTATCGGCTGCTGCTGCCTCTGTGACTTCACTTTAATAAGGCGATGGAGTCTTTGGCAGGATCAGTACATTTAGGAAAGCCACAGAGGCATTGGTGATTGAGCACCACTGCCAACGTTAAAAACCCCTGCATTGGAGTGATGGCTGATGAGTAACTGATTTGATAGAGGGCAATGTCTCTGTGTTGTTTGATAAAAGATCATTGTGAATCGCTGTGGGTGGGTGGCTGCAGGAGCTTTTGTTCTCTGAAAGTTCAGCTCTAAGTGTATTTTCAAACCTTTCTGCTGGTATAAAGGGCAGCTGTGTAATTTGGTTTATGCTTGCATTGTTTCCCCATCAAGGTCTAAAATCTAAGACATGCTGAGGATGGGAAGGGAAGGAAGGGGGGGACCTAAAAGTCAATATTCATCATCACTTCAGAGCATAAGTGCATGGGTCAATTAATAATTAACAAATTGCCCCTCTGTGACCTTCTCCTTTTAAAACCGCATTGGCAATGAGGATAGAATGGGAAATGGTCCCAGCATATGGTTAAAGGACTTTCATGAATATACAATGAGGTTTGAAAGGAAATGTTCATTCCTAAATGAATTAGGGAGATACCTTGGAAGCACCCTCCAGGACTTACCCGCATCAAGACATAATTAGTGGTCTGTCCTGCTTTAGCCTCTGAGGTCTTTCAGTGCATCCTACAATGCACACTGCAGTACAAAAGCAGCTAAAGATGGAAACCATTACATCCATGCATCAGCATAATCTCAATGCCTGTAGGTGCCACAGGGGTCCTGCAGTGCTTTTTTATACGGTGGAATTAAAGTAATGTGAAAGGAAAATAATGTCTTTGAAATGAGTAAATTCTAGATTTACCACCAAATAAATTTACAGTCACATTAAATCTCTCAAAATGAATAGATTTAACTCATATAGTGCTTTTCTGGTCACATGTTTACCTCTCAAAGTGCTTTTATACTACATGTGACATCCATCCATTCACACACACACATTCATACAGTACTTCTGTTGTTACTTACTAAGTGCTTTTTTTTTTTACCGTCACCCACATTCATACCTGAACAAACACATTGGGAAGCAACAGTATCTTGCCAACAGGAAGCTGGAAATCTATTCACCAACTTATAGGTTGGCAGATGACTTCCCTGCCTACTGAGCCACAGCCATCCCCGTGCATGCTGTGTAACTCATAAAAATCAAAGTCATACAGTTTGCATGGCTTCAAACAGGCTGTTAAAAAATACAGAAAAGAATAAGAGCATTTAAATGACTGATCACACTAAATTACCATTGTTCTTTTATTCTTTCACTTTGATATGGTTTCTTTCTGGTTTGCATGCAGATATATACCTCACTGTCTTTGAGGATATAATTGTATGTTTGTAAATATGAATGTAAGTAAATGATCTGATTGTAATATTACTGAGTGTAAAAAGGACTTGCTGACCGATTGACTGCCTGTGGAAAAGAGGTGGGACTAAAAAAGCTTGATGTTTCCAACATAAATCGTATATATATATATATATATATATATATATATATATATATATATATATATATATATATATATATATGAATGAACGAAGAAGATATAATTAACAAACATGCAGGTCAGTATCACATGTGAATGTTGAGTGTATTAAAATACACAAAAAAGTTCTGAATAGTAGCATTCCTACCAAAACAAAAAAAACTAGACTTTATATTGGACTTCTGTGTCCGTTACCCTCATCTCAGAACATCGGCATAGTAATGAAAGACACATTGCTCAATAACATGTCAAAAAAGGAACAAAAACAGCCCCCCATCATTCTTGAGTAACGGCCCAATTTCAGTTGAGAACTGGAAAACACTACAAAACCCTCATGTCTTCCTGTTTATCTCTTAAGTTTTGCATTGATTATAACAATCAATGGTAAAGCTGACACAAAACATAAAAACAGAAGCTTTCAGGTGCTTCAGTGCATGCTGACTCTGGTGACCATGACAACTATGCTGGACTCATAAATAAAGTCCAGATCAAGGATGTTCTCATTCCTTTTTCCTTTTAGCCCTATTTTCAGGCTGTTTAATGGTGTTATGTAACAGCCAAACTCAATCAGTGTCTCACTTGTTGGCTGTCAATAATCACTTTGTGACTTAACAGCCTTAAAAACAAAGGATTCGGTCAGCCGCACTAAAACAAATGACTGTGGCCGTCATAAAGCTGAGGTTAATATTCACGAGGGAACTTGTGAAGACATTCCTCTAATTATGCTGTGAAAGTAGTGTGGTGTTGATTCGAAACAAACACGAGCAAAACATTTAAATAGTAGGTCAGGATTAGATTTGCAAGCTGTACAAAAGAAAACAAAATTATAACAAATGACATAATTACATGAAAAATTACATGAAATCAGCTTCTTCTAAACCACCAGCTATCTTTATTTTAATCACATCTTAGCCGCGCTGTTAGTAGTCATTGTACAGCATCATTAGTAAGCTAATGGGTTACATCTTGTTACCCTTTTTACTATTTCCAAAAAACTGATTATTCTCAATGTTTACAGGAAGCAATCTCAAAGCTCCCATAAGCTGAAAATAAGCTGGATCTCTGTTGCTTAGCAATAGGTGGTAGTTGCATAACGTTTTTCTTTTATGAAAAAGTGCAGCAGCTTTTTTTTTTTTTTTTTTTTTTTTAAGGAGATCATTCTCAGGCCTGGGTTCACAGAGGCCAAGGTGTTAGGCTGCACCAGCGACAATGACAGGCCAAGCTGACTCATTTTTCTTTCCTCACAGCTCACCAACCTAATTCTGCGATAATTCTGCTGAAAGCAGTGGTGTCAGACTCTCGTGTCTGTCTTGCTTGCTGTTACTGTAGCTTGACTGCCTGACATGCAGTTTCTGTCACTGTGGCGAGGACTTGTGTACGGGTTTGTGTTGGCGTAGGATCTGACTCATAAGCCTTATCAATATTTAGCTGAGCAACCCCAGTTGAGTTCTATGTGAGCCCTTGTAGTCTGACATCAAGAAGCCACAAATGAGAGGGAGGGAGGTGGGGGGGTTGTAGATCATAACAGAGATGATACTGAGTTTTTTTTTTTTTTTTTTTTTTAAGATAACAACGGGGAACAGGAGGGACATTGAAAGCCAGCCTATAAAGACTTCATTCAACCTCCTGGCAAAAATCCTACATAGCACTGCAAGTGCACCTGCCACTGCCTAGGGGACCCATGTAAAACCAGAAAGGGAACAAGGACAAAGTCACTAAAATGCCAGGGAGGAGTGGACAGGGTCTTTAAGCATGCCTGACATAGCTTTTCAGAGGGGATGGTCTGTGGGGTTTTCAAGTCAGACGTAAAGCAGCGATGTAAGCAGTTATGTATGTGAAGGGAGTTTTCATGTCATTTAATACCTTGTCTCATACTGGGGAGACATGAAAATTTGTGAGTCCAAAACACATCCAATCATACAAAGGAAATATATGCATGATCCCAAAGTCATCTATGTTATCTAGGCATCCCACAACTAAAACACATTGCAACCTTACTCCCACTGATCCAGTTGAAATATACACAGAGCAAGTGAAGCTATTCCAAAAACTGAAAGAGTTGGACAGTACAAAGGGGAATTCATATGAGGGTAAATGTACTCACATTTTCCTGAAGGGGAACCTACAGCTGAGGGTTTCTGCAGTCAACCGTACAAGTAGGCATTCACGCTCGGCTGGCTGCAAAATGATCAAAGGAAAAATCCAAACTAAAAATATTTCATCAATGTTGAAAAGAAAACAAGAGGCCACATTTATTAGCGTCAATAACTAGAGAAAGACGGCATCTATGGCTGCTGCCTGATTTACCTCATGTGAAAACAATGTGAAATGTCTTTAATTTTCTAGGTTTTGTGCTTATTTGCACATCCGTGCTGTGGGTATACAAGCAGGATTTAACTTCCCTGGAACCGCATCCCAACTGTGTCAAAACCAAAAAGGTGCACACTACTCATACATCACAAAAGAAGCAGAGATACAGTATCTATTTCCCCTATAAACAACCGCCAGATAACCCTTGAATGAAATGCAGCATGATGACAGGTCGCATTTTGAGTGGGAAGGGTGACTCTTGCTTTTTCAGCTGGAAGAACTCCAGCAGAACAGTTGCATCCTCCACCTACATTTAAAATCATCCATTCAGGCACACTGTGGGTTTGCCAAGGGCCATTCTGGGGAAATGTAGGCCAGTGTAAGTTAAAGTTGAGTGAAAGTACAAAAAAAAAGCTTATGTGCACAGTTTTGTCTTTTTTTTGTTTCCCTCACAACAGAATAAGTGTGAGATTAAACACCGACCCCCACACACTTTCAGCCCCTAAACAACAAGAAAGAGGAGTGACGCCATCGGCATTCAGAGTACTCAAGAACAACTGAGTGATTAGAAACTGGGGAGCAATAAAAGCACTGCATACATCAGTAAGAGGTGCCAGGGTCAAATTAGGATGCAAATTAAAACTAAACTGGATTCAATAAATTGAGTGTGCTAACAGGAGTGCATCAAGGTTGATTTGAATGATGTATACTTTCTTGTGCTGTGTGTGTTTGTGCATCTTTTGTTTACCACCCTGACATTTTCATATCATTTAGATGTTAGAGCAATTAGAAAATTTGAACTCTTTTTGTCCATATTGTTGGCAAAAATTAACTGAATATTTACCTAGTGTTGTGTTAGAGAGACTGTTTTTGTATTCATTTCCCTTTTGCCCAGTCCTAAAACTATCTTGCTGTACCTACACTGGCAAGTGGAGGGATGAAATATGGGATTACTATTTGTGTTCTGCAAAAATGTCTTTCTTTCAGCGGAGAGCTTCAGGAAGGTTGTAGGACTTGGCCACAGGATCTCATGTCCACTCATCTGCAAGGTCAGCAACTGATGTGGGTCGATCATGGGGCCTCATTCACTCTCACAGTTCATCCAAAGGTCAACAAATGAGGTTAGGATCTGAACTCTCAGCAGGTCAGTAAACTTATTCCTCAAATTGTTTAAAAAAACAAACAAGATGGCTCTCCAAAAATAAAAAGGCAACAGCCAATCACCTTCCATCTCAACCACATCTTAAAAAAAGCCTTTGTCTCTGTATGTGCCATCATCATCATCATCATCATCATCCCTTAAGAGCATCATCCGAGTGTCTCTGGATTAAAAAATCTAAAGTGCCACTGATGCAGTCTCAATGTTTCTCTAAACATCAGCAGAGATGTTTAACAATGATTGGTACAGTTCTATTTAGAAGTGCACTCCAGGCTGAGATGAGACAATGGTTACTGATGTGCCTATTAGTTTTCTCCAAAATGGCCACCAGAGGATTAATGTATTAGTGTCAGCCTGTATTTAAATGCAATAACCCTTCATTTTGGTTCAGTGGTTGCGACTCCTGCTCCCTACAGTTCATATATGCTCTTTATCTATTTCATTATGATGAAACTGAAAGAGCTGGAGGGCACGGCTCTGCTTAGGGCAGATAAGGATGTGTCAGCGTAAAACAAGAGACAATGTCAAGGATTTAGTTGGAGCTTACACCGTCATGCTTTCAGTCAATCTGTCTAGCTGTCTATCTACGATGGGTATCTCTGTTTTCAAAATCTGCAATGTTTCTATACATATGGAAAACGGTACAATCAGGGATATGATACTTTTTTAATACAATTTTTTTTTTTTTTTTTTTTTTTTTTTTTTTTTTTGTAGTTCAGCTAATTTGAGCTTGTTACATACTCCACGAGAAGTGAAAACTTTTTCCTTGTTCTCAAGGTTCCGAGAAGAAAATGATGTCATTTTGTTCTTGCGGACGTGTTTGAAGACAGTTGTTGACACACCGGGCTGGCAGAACTTTTTTCTTGCGGGGCTGCGAGAAGTATCGTGTGATTGGTCGGACATGTGAGGTGGGCGTGGTTAACACGAACAAAGCAACTGATCGAGGTGTTGAGAAAGTACGAACATTTTTACATGTAGCATTAAAACACTCAGACCCAGCCGCGTGCACGACCCGCCCTGCCGCGGACAAAGTTGCTCGTTAAATATGAAACTAGAAAAGCACGCGGAGAGTGGAAACCTCCACCAAGCACAATGTTAAAGAATCCTTTTTAAAACATTCCTGGATCCAAACGGTGACCCGGATCACCACCAAAATTTAATTAGTTTTTCATTTTTACATTTGCAACAACTCTTGAAATTTTTATAAAAATCCGTCCGTAACCTTTTAAGTTATCTTGAGCAAAAACAAGTTGGCGGAGGTAACAACCACACATGAAAGCAGACATCACCCCCCCGCAGTGATCCCTCCCCGCTGCAGACGTGCTTCTCGTGGAGTATGTATGGACCTGACAAACAAGATGTTTTTTCTTGTTCTTGCAGCCTCGAGAACAAGAACTCAGTTCTTGCTTCTCGTGGAGTATGTAACAGGCTTAAGGGTGCATTCACATCAGGATAGTCTGCCAAACTTGGGGACTCAGCTCAGTTGTAGCGGGGTGTATCCATGCGGACCGAGATTGTGTTCACGCTGCACTGCCGACAAACACGCCAAACCTTTAAATAATATATCCCCATTCCCACCAAAGGTGGCGCTGCACTAGTATTTAGCAAAAGACCAGCGTGAAGAAGAAAACTGTTGATGCTGTTTAATCATTATCTTTGAAAAGATCTAAAGTTAACTACTGTGTAACAGAATCCTACACCCACAAGTAATAACAATCAATGTTCAAATTATAAGTTATGTAGATATGTTAGATACTGTAAAAAAAAAAAAAAAAAAAAAAAAATGGTTGGAAACAGTCTTCTACTTGTCCTTATATCATGCAGGCCCATTTGTGTTGATTTTGCTTTTACAAGCCGTACAGCACTGATGAATCCACCATGATGTCTTACCAAGTGAGTCTTCAAGCTGTTGTGATGCTACTTGTTGATCAAGACTTTATGTTTTATGCAATGCCAAATTACCTCTTGACTTTAGACTTGGCGCTGCATCATAAACCATATCAGAGTTGGTTGTTCCCACAAGTAAGAATGTTGGAGATTATTGCCACTTGAACTTCTGCTTATTTGGCTGGTAAACCATTGTGTCCTGGAGCAGTAATGCTGCAGGTCCAAGTTTAATTTGAATCCTCACATTAATAGTAATCAGTTTTGTGCATTTCAGATTTTGCAGCCGAGTCTCAGTTGACTTATAGAATTGGACCAGATTCTACTCATTTTATTACACTTTTAACATTATTATCAAATCCTGATTCATATCAGTTTCTGTTTAAACTTCCACTGCTCGGGTATCCATCCATCTATCCAAACTACAGAGGCAAAAAAAAAAGGCTTAAAGGGGTCCTTAAGATATTTAGCTTAAAGGGGTCCTATGATGGTATTTGGAGTTTTCTGAGCTTTCTACAGTGTTACAGTGTTGAATCCTCATCAGACATGTGAACGTGTTTTTTATCACCTAAACGCATGTTTGAGTTTGAGTTCCAGCACTCTCTCCGTTTGGTTTCCATGGCGACGAAAAACGCGTCATTTTAGAGAGTTTTTTCTACTTGGAAATCCTTGTGACGTTCCGGGGTATAAGGTTCGGTGATTGGTTTCCTTCTACTGGTTAACTAGGAAATGTACAAATACATCAGGCGGGTGGAAAACGTCGGATAAAGTTATTTCCAACGATGGCTGGTGAGTTTACCAAAGAGAGACATCCTGCTGCATTCGTTGCTGTGGGTTGTTGTTTTCCACTTCGTTTTCAGGATCTGATTCAGGTTCCAACATGTAGGACTGTATGCTATGTGTTGACATTGTATTTTGTTTTTTTATTGAGTTCATATTAACTTAATCCTTCTGTTTATGAGATGTTACAATGACGGCGAAAGCAGGTGTGGTGCACGCTCCCAATGTGGCGCGGTGGCGGGAGGCGGGGCTTAATGCGGAAGAGTCTCAATCCACTCGTTTTGCTCACAGGCTGATCTGACAGCCGACGGAGAGGGTCGGTCTGAAGTAAATAAAGCCATTTGTGACAATAACTCGATCAATCCCAGCCCTTCTGGGCTCAGAAATAAAAATAAATTAGCCTGAAATGCACATAATAGTTCCACTTTAACTCTTCATTTCATGATTTTAAGGCCGCCACTGAAAACATTTGCTTGTTGTATTAAAAGTGATTTTATGCTGAACCTTATGTTATCATAAAATATTTTCTTTTCATCTTATAGTCAGAATCAGTGTTAAGTTGTGAAATCTGTTTACTTTAAGCAGAAGTCTTTAGTGGAAATACAATCTTCACACTTCAAACCACTCCTGCCTGGTTCGATAGGAGAGGAAAGGCAGGGAACCCCCCGTGCCGACTGCCGTGGTCAAGCCAACAGGGGAAATGAATGAGAGTGTTGATCATCACAACACAGGGGTTTAGAGGAATAAAGACATTGTTTTCTTATTGTTTTGCTGTGTTTGTGTTGTAAAGGACAATGAAAAATGCTTGAGGGAATGTGCAATAATGCCAGAGTTTGTACAAATGCTGTGAAAATGCAATTCCTTCCTTCCACACCAGATTGACTGTTCTGTAATTGTTCTGTTGCTCACTCGCTCTATCTCTCTCTCTTTCCCACATACACTGGTGCACTCCAACATGGTCAGTCAAAGGCTCGGGGGGAAGTTTAGTAGTTTCTTGATTAAAAAAAAAAAAGAATGGCTAGGGTTAGAAGAGAGAAGAGGACGATTGCAAAGTATAGGTTTACATAGTTTTGTGGAAACAAACTAGCATAAAAAAGTTAACAGGAAATACAAAATAACTTTTATTTTAATTTAGTGTGAAATGATTTTTAAAGGTTAGAATGTAAAATTCACAAAAATCTATTTTGCTTTACAGCTTGTTTTAGTGACAACACCACAACTAACTTATGGCATTGCTTTATTCCTTACGAACCAACACTCTATATAACGAGGTGCTCTTCACTAAATGCATAGTAGGTGTTCTTTGTGTGTCAAAACTGACCTAAATAATCCAGATGATTAATAAGTGGAAACAAAGGTTCAGTATAATCACACCATGCACCTGATTCTTGACACCTGAGTTCGTGTGTGTCCAGTCCAGCCGGTCCACTCGCAAACCTCTCCTCCGCACAGGCTCACACTTCCACATATCCCTCCTCATCCTTCCCGCTAGCATTCCCTGGCGCATGCTCCTAAAAGTAAAGTGCTATTTTAGGAGCAAGGTAACAATCAACATGGCCAAGATCATTAGCCTCAGCGTTCCCCGCGGGCAAGACACAGAAAATAACTTTCCCTTTTCCTTGGCATCTGC
Organism: Telmatherina bonti; assembly: GCF_933228915.1. Classification (NCBI taxonomy): domain Eukaryota; kingdom Metazoa; phylum Chordata; class Actinopteri; order Atheriniformes; family Telmatherinidae; genus Telmatherina; species Telmatherina bonti. Next base: position 15,727,134 of record NC_136622.1, on the reverse strand, counting down.
AGATTCGGGGGAAAATGAAGACATACAGCCCCCAGGTCCAGCGGCCTGCTCAAGGTAACCTCTGCTGTCAGCACACATTTACTAATGTTGCCTGTCGAGGGGAGGGGGGGCACCAGGAGAAGGGAAAATAATATGCCACCGAGGTAATGCCCCGCGCTTGATGTATTAATAAATAAATACCTCTGCCCAGTCCCATTTCATTTTCATCAGTAAATGTGCAAAGGAGAAATCCACCTTGGATTCCTTCAAACAACAGAAATTTTTTGCCGTGGAAACTCCATCGAGTATTTAATGCTAAAATTAAGTAATTTCCACCTTTTATTGCTTGCTTCGTCCCACACCTCCCAGAAACAGAACAGATTTTATGCGCAACAGAAAAAATACATCAAGATTTCAGAAGCCAGGCACTCATTTGCTCTCCATCTTTGCAGTATTTCACAACTACAGCTGCGTTTGGACAAGCAGATTGAGCATCATCATAATGAGCCAAAGGGCTGGTGGGATCTTTAAAGTGATAACTAAAGGCAAATCAGATATCAGGACAATCTGGGTTTTTTTTGTTGTTTTTTTTTCAATGTGCTAGAAAATAATTCTACCAATATATTAATAATGAATAAATTCTATTGTTATCTGGATCAAAATACGGTAATGGTCCAAACATGGATAGGGAACAGTTTTACAATCAGGTTTATTTAGTCTATTCTAAGACATCAAAACACTTATAGCATGTCTCCAACTTGCATCACATTTGGCCAGTGCTTTATACTTAGAACTTTGTGTACTGTTTCATTTTTTTGAACAGCTTGCTTGGGATGACACAGTTTCATTGTTCAAAATGTGTTTCTATGCCTCTATTTATGATGCTTCAGACAATCATAAAAAAGACACCTTCAAAAAAGGATCTGTGTTGACAGTGGGCAGCTCAAAATCAAAGTTAAGAGAAACAATCAAAATATTTAGCGAATCTTTGCTTTGTTAGTTGCATTTTTTTTTTTTAAATGCCACATGGACGCACAGACAATGTAAACTTGCAGAGGTTTGTTTGTTGTGGTGGTGATAAACTCCCAGTTAAACTCATTGCATAGCTACTCCGACAGACAATAATTTATTTCTCCATCTAATATATACACACATAAGCAGAAATTGACTTAAACACACGCACATATTACATATATATCCATCCATCCATCCATCTTCTGCCGCTTATCCGGGGTCGGGTCGCGGGGGCAGCAGCCTAAGCAGGGAAGCCCAGACTTCCCTCTCCCCAGCCACATTTGCCAACTCTGCGGGGGGGATCCCGAGGCGTTCCCAGGCCAGCCGAGAGATATAATCCCTCCAGCGTGTCCTGGGTCTTCCCCGGGGTCTCCTCCCCGAGGGACGTGCCTGGAACACCTCACCAGGGAGACGTCCAGGAGGCATCCTGACCAGATGCCCGAGCCACCTCAACTGGTTCCTCTCGATGCGAAGGAGCAGCGGCTCTACTCTGAGCCCCTCCCGGATGACCGAGCTCCTCACCCTATCTCTAAGGGAGAGCCCGGCCACCCTGCGGAGGAAACTCATTTCAGCCGCCTGTATACGAGATCTCGTTCTTTCGGTCACGACCCACAGCTCATGACCATAGGTGAGGGTAGGAACGTAGATCGACTGGTAAATCGAGAGCTTCACCTTCTGGCTCAGCTCCTTCTTCACCACGACAGACCAGCGCAGAGTCCGCATTACTGCAGACGCCGCACCGATCCGTCTGTCGATCTCACGCTCCATCCTTCCCTCACTCGTGAACAAGACCCCGAGATTTAAACTCCTCCACTTGAGGCAGGACCTGACTCCCGACCCGGAGAGGGCAATCCACCCTATTCCGGCTTAGGACCATGGTCTCAGATTTTGAGGTGCTGATTCTCATCCCAGCCGCTTCACACTCGGCCGCGAATCGCTCAAGCGAGAGCTGGAGATCACGACCAGATGAAGCCAACAGGACCACGTCATCCGCAAAAAGCAGGGACCCAATCCTGAGGCCACCGAGCCGGATCCCCTCAACACCTCGGCTGCGCCTAGAAATTCTGTCCATATAAGTTATGAACAGAATTGGTGATAAAGGGCAGCCTTGGCGGAGTCCAACCCTCACCGGAAACGGATCCGACTTACTACCGGCAATGCGGACCAAGCTCTGACACCTGTCGTACAGGGACCGGACAGCTCGTACAAGGGGGTCCGGTACCCCATACTCCCTGATATATATATATATATATATCAGGCTAAACCAGATGCTGTCTCAATGGTCTGTTCATTTCAAATTTTACTTGTAATCTATTGCAACCATGACTACCAGGAAACTACAAAGACGAAACCTTCTTCCTCGATGATTAAATACCCTGATGAAGTGGCCAGTATTTGCAAACCATGTGGTAATTGCTAATCAAATCAGTACCTGAATACCCAGGTCCAGGATATTTACGGGGCAATGCCATTTGAAAAGGCACAGCCATCATTAAGGTTAGTAATGGCCTGTGTAATCTATGGCGACAAGTCCACCTGTCCACTGTGGAAGTTGTATTTAGGGAACAGCTTTCTACTCACAATAGAGGAAAAAAGAAAAAAAAAAACCTTTATTCTCTGGTTTTCACCTTACCTTCTCTCTCCTTATACCGAAGAATGAATGTTCTACATTTTCAGCGGGCATCCATCAATAGGAGTGATGATATAATGGAGAAGTGACAGAACTGTAGCTAAGTCTCTCAGTGGCGGGTCTTATTCTCCAGGAAGCTGCTTGGTTTGGTGATATTGTGTAATGTACACAAGGTAGCATGCTCAAGGCTCTGACTGCCGGCTGTTTTCAAAATGTACTCCAGGTAATAATTAGGCATATGTTCATACGATTGGCTTCTCTTTTTTATGTAGGCTGATTTAACTTGCTGTATTTTTTCAGCACCATGGATAGCTACATTAGGATTGCAAAGAAAAACAATGGCTGGCAGCCAATGAGTTAATAAAACCATACTGACATAAATGTACTTATGTACTGATGTTTATAACATCAATAGCATCAATAATACCTTATACAAAATACATAGTAATTATATCAAACCACAAACAATTGTCTAAACTTTCAATTTTTTAGCGACTTGTAAAGATGTAAACATCTACAGCAGCTTTGAACAGCTGTAGAGTAGATTTAGCTTTTACTGTTAAGTAAAACTAAAACAGACAGGAGTCCCACTTGTTGTGTCCGGCTTGACATGAATTATTATTTGTTTATTTTTAGTGAAATAAAAAAGTTGCACAGCAATTGCATATTTACGCAGTAGCTATGGATGCATTTTATTTCAAATGAGCTACCCTCTAGCTGGTATAAATGAAGACTGAAGCAGCATTTTTAATGTTAGAAAAGATAACTGACCGATTAATTATGACTAAAAAAAATGTTCTGACTGTCATTAAGGTGATTTTTGTTCAGATAGACAAAGGGGAGAAAATAACATATGCTGTTTTAATAAGTAAACACAACATGTTTATCTGTTGTCCTACTTGAAACTAAACGTTATTTGAACCTGATTCCTGAGCCTGGACATAATGACTTTACATTTTAGGCATAATAATTCCAAAAGGATGGATGGAAAATCCACAAACAATATCTAATCAGAGATACATAAGGTGCAAGATCGAGGTGCAGAAAAACGTTAGTCCAAGAGTCCATACCTACAAAGTTTGTCAAAAGAGCAGGGTCAAACAGGCAGGTAAAAGGTTGTCAACAGAGATGCGGAATGTAAACAAGGGACAAAGCTGATGCACAAATCCATGACACAGAAAACAAGGTCAACTCAGGACAGGACATACTACGCTGAGTCTTCTGAGTGTGTCAAGTTATCCAGGATGTATTCTCACAAAGCTCACCATCATCATCAGAGGAGGGACGTTAATAATCATGTCTGAAGCCTTGCTGCTAGAGTGTACCATGTGATGTTCGGAAAACAGCTCCGATATCCCTGCGCACTTCAGCCATGCCACGCTAAAGTGTTGTGGGAGTTGTAGTCGTTTTGACGAAACACTCTTTCAAGTTTTTAGATTTTAAAATTCAACCTGTTCATGTTTTTAAACACTGTCTAAAGACGTTATATACAGTCAAATTGAAAGAAACAAAGCAGAACATCTGTTACGGTGTGTTCAGACCAAATGCGTTTTGAGCATCAAGAGCGGCAGGTTTCCATGTAAAGTCTATGTGGAGGCGCGGCAAGGGGGCGTCGAGCTTCCTCGCGTCGCGTTTTGAGCGTCAGCATTTTGCACAGAACACGTGTCGAAAGCCAGAGATGGAAATCTGAACTTTGGCCGCTTGACGTGGGGCATTAACCAATCAGAGCGATCAGCTCGCAGCTCCTGGAGGATTTCTGTGGTGAACCCAGACACGGGGCAAACATGCCCTACAACAGTGTTCCTCATCGCATGCAGCTCACTTGTGACTTGTGAAGCAGCCACTGGATTTCTGAAAATGCTATCTAAACAAGTCATAATGATCCTCAACGCTGTAGTTCTCTCCACTAACAAGAGCTGCAGGCTGCTTGCAGAAACTTTGCTGTCATAACGGCCCTAACTGACCCTGTAGAGTTGCCAGTTTTGCCTGATTTCAGCTGCATCGAACCCAAAGGGCTGCTCCGTCGGTAGCTCCGTATATATATTGAAAAAGAAACACCCATATTCTGGAGGCATTATTGTATTTCCACCATATACTGTTGCATAAGAATGCCATCACTCCATGCAATATTTAGGATAACCATTCCTTGCTAAAAAGATGAATGTTACTGATTTTGCAATGTAGATACATACATAGCAGCGCTATGTTTTTTTTGGGGGGGGGGCTCTCTGCTCAGTGCAGCTCTTGTTGAATTAACAGTGACTATCACTACCCTATGACCCTATGTTCTCTAGCTTTATTTATTCAATAAAACCATACCATCTCTCTACTGAATCCGCCATCATTCAAACTGACCAGAGGGAATGCTCCGCCTTTCCCCCCTCTCTTTTCTGCCGCGTTTGCCGCTCGTTCCAAACAAGTGGCAAACGCGTCAGGAGTGTCAGGAGCGTTTTGGGTGTCGGACACAAAAGTGGCAGTTTAGTGACCAGCATTGAGCGTTCAGCGTTTTGAGTGTTTTTGACGCTAAAAACGCGTTTGGTCTGAACACACCGTAAGACGAACATACAACACAGCATGTGTTTATCTGTTTATCTTTATCTGAACACAAACTCTTACCATTCATGCTAATAGTAGACCTGAGAAAATGAGCTCAATGCTGCTGGTAGTGAAATGTCCCTCCTGAGCTTATGTATGAGTAGGTAAGCCTCATGTCCTCCAATTCCACCTATCAAAGTGTATATTTACAGGACAGGTGAAGAAATTCCTGTCATTTTGTCTCCCTGTGAACGGCTCTTGAAGCAGGTTATGGCTGTGATTGATAGCTGTCACTTCTCTTTTCAGTTCCTGGTTTTATCTTCCATCACTAAGTTGTATCTTTTGCTTCAGGCCTTTACCAGTCACCAATCCTCCCTGCAATAATTTTTATACTCTGTCTATAATCAAATTCAAGCATTACTTTACTAACCATTTAACCTTCTGTATATCAAAAGCAAGTTTTTTGTTGCTTGTTTTAGCTATAAAAACATCATAATCTTGAGGAAAAGTCTTTGTTTCAGCTTCTCATAAACTGAGTGGATCCTCTTTCCCTTGTTGTGCAGTTTGTATAGTACTCTTAGCTAATGACCCGGCTTGAGTTCCAACATTAGACTCTACAATCAAGACCATTTTTTTTTATTTTAGGGCTGCATATAATCCAAATTCATGGGCCTAGAGTCCCATGCACACATTGATGTGTTTTGTTGCGATCTGAGGACAGGAAGGACGATACACATGTACTGATAGACTTTTGTGATTTCCTTCAGAGAGACAGCACCTCAGAGGCAAACTCTCCTCTCTGAGTCCCTGCTCGGTTGAGACAAATCAATTCGCTGATCAGTCCATCCAAATGCACACCGTGAGCTGTGAGACACTGCGCACTGATCAGCCGTCACCGTGATTCTGCTCTGAGTGACGGATCTGTGCCAGTGCCCTCACTGACATTTCATCAGCTGATCTCTTTCTGCCTTTTCTTAAACCTCTAAAATTGAGACATGCGATAAGAGTTTGTGCTCAGCATGAAACCTTCTCTTTTACTCTCCCATTTAGTAGGTAATCCATGGGGAGCTTTCAGGTTTGGATGAGATCATATGGTTCATACTTTGGAGCTTTTAAACGATGCCCAACATGAAGGTGTGCAGACAACCACTGTGGAACTATGCTTTGAATTAAAAGGCAAACTTTAGGTGCATTTTGAAGAGATTCAAATGTGGCTGTAAAGCATCATAAAATAAACACCTATATTGTGTTTTTTCCTTCTTTTCTGCACTGCAGAACTTGCTATTTTTTCCAGTGATGCACCCCCTATTGATGTTTAATTTAGCATCCACCTTGAATCCTACCTGGACCGTGAGTTCTCCCCAGCCAGTAAATGATCTTGACTATAGTCTTATCTCTGCTCTGTCGCTTTCGCTTTCTTTTCCTCCTTTCCTCTAATAGTGTTCTCGCATGTCTTTGCTGAATCAGCTACAGTGTGTGTGTTTGAAACACCATGTTGACATCTGATTACCAGTATGTGATGTGTAAGGCGAAACTAGGCTGCAACGTCACGCGGCATCCCAGAAGAAAAAAAGCTGCTTTCAGCCTGTAGATGCTGCTGGGTAACGATGGCTCCAGAAATGCATAATTACATAATGTCTATTTACAGATGAGATTCAGTCAGCCTGCTGTCAGTTAAGCACCACTGGTCAAGAAAGGAAGTTCAACGCTGACGATTGATTAATTGGAAATTATTGACTCAGGCATAGGGACCGTGCCAAAAGGGGAGGCATTTAAAAATTGGAGCGGGCTGGCAGGCCAATCTACTGGTTGTGCGGAGCAGTTGGAATAAATACAACTCTGTTGGCCCAAACAACATGTTGCCCAGTGTGCCTGGTGGCCAGTCCGTCTCTGCCTATAAAACTGACATGCCACAGAAGCAATTTCAATCATTTTATTACAAGTAAAGAGTAAATCTGTAATATCTCACCAGAGCATGGAAGTACTGCTCCCTCCATGTTAGCTTGACTAGCTTTTGCTCTCTAAATGTTCATTTTGTGTCTTCTGCTGTTATTTGCTTTTCTTGAGCGTTGTAGTTTTCCCAAAAATTGGGTTTTCTCTGACCCTCAATTTGTTTGTCTGCATGTTTACCTCAGAACAAACATTTAATCTGCTTTTTGATCTGAACAGATTTCAATGACAAGGCTAGCCCTTCAGTGCATGGGTTGTTTTTTAGAAACTGTTACACAGTTGTGCATAAGGTAGGCTAAGAAATAGATGCAAACCAAATTGCCTGCAACCTTTGAGAACACAGAGCATCTTGTTTCAAGGCCACTTGAAGCCATCTTTAAACACTGAACATCAAACACAGCGTAGTATTTCATGTAGTCAATGTGCAAGAACATACACGTACATCACTGTATATTACTGTCTGGGTTATTTGCACATCTGTGAGGTACTATTAATGTTAAAAGTTATAAATATTCCTTTTTGTGTTTGGGTATTATTTTGCATGTGTTACAGATTAAAAGACTTTTTAAGTCGGTAAAAAAAAAAGAAAGAAAAGTTCCTTTTATGCTAAAAATGTATATACATTATGCATAATGCAGACGTACGCGTGCATGTTGTTACACCTGTTTTCCAGAGCAGAGGTCTCAGTCAGCTCAGTGTCAGACTAAATGGAAGATCACATGCAAGCTCCTTCAGTTTGCCCCCACTTTGTTTTTCTCCACTTTTCACTCCGCTTTGCTTGCTTCTTGTTCCCGTTGACATTCTGTCTTTCTTTCCATCCTTTCCCCCCTAAGTCATCTTCCCTTTTCTATCTCACTTCCTCTCGCCCTCCTCTCTCTCTCCGTCTGACAGCAGTAAAGGTCCTTTGGGAGGTAATTAGGAAAAACTCAACAGAAACACACACAGCAGCTGCTGAAAACAAGGTTTTCAATACTTTTTATTCTCTCCTTGCATGACAATAGTAAAAGGCTAAAGAGTCAACTTAGGAGGATGATGAAAGGGGGTACACAGGCACGACCAGGACATCTTTGGGGAATGATGCTGGGGAGGGAACGATACTTTGGTAATCCCAACTTTTTATGCACTGAAGTGTCTGATGCGAGTTTCAAATGGCTTGCACTTCTGATTGTGTTGCTCAGAGGCAAAAGGTCTACGCGGTCTTGTCTTGCAATCTGTCTGACTTTGGCTCAGTAAGTAGAGCTCAAAGTAAAGTTTTTTTTGGGACAAAGTTGCTTCTCTTCCTTTAAGCAATTTGTTCACTTTAGAGAACTGCATGTTACTGGCTTTGCGCCTTCTCTGCAGTGTGGTAAGCAAAACCGTTGGATAACTCTTCACTAAATGTACCTGATGGTTCTTCTTTGCTGTGAACCTGCTGCCCTCTGGGCTGATTTTAAGTGTTTTTCATCAAGCTGTATGGCCATTTTCCTCCTGCTTGGCACACTATGAATGACCTAGTTCAAATACTTTAGAGAAAAATGCAATAAGACTTTGCATAAGGGCTGGAAATTACATAAAACAGTCTCTACATGGCTTTAAGAAGCTGCAACCAAACTGGATCAGACCAAAAGGTCTGGAGAACATAATTCTGATTCGTCTCCACCCAACTGAACGAAATCTTAATGAGAAACAAAATAACCTTTTCATACTACTTTTTTCATACAGTTTGTTTTATCTTTTCCTTCTTTCGATCTGTGATGTGCTGGCTATTTCCACTAACAGTCCTTCATCATTCAGAATATGAAACTACAACCTCAGCTTTTTGTTTAATGAGACTGTTGCTATGCACAAAACACATTCTGTCATTTTTTTAATCAATAAATATTGGTAAGTTTCTTTTCTAACATTATTCCTGTAATAGATTGCATTCTCCTTTTTTTGTTCATTTGTTTGCTTGTTTTTTTACAAATATATTAAATATTTAAATATTAAATTTAGTAAGCTAGCTGGTGAAAGCATTTCACATCAGTGAGTGTGTAATAAATATTTGGGGGTAAATGTATTAAATGGCGTACTTACTACTTTGAGAAGCTTGAGAAGCTTAGTTTCTCACATGAAATACTTCATTTTCTCTAAGTGTGTAATAACTGCAACTCCATGTTTTCTTGAGAGTAGATGCAAAGTCTGTCATTACAGAGCTGAGGATGAGACAACACAGCTGCAGCTGAGGTATGTACGGAGGATGGGCTGCCTACATATATACAGGAATGTAAGCCATATAGTCACACGCAAATAGATACACCTAATGTACACTTGCAATTATGGACTGTTGTGTCCTGTGATCAGCTGGTAGTTAATGAGCCTACCTTCAACTTCAGACAGTTCTACGTTTCATCAGGGTTCATCAGTCACATCAACATTCTTCTTTTAGTGTTATAAAGACCACAAAAAGAAAAGGAAAAAAAGGAAAAACACTGAAGGTGATATATTGAGTATGCAAATTATGGTGGGCTGCTTCAGGGCTGCCGTAGGATTTACTGGGGTCTCTTCGGTTTTCCCAGAAGGTGCAGTAAGTGACTCTGTACTCCCTGAGTTTTTTTTTTTTCTTCCCCTCAGAACATCTGCTTCATTTAAATGAGCAAATACAGGACCAGTGACAAGACTTATTTTCATGTTTTATTTATCCTGATTTATTGTTTAAACTTTTTTTTTTCCCTTTTGTACTGTTACTAGTTATTTTAATGATTTTATAGTATATTTTACTCTTTAGTATGATGTTTGTAAGGGTTGTTGGGTACAGCACTTTGGTCAACTATATTGTGCTAAAAGTGCTAAAAATAAAGTTGGACTGGATTGGAAAAGTTTGGACACACTTCCAAAGTTTTGACTGTGTAATTGGTTTTAGAAGTAAAAACTAATTAAATAAATGACATTATAACTTTTTTTTTCAGCCAAATGTGGAAAGAGCATGTTGCTTCCTCAGAGATGCATGATGTGATGATGCTAATGGTTTGTTGTATCCTGTTAAAAATGGATGATGGACACACGTGAAACATCACGTGGATGTATAAATGGCTTTTGCACACAACAAAAATAAGGGATGATGGTTAAACTGTGCTTTAAAATTAAGACAACAGTTCAGGATTGTGGGACAAGCACATCTGGGTCTCTTCCAGCTTTAGCTGCAAAGCCTTCAGACACAAAAGCAAGTAACAACCACTTTTCCAGCCCTCTGCTGTGAGATGTCAACTTTGTGGTTGAAAACATTCTTTATTCTTTTTGTTTTGTCTAAACTACATTTCGTGGTGGTGTCAAAACGAGTTACAGTGACTGAGGAACTGAAAGCCATTGACAACCTTTATTGTTTCTGTTCTTGGCACACATTTTTTTTTTTTTTTGGCTTCCATTCCTTCTGAGACCATTAAAATCTATGCCACCACAAGCTTTACCCATGTGCAAGCTGAATAAATAAGTGTATTTCCCCTTGCTTTTAAACCTTAATGGTGTTGAAATGCTTCTTTGCAAGGTTTTGGCCTAAATGAATGCACAAACATGCGTGTTTCATGCTTTGTTGTCAGTCACCTACTTGTATTCTCTTTGTTGCCAGATTGTACATAAAAGCCAAAGTAAGCAAGTTTATAGCCGTGAGCAGCATCTACCCATGTTCTTTTGACATGTGTTATATTCAGCAGCGCCAAGATTTATGAACTCCTCACTTCAGACACTGTGAGATTATGCTGATGTTTCCCAGCTGGATATGAACCTGTATTATCACAATATAACAGGATAACCGGAGGGTTTTTCTTCATTTGGTTTGTTCTGTTTTTCTTTTTTTTGTCATCATATTTTTCATATTCTTGCATGCTGTGACAAAGTCACCTCTAGTGTATGTAGAAAGAAGTCCAACATTTTAGTTTCACAATTACACAGAGATCGAGAATGATTTTTCTGGTGGCTCCTCAAACAACTATGTCCAAACATGCATATTTATGCATTTTATTTTACACGCTAGAAAGATAAGAGCATTTCATCATGTTAGAAACATAGCCAGAATCCACCCATGTCTCGCTCTTGCCAGTGTAAAAGGTGCTGATTCATGCTTTTATTTCTGGTAAAATATTGAAATGCTCTCCCAGCTGGTCTTACCAAAATTAGGTTTTTGCCATGGAAATTGGCCTTGTCTTGGTGACTAGGGAGGCCAGCAGCAGCCCCGGTTGTTTGTGTGTACCCTGCCTGGATCTGGGCTGTTCCTGTGGTGGCAGCCTCTAAGATGTGGAGGGGGTGTGGGTGGGGTGGGTGGGGTTATCATTTTTTGAGCCATTTCACAAATTATGCCCTGAATAATGTGTAAATATTTCCAGGTTTACCGTGGTCCATCAACTTCCAATAAAAACTGGGAGAGTTTCAGATCTGCATTGTCTAGTGAAGGCGACAGCGACAGCAGTACACATGACCTACTTTTTCTATTACAGCGACTAAACATGAGACCTGATCTGATCGTGTCAGTGTGATCAAAGATCTAAGGATGTATCTGCCTTTGCACTCTAATCTGTGAATTGTGAGACTTCAAAGAGACTTCTCCATACTTGTCATAAAAAAGAACCAGAAGGACGGACAGGGTCAGGTCTGAGACTGAAGTCAGCATCTATTGACCAGGTGTTCACAGACGTAGTGACCATCAGGCTCCTTGGTTAACATATCTGCTGTTGATCACTTGATTTTTATGTAACCAGATATTTTTCCAATGCTGTGCAGTGTAAGAGGGGAAGATACAGCATGATCTGATGATGGGAAATTTTCACAGCACTTTATTTTTTTCTTTAATCAAAGAGGGTCATCTGCAGAGCTGCTGTCAGCTTCACTGGAAAGTGCAGATTTGAAACTCTTTCTAGTATTTGTTTGCCTTTCAGACCATAAAAACTGGGGAGACATAACGGTCCTGCTCCTTTTAAACTTTTAAAAGTTGTGTTCAAAAATACACAAATGTGATCATTTATGCATTTGGGAGGCCAATACATTAAAAAAGCAGGTTAAAGTGAAAAAAATAATTACCAGATTAATTGTGTGGCCGATGTTGTGCAGGTGGGAAGAAAAGAAACGTGGCAAAATAAATAAGAAAATAAAAAAGAAAGAAAAATAACAAAAATATTCAAACAACTGAAATAGTGTTAGACCCTGCAGGATTATCAGGACTTGGCTGAATGGTTACCCTTCGGTTGTGTGACATTTAAATATCACGTGTGCCTGATAGAAAACTAAATGTAATGCATTTTTTGCTCAGTAGTTAAAAAAAATAATTTCCTCTCACCAGATTAATAAATAGAAAATAATCAAAATATTTAACTTTCCTGCTAAAATGTTTGTAAAAACAGTGCCCTCTCACCGCAGCCTTTTCATGCAATATTAATACAAGTTTAGCCAAAAGGAAGCTTTACATTTTAATAAACTGAGTTTGGAAAGTGGTCAGATGAAATGTTGTAACGTTCAATATACAATTTATACTTAACTTGTAAAGTCCTTTAATAAGCTTTCACATTGTGCTTTCTCCCTTCAGTCCTCGGCAAGATCAGAGAGATGTGTAAATCATTTATGTGGAGTTGTTCGTAAGTTCGCCTTGAGTGGCTGTTAGTGGTGATGCAGGCAGGCAGTATAGCCGCGGAGCTGTATACCCTTCATGTGAGCTCTCCAGGCTCCAGGCTGATAAGCACTAAAAGAATCTTTAGCAAGATGAAAGCTGCCTTTGGCCACTGTGTAGATTAAGTTGACATTTCTCAAGCGGCATCAACTTACTGCTGCCTTTTAGTTTTCTTTAATAATCCACAACTTTTAGTTCCCCACTTCAGCTTTTAGAAATGGCAGGTAGCAACTAAAGTCTGCTCTGTGACTGTTGACTTGGCAGGTTTGATGTCGCCTGCTCACATAGAGCCTGCAATGTTGCTGTTAAGTTTTGCTACACAGTTCGCTTGGAAAAGGGTAAAAGTGCAATGCAAGTCAATGTAAGAAAGACCCAGTGTCACCACTTAGGAAGAAACTATTGAATGAATGTGCCTTAAAGCACAATGGACAGATGAAGGACAGAAATTTCCGATGCGGTGTTTATAGTCTCCTGGGTGTCCTCATGGCTTCTGCTGCTGAAAGCATTGGGATTACAGTGGATTTGATGCAAATGCAAGAACACAAGGCCCACACACATCCAGCAGTAGTCATTTATATGTTGTGGCAGAGAGCCGCCTCATTGGATCCCATCTATTGGGTTGAAAGTGCCAAATCATTAAGTTATTTAATAGTTCATTGAGTCTCTACAGTTGGCTGGTAATTAAACAACATTCGATCAGTGTGAGGGGGGAGAAGTAGCGGGTGACATTAAGTGGATGAGATGATCATAACACCTGCAAACTGCTTGGATCAACTGATTGGCAATTAATGTTCTCACCAGCTGCCACTGATGAAACAGGCTGATGTGACTTTGAAAACTTTTAGCAGGACTGGCGCTGGAGCTGCCAGTGCTTTTTTTTTTTTTTTTTTTTAAGGAAGATATGCAGTTCTGATGTGCATGTCATAATGTCTCAGCAGTGATTAACACATAGTCCTCTTAACTATTCATTTTACCGGTGTTGATTTATAACAAGTAATAATTCATTCAGTTGTCATCCATTTCATTAAGTTCTGAAATATCGACAAATTCTTCTGGTCCTCAGAGTGTATAGCCAACCAATGAGGATCAGCAGGTCAAATCCGACAGTTTTATACTCTTTTACCAATATCTTCTCCAAAATCTTTCTAAAATTTGCTGTGTGCAAATACAGAGACAGGGATGAAAGAAAATAACACATTGCCAAAACAATGAATGGAAATTAATTATAATTTCCCTCTGGGATAAATTAAGTATTTTTCATTGCAATGTGTTTAGACTTGTTAGTCCTCTTTTTTGACACACTTGGTTACAAATATTCACACAATGAGCTTTCTGGCATTATGGTCTTGAAATGTACCCATGTGATCAGCGAAGAAAAAAAATCAATTGATTGAAAAACAACCTGCTCATTCTGAAAATTCATTTAGTCAGCACATCTATTCTTACTCTGATGGACCCGTCACAGTGCAACAGGGTGAATCTGGTCTCATCAGACCACAAGACTTTCCAGAGCCCAGTCTTTATGCTCCTTAACAAATCAAAGCCTGTTTCTCTGGTTTGTCTTCACTGATTAGTTTTTTTTTTTTTTTTTGTTTGTTTGTTTTTTGTTTTTTTTGTTTTTTTTATGGCCATACAGTGATCACCAACTTTTTTATTTCCAATCACATTTCTTCCTGGAAGATGCAAGCTCTCCACTATCCTTCCATCCATCCATTTCCTGCCGCTTATCCGGGGTCGGGTCGCGGGGGCAGCAGCCTAAGCAGGGAAGCCCAGACTTCCCTCTCCCCAGCCACATTTGCCAACTCTGCGGGGGGGATCCCAAGGCGTTCCCAGGCCAGCCGAGAGATGTAATCCCTCCAGCGTGTCCTGGGTCTTCCCCGGGGTCTCCTCCCAGAGGGACGTGCCTGGAACACCTCACCAGGGAGGCGTCCAGGAGGCATCCTGACCAGATGCCCGAGCCACCTCAACTGGTTCCTCTCGATGCGAAGGAGCAGCGGCTCTACTCTGAGCCCCTCCCGGATGACCGAGCTCCTCACCCTATCTCTAAGGGAGAGCCCGGCCACCCTGCGGAGGAAACTCATTTCAGCCGCCTGTATACGAGATCTCGTTCTTTCAGTCTCGACCCACAGCTCATGACCATAGGTGAGGGAAGGAACGTAGATCGACTGGTAAATCGAGAGCTTCGCCTTCTGGCTCAGCTCCTTCTTCACCACGACAGACCGGCGCAGAGTCCGCATTACTGCAGACGCCGCACCGATCCGTCTGTCGATCTCACGCTCCATCCTTCCAGTTTTTTGGTTTTATTTTGTGTAGGGTTTTTTTTTTTTTTTTCAGAATACATCAGACAATTATTAATTTAGTTGTAATTTACACAATTTCAGATATTTTCTCTGCTTGACTCATGCTAATAATTAACCCTTCTGTAACAGGCTAACATCTTTTCCCATAGGATGTCTCTTTCCACTCAAATGGCCATCAATAATCCTGAATGTCTGAAGGATTGTCTTAGTTAAGAACAAGCCTAAAATACAAACATTTTCATGAAAATTATGAAGAGTTTTAACAGATTTGTTCATAAAAATAAAATTAAAAAAATTGGTAAACGGGACTCAACATGTTTACAGAACTGAAAAAATGTACAATTATTACATTTACAAATATTCTTCATGACATGATGGAAATGGCTTCAGTACAACATTTAGCTGAGCTAAAACTACTATTTTGGTCTGATATAAAACTATTTTCTGCTCAGTAATATAATCATTAGGTTAGCTTATGAACAATAATTTTATGATCCATTGATGCGCCTTCCTGCTGAAGACGTTTCTGCTCTGTAATAGCCAGAAGCCCAATGCTTCCATCCTCTAGCTGAAGACACCCTGAAACCCCCATCAAGTTTTATGTTGCTCTTTAAATCACCACAAAATGTGTACAATACCAGCAGGTGTTTGTAAAATCAGGATAATACAAACTAGCCTTTAAACAAGAGGCCCATGTGTTTTTACTTTGTTTGTTTAGAGGGGAAAAAATGTTATATGTCACCGTCTACAACAGAAAAGTTCGGACTCTCATCAATGTTGATGGTGTTATAATGACAGCAGAACAAGCTGTGAGAGAAATAAAAGATTCTGGGCACTGGGCTCAATTCTCAGTGGGGCAGCTGTTGTATCGATCATAAACAGGGAATCCCATGAAAACAGCTGAAAGGTCAAGCCGGCGGGACTATGTCTGCAAAATATTAAAATATCAAACTTTTCTGTAATTGTAATATAGTCTGTCTTTTCTTCTGCTGCCTGCAGGCGATTCACATCTGGAAGGGAATATGTCAAATGGAGCAAATGAATTCCATAGCGGCGCATGAAGCATGCTGAATAATAACACAAAAAGCAGACTAACACAGAAAACTCTTTTTACGGCGAACATAATCATCCCTTTTTCCCTAATTAGACCAAGAATGTAAGAAAGTATCACACAATTTTAAAGTATGTATAAAAACCTGAGACAGGTCATTTCAGAAGATTGTACAACTGATCAAGCTCAAACTGTAAAACTTATTCGGCCAAATTAGAGCATTTAGGAAGAACTTTGAGGCATGAACATGAAAAGAGAACAGAGAGATGAAGAGTCGTATGAACTCCAGTACAAGTCAATCCAATGAAACACCACATAGATATGAAGGTTGAGAGGAATCCTAATGAGAAGAATCTTGATGTGAAGGGTCTTGATACACATGTAGAACTTATTTTATTTTGAAGGAAAGATTATTTGTGATCAGATGGTAGATGAAGACTGGAGATGAATGCAACGCCTTTTTTTTTTCATTGATTTTGAGAGATAAAAACTTAGTTGGCTTTCAGCTTATCGAATTATGGAAAAGTTGTTTGAAGCTGAAATATTCTGAGACTTTTCAGTGTGAAGTAGACATTTCAAATGTTGACAGTGAAAACCCAAAAAAGGCAAAAAAAAAAATCATACAAGGAGTTTGTTTTGGATTTTATTATGAAAAGTGGACTTGGTCATTAAGAGCATTTAAATTTGGTGAAAGATGCGGGACTGTGCTCCAAAATAAAAAGTTACATCCAAGAAAGAAAGCAGACAGGAGTAAGGCACGTAGATCATACAAAAATACCAGCAAAGCACTGAAATTGATGGATAAGATGCTGATAATTCACACACATTCATTACTCTGACCTACAGATCTTGCTTTAGGTACACGAAGAACAGGCTCTCAAAAGCTTTAAAAAAAGAAGAGAAAAAACACTAGTCCAAGTAAATACGATGTGAAGCTCCAAAAACATCACAGCAAGAACAAAAATGAAAGGCAGGGAACACCTCTGGTGCTGGTTTCATTATGTGGGTGTGAGAAAAAAACAACAAAGGAGAAGTAACTGAACCAATAAAGCAAAACTATGTGTCAGGATCTTTTACTTGACCGGGAAATGTAACAATTTAGTAATCCATTAAGTAAATAAGCATCAAGTTATATATCTTTCCAGTTAAAATGTATTAAACAGAATTATTTAAAGCGATGGTCTCACGGTGATTGCGATGGAGCATCGACCATTTTCTAGGTTTAAAACTTTACTGAATCTGAATCCAGAAACAATGTGAGAAACTGCAGTTTCAGTCTAAGTAGGTCTTCAGTGGCTTGTCAAGAAAACTTTTATCAGCAAATCTTTAAAATATTATTTTCTGTGACCTTTGTTTGGTTCATTCATCTTTCCAGCATTGTTTCACTTCATTAAGGTTTGAAGGGATTTATTATTCACAGCTCTTCTAAAGAATTTTTGCCAATATATATTTGAGTTTCCTCAAAAGCGATGCTCTTCATTATGACCAAGGTTCTTTATTTTGGTCCTATACGTCCAAGAAACATTGTTCCAGAAGTTTTGTAGTAGTTCCTTTTTTTTGGCAATTCTTTCAAATGTGTATGTCTAGTACAAACTTTCTAATTGAGGCGTGTGTGGAATCAGGTTGACTGGTTTGAATGTAATTCAAATGTCTGATCCAGGGGTGAACAGATTGGGATGTCTACCTGTAGGAAGATGTGCAATTTTTTTTTAAACATTTTATAGATTTGAAAATCTTTATCACTGCATGATTCTGGACTCGCCGTGTGTTGGACTGGCAACAAAATGCACTAACAAGTTTAATCAAAACTAAAGGCTACATTGATAGGAAACTGGGGAAACAACAGGATGACCTGATAAACAGTCTGATACCAATGGGTATATAATGGTGGAAAATGAATGAAAAACAGGTGGAGTGGGTTAGCAATCACAACCAGCTGAGCTAATGAACAGGAAATAAAACTCAAGGTGAGGGACAACAAAATAAAACAGAAAGGGAAACCCAAAATGACACAATTCAAAAGACCCAACAAAAACCCACAGACCATGACGAAGTCAGTGTATTTGATTAGCAGCACACAACTGGCCTAGTTTTGATATTTTATATATTTTTTTTCATACACTGCTTAAAAAAATAAAGGGAACACCTAAACAATACAATTTAACTCCAAGTCAAACACACTTCTGTGAAATGGAACCGTCCACCTAGGAAGCAACACTGATGACAATCAATTTCACATGCTGTTGTGCAAATGGAATAGACAACAGGTGGAAATTATTGGCTATTGGTAAGACACATCCAATAAAGGAGTGGTTCTGCAGGTGGTGACCACAGACTACTTCTCAGTTCCGATGCTTTCTGGCTGATGTTTTGGTCACTTTTGAATGCTGGCGGTAATTTCACTCTAGTGGTAGCATGAGACGGAGTCTACAACCCACACAAGTGGCTCAGGTAGAGCAGCTCATCCAGGATGGCACATCAGTGCGAGGTGTGGCAAGAAGGTTTGCTGTGTCTGTCAGTGTAGTGTCCAGAGCATGGAGACGCTACCAGGAGACAGGCCAGTATATCAGGAGACGCGGAGGAGGCCGTGGGAGGGCAACAACTCAGCAGCAGGACTGCTACCTCCTTCTTTGTGCAAGGAGGAACAGGAGGAGCACTGCCAGAGCCCTGCGAAATGAGCTCCAGCAGGCCACAAATGTACATGTGTCTGTTCAAACAGTCAGAAACAGGCTCCATGAGGGTGGTATGAGGGCCCGACATCCACAGGTGGGGGTTGTGTTTACAGCCCAACACCGTGCAGGACGTTTGGCATTTGCCAGAGAACACCAAGATCAGCAAACTCAGCACTGGCGCCCTGTGCTCTTCACAGATGAAAGCAGGTTCACACTGAGCACATATGACAGACATGACAGAGTCTGGAGATGCTGTGGAGAACGTTCTGCTGCCTGCAACATCCTCCAGCATGACCGGTTTGGCAGTGGGTCAGTAATGGTGTGTGGTGGTATTTCTTTGGAGGGCTGCACAGTCCTCCATGTGCTCGCCAGAGGTAGCCTGACTGCCATTAGGTACCGAGATGAGATCCTCAGACCCCTTGTGGGACCATATGCTGGTGCAGTTGGCCCTGGGTTCCTCCTAATGCAAGACAATGTGGCTCATGTGGCTGGAGTTTATCAGCAGTTCCTGCAACACGAAGGCATTGATGTGATGGACTGGCCCGCTCGTTCCCCTGACCTGAATCCAATTGAGCACATCTGGGACATCATGTCTCGCTCCATCCACCAACGCCAAGTTGCACCACAGACTGTCCAGGAGTTGGCGGATGCTTTAGTCCAGTTCTGGGAGGAGATCCCTCAGGAGAACATTCGCAGCCTCATCAGGAGCATGTCCAGGTGTTGAAGGGAGGTCATACAGGCACACAGAGGCCACACACACTACTGAGTCTCATTTTGACTTGTTTAAAGGACATTACGTTAAAGTTGGATCAGCCTGTAGTGTGTTTTTCTGCTTTCATTTGGAGTATAACTCCAAATCCAGACCTCTATGGTTGATACATTTGATGTTCATTAATAATTTTTGTGTGATTTTGTTGTCAGCATTCAATTATAGAAAGAACAAAGTATTTAATAAAAAAATGTTTCATTCATTCATTTCTACAATGTGTTACTTTAGTGTTCCCTTTATTTTTTTTGACCAGTATATAAAGTTGTCTTTGCATTCTCTTAATACCTGATAAAAAACCAACCATTTTTTACCAGTATGTAAACTTTTACAGTTAAAGCATGGTGTCATTTCTTATTAACATCATATTTATTTTGTTCTGTGAATTATTGTTCACACCACTCACATATATTTCTTCTGTAATCTTAAAACGCTTACTAACACACACATTAGTAAGTATTTTTAATTTCATAATCTCCTAGT
Source organism: Telmatherina bonti (assembly GCF_933228915.1). NCBI lineage: Eukaryota > Metazoa > Chordata > Actinopteri > Atheriniformes > Telmatherinidae > Telmatherina > Telmatherina bonti. Next base: position 15,707,143 of record NC_136622.1, on the reverse strand, counting down.
GGCTTTTTGTCATCACAAGCAAACAAAACAGGCAGGACTTTTAGCTCAAAGCGATGTACGGTTTCTCTACACTCTTCTTTAAAAAATTAACTTCAGAACTAGCGTTGAATTTTAAATGACATTTTCAAGTTGAAATTGGGGTTAAATGTTTGTTTTATTCAAAATGAGTTGCCTCTAGAGATTGAGTTGTACTAACTTCTGCTATAAACTTGCTGTAACCTGTTGGGACAAAATGATTACATCTAGCCTGTTTAGTTGTGTATCAAAAGAGAAAATACTTTAGATTGTACAGTCAGAGTTTCACTGTCACTTTGGCTTCTTTGATGTTCTTCTGCTTGGTTTAAATAGAACTCAGTGAGACAGAAAGAAGTCATCTTCTCTCAGGTGAAAGAAAACAAGGCACCTTTGGCAGACAATGAATCTAGCAGAAGCTCGTTCAGGTTTCTTTCTCCTCCCTGCTGTCTGTGTTGTTGTTAGCTGAACCTCTGACCTACAGTCCGCCCATTCAGAGCCACTGGACTGAGAAAAGGCAATCAAAAGTTCAGTGTATACAAGAAGAAGGACATTGTTGCGATGGGGAAAGTGGGCTGTGCCCCTGAGATACCAATAGATGGGAAAAGGCGGATCTGGGCAGTGCTGAAGTCAATCTCTGTTCACTCAGAAGAAGAGAAGAAAGTGAGGAGAATAAAGTGATAGTGCTGGAAAGTGTGGGGGGATAAGCATTCTGGGTGAGAAAAAAAAAGGATATCACTTCAGGGAACTCCACCTCCACCTCCTCCTTTGTTGATCTCTTTTAATAAACATTTAAGATTCTCAAAGAGCAAAATCAATAACCACAGGAGGTGACTTCCCCGCTTCAGATGAGTCGCTGCCAACAGGAAGAACTATGGGAATGTAAGACAACCAAAGGAAGCTCAACGTACATACACTTTCTGTATATTCATACCAATCTGACTCCAAAGTGCCAAAGGAAGAATACTTCAAGCTCTCCATTTTGTCCACCCACCAGCAGTTTCTACAACGGTGGCGCTTTGATGTCATCCTACGGTTTTACTGCCAGAGAGCAAACGTTTTTTTTTCTTTTTTTTTTTTTTAAGTATATCTCACTTAGTAACTAATGGATGTGAAATGACACTGATGATGAAATTAAAGTGATGCTCCAGTGACTCTAGAGAGTGTGAACAGAGTAAAATATTTCAACAGTTAGTTGATGGATCGCCATGGAAATTGGTGGAGATACTTCTCCTGTCACCAGGGGATGAATCTTATTGACATTGTTGAGCGCCTGACTTTTCATCTGGTGCCAACACGCTGACATTTTCCGTTTGGTGTGAAATGCTTTGACAGCTCAATGGATTGACTTTGAATGCAGTTGAGTTGTTTTGTGTTCAGGATAATTTTTAAATACGTTGGTGAACTGGATACTTTTCACACAGCACCATTATCAGACCAAAAGTTACTTCTCAAATTTCTTGTTCACTTCATATTTTATATCTTATGTTACATGTTATTTCTTTACTGTTATATTATGTGCTTAACCTTTGCATAAATAAAACATTGATTAGCCTTCTACTCCTGTGCCATTTCATTTCTAGGAGGATAAATGATCTTTCCTGATTACCATGCATGCAGACACAAAAACTGATTTTGTACATAGTTAAATGTTTGCTTTTCTGATTCAAATGTCAGCAACATTAATGTAGAATAGTGTACTGAATCTGCTCAGGCCAGCAAAGCCAACCAATCAGAGCTGACTGGGGGACTACCTTTTGTGCTTTTTTAAATTCACATTTCACACCAACCTTTATGATTAAGCCAAATGGTTTACAGATATTCTTCCTGAATATTTGTGTGTTTTCATCTCAACAGTGAGGATGCTTCATCAGATGGGATACATGCCTTTTGTTTTGAATTTATGTGTGCAAGAAGCTTAATTACTTTCTGTTTATCTGATCTGGTGTGTTCTAATTATTTAGTGCAGTGAGCTTAGTGGCCTGTAGGCGTCACTCTTTAGGGTTTCAGACTAATACAGACACAATGGGCAACGGCGCTTCTTCTCCTTCATATCCTGTGGAACCTGTGTGATGAGATGAAAATCTCTGCGGCCCTCTAGCTGTGTACGTGAAATTTTACCCTCATTCATGTAGACACTGAGGTTTGCGATACAAAACAACAAAAGTTGAAAAATGTTCCGACTTTTGTCGCATGGTTCTGTAATCAATCAGCGAGGGTTTCAGAGACTGATCAAGCAAATCATGAATTTATCCGGATCAGCCTGAGATCTGCATCAAATGATTATATTCGCCATGATTTTTCCTTGTTTGTAAAGTAGGATGAACCCAAGATTTCTGTCAATTCGAGCAAAATCTCCCGACTTTCATCCTTGATGCTTTATCTGTCACGTACTGCTTTCAAATGCCAGAATCCCCCCAATTTCATAACCAATCAAATTTCTTGGAGACAAGCGCTCCGAGAGTGTGATGCACGACACTGCCTCTGATATTGCTGTTTGTCGGGTCCAACATGTCAGGTTTTACCTTGGTGGCAATGATTTCACCTGTCACAGTTATTTGTCACCCCCTGTGTGTCACGTCCACAAGTCTTGCCCACAGGAGATGTTCTATGAAGTGGTGCTTTCCTCCTCTATTTGTGTAAACACATAGGGCTCTATGCTTGTACTATATATAATTCATTTGACAGGTTTTCATGTTTGCTGGGAAAAAATAGATCATTTCAGTAAAATGCTCTGAATAACTTTTAGGTTTCACCTGTATTGTTTGATATGTTGCTGACTCACAATGAACTTGACTAAGGTGTGACAACAAGAATAGCAGGAGGTGTACTGGGAATGATCAAGCACTCAGGATGCAAACTGAAAATTTGCTGAAATGATTCAAAATTCATTGTTCTCTCAAAGACAGCAGGTCACTGGGGTTCAGATTCAACCCTGATTGTCAGCCTGAGGAGCATGACACATGTTTGTCATTCACAGATATGTGAGGCTGTATCATTTACTTCAGTAAATAAATTATCAATTATGTAGCAAGTTGAAATGTGCTCCTATATTTACTCTAAAAGTTACAATTGGACTTCAACTTTATCTTCACCTCTTTACTGTTTCTAAATAGGTAAATATCAGTCAAAAATGCTTTGCTGAATACTATCCCAGAATATCAGATGTACAAAGACAAAGCAAAACCATGAAACGTCAGGACCTTTATTAGAGCAAAGACGGAGACATAAAACGGAAATGAAGCCAAAAAGAAGAACATTTGTAGTTTGACAAAAGCAGATGATTATTGTTACGGATTAAACAGCTTTTAGTTATTTTCTTCCAGTCTTCACCTCGATGTCAAAATAAATACTTTGTATCTGACATAAGAAACAAAATACAGATAGTTAAAGGTCTACAGTCCTATTTATTTTTACCAAAACAATCACACCGGCCACAGCAAACTTCAGACACTGTCTGATAAAAATGCTCTAACAAACAGGACTGAACAGCTGCTGGGACTGATTTACTGTCAGAGACACAACACAAACACACACACAGCCTTCCTTGTGTTTGACTACATAGGGGTGAAGCTGGTTTGACTTTGTGGAGTAGGTGTAGCACTAGACAAACACCTTGTTTCACTGCCATGTTCATCGCCACTCTTACGAAGCGCCACATTTGCCTGTGCATGCAAACACCAGCACAATAGATAAGTCCAGCTCCACAGTGCAAGTAGTGTGTGATAAAGCTGCTCTCTCTGCCAGCGAGTCGGCAGCTACTGAATCCGTTCTGCATCTATAAGCTCTCTTCATACTGTCAGCAAAGAAACTCTCGCTGAAGCCCATTTGCAAGGAACTGAATCACTCTGTGGAAGAGTGAGCGGCCCGTCCCTGACAAAGATAATAATAAAAGTAGTCAGGTCTAACTTTAGTTGGGAACTTATACACATACGGGCTTGCTGTATCATACAGGTCGCGTCAGTGAGGCTGCGGTGGAGACAGAGAAAAAGTGAGCTTATGAATGTTTAATCAGCATTTTCAATGTGCAGTCTAAACAAGCATTTATATTCCTCGAGTCGATATCCAGAGCGGATGTGAGGAGGCTGATCTATGTTTAGCCATGCAAATGTTGAGATTAAAACTTCAGGCTAGGCTGCAGAGCGGGAAAGAGCTCTCTGCTAAATTAGTCATTCCCAGAAAAAATGTATTTGCTGGAAGATGTGTGTGGAAGCACACACACAGAAGCCCAGATTTTTTTTTTTTAATTCTTTTTTTTTTTTTTTCTGGTCTACAGAAAAACACTTCAGCAAAATGTCTGAAATAAAAAAGAGAAACTGGGTTTCCACTGACTGGTCAAATATCCTCTGTCCCAAAGATATTGCCCATCTACTTCAGCATCAGTCAGCCTGGGGGCTTGAAACCGAACAAAGAAGCCCCTTTGGTCCCTTCGTTGATGTGTTTCCCTCAAAGGTGAGTCATTCATTCCACAACCAGACACCCTCTAATTGGATTGTAAATCTTTGGTGATGATTAATCATATGACCTGCTTCAGAAGTGCTAATGAGGAGCTATTTTAGCTACATGACATCACTCAAATCACCTCTGGCAACCTCAGCCTGCATGTTTTAACCTGTGTTAAAAGATTTCATCTTTATTCACTATGGTGAACCTTGATTTCAGGTTTATAGCAGGACGCCCCATCCTTCTAGTCTTTGTAAGTCACTCTGTGTGTGTCTATCTGGCTTGCCAAACCTTTCAGTTTCTCACAGCTCGTATTCTTGACAGACATTAAGCTAATCTGTCACCTGGAAATGTTTTGCCATTTGCAGACTTAACAGTGCATCACTAAGGGTGCTAAGGATGAGTGTGTTTTTGCAGCATGCCATTTGAGCATTAAAATTGTGTAATACTCCGGTACTCCTTTTGTTTTTTTAAGTCTTTGGCCATTTTCAGGGCTATAAAATTTTCATGTTTTTAAGTAGCATGTGCTGAAGTAGGTTTTAATCTTAAATTGTGGGGAAAAAAAACAAAAAAACATTTGTTACCTGGTCAAATACATCAGAGGTACTGCCTTGTATGCAATATGTTCTGTTCTGAAGCTTTCTAATTAACATATTGAACAGTTACCTTCATATTGGTTATAATATTTACACTGGATAAAATTGTTATATTGGCTGATAATACCTTTTGTTAAAATATGGTCAGGTCACTTCATGGTATCTTATCTGTTAAGCCTTCATTTCCCCAGTGAAAGATTGTAAAATTAGATTGTAAAATAATAATAATAATAATAATATATAAATAATAATAATAATAATAATAATAGTAATAGTAATAGTAATAATAATAATAATAATAATAATTATAATAATAATAATAATAATAATAATAATAATAATAATCCATCCATCCATCCATCCATCCATTTTCTAAACCGCTTAATCCAATTCAGGGTTGCGGGGAAGCTGGAGCCTATCCCAGCTGGCTTTGGGCGACAGGCAGGGTACACCCTGGACAGCTCGCCAGTCCATCGCAGGGCAATAATAATAATAATAATAATAATAATAATAATAATAATAATAATAATAATAATAATAATAATAATAATAATAATAATAATAATTTACAGTTTTCTTCAGGTGATAAATACATTTTTAAAATGTATTTTATATATTTTTATTTTTTTCTACAGTCATTTGGCAGATACTTTCATCCAAAGCAACTTACATGTGATAAGAAATCAATTAACCTAACATGCATGTCTGGTGGGTGGAATGAAGGTGGAGTACCAGATAGAAGCTATGCATGCACAGGGAGAACATGCAATGGAAACTATTCAAACTTCCCCACAACTGAAGCTTGACCCAGCACCCTTCTTGCTGTGAGGCTGCAGTGCTAACCACTACGCCACCATGTCTCCCATTTCATTTCCTCACTCCTGAAATATCAGTACTTTCAGCAGTGCAGCCCTCAAACCTCCACAATGTGCTTCTGGCTTTGCTAATGTGTTTCAGTCCTGCAGTATTTTACATTTCATAAAACAAAACTTTTTTTTCTTGTTCTCACTCTTCCTCTGCTGTTTAAGTCCAAGTTTATCAAGTTCCTGTGAAATGAAAGAACAGTTGGCTGACTGAGGCTAAGTGCATCCTCATCTGTCTATAAGGTCAGGGATGGAGTTGCCTTTCTCACCTTTTATTATCAGTTCCATAGGACTGGAACTGATCCAAGATGCCAAAGTCTGAGAGGTTGGGTCCACCTTAAACACAATGTCAGTGTCACAAGGACACGATGGCGCAGGTGTGTGTGGCCACACATGGAACTGTTTGTGTCCATGCCAACACTCACCAAGGTTCATCAATGCCTGGATGGTACCCGTTGTTGGCCCATAGCAGTTGTATCAGCATCATGATCCTTACTCGTTGTGCCCCCCCCGCAGAAGCTCAGGGTGACAACTTCTTCTTCAGTAGAAGAGAAGGAGGAGGAGGAGAAGGAGGAAGAATAATGCCTGTGTAAACAGAGAATGTACAACTATAAACTTTTTCATCCGTCCTCTTCTCAAGCTTTGAAGTTCATACTTTTCTAACTTGTTTGTCCATTTACTGCTGTTCAGCTCTCAACTTTCATAAAAATGTTGTCATTCCTGACTGTCATGATACAGATGGGCTCAGCGCTTGGTTTCACTCCACCACATAGTATTAGTAGTGGCTCTATTTAAATCCAGGCTGACAGAAAAGAGAGTAACTGTGAGCTGTGGTTGGAGGAAAACTCGGGCCTTTAGACATGAACACTAAAATTATTAATCAAAATGGAAAAACTACAACTTTCAGGTATCATTTCAGGTTTTAAATCATTACTTTAATGGAAGCTGAATAAAAATATTTATAAAAATTATTGTTTCAAACTATAAGAAGCCTCAGATATAGTTTAGAATTACTGCTGGTAATGATAAATAGATTGTCTGCACTGAACATCATTTGAGGCAGATTAAAACTTTCTTCTCTTCTTTACAGATAAGGTGACTAACGTTGGGAGTCATATATCTCTTGCTTTTGTCATCCATCCCTGTTCCCTGTTCTACTGGGCCCTACAATATCTGATTTATTTTTATTCCAGATTAGGTTTTATGTTCCTTTTTGTTGTTAATTTTTCCCCTTAATTCTGAGTTTTACTCTGTAACCTCTTATTTTCCTTGGGAAAACAGAATAATGTGCAAAATTTATTAAGATTTAACAATTAAATTGAAAAATATAATTTTTTAAAAGATATTATTTTATTTCTAGACACTTTCATGAATTTCTGAAAGAGAAAAGTGGTCAGCGACAGAGGAGCTGATCTTCAGTAAAGATTACTGGACTGAGATTTAAACCTGCACCACCAGCATGGAGGCGTGGGGGTCTCAGTGGCTTATATGAGCTGTCTGGTCTAAGGATGAACTTAGCAGTATGAAGATCCAACTTTCCTGCAAAAAAAAATATCTCTGTTTGTTCTAAAAGGTAGTCTCTCCACCAGCCTTGTTTGCCAAACAAATCTACCTTTGTGCTCTGCATTAAAACTGAACATGAGATTTTGGTCAACAAAGGGGGGTCTAACAATTTTTCCATGACTTCAGTTGCCACCCAAAAGCAACATTTTTTTTTTTTCATTTAATGGATTTTAAATGATTGAATCAAATTAATCAAGCAGATGCTAACCGTGCACACTCAACCATTGCATGGAAAAAAGCCTTTAATTGCATTTCAATTCAAAACAGCAGAAAAAGAAAAAAAAAACCGTGAAGTGACATGAAGGTAAAGAAGACTGAGCAGAACTGGTGTTAATGTGCCATTATAAGTATGATGCTTTCCACCAGATAAAGTTGGCATATTTCTCACTAGATTTCTTAAATAAAGTCACCAGAGGGGTCTCAAAACTCTCTAAATATGGATTATGTTCTGCCACGGCCTGTTATGTTATCAATATTTTTATTGGTGGAATGGCCAATATTCATCTTTCAATTTTGAAGCCAATATCAGCTGATACTGATATCATGCTAATAATATTGCGCATCTCTGATAAGGTGATGAAAATGAAGAAATAAGACAAAAGATGTAAAAGAGAGGCCACCACCATCTTTCTTAGAGATGGAAAACTGAAAAAGCAGCACAAAGAAAAGACCTCATTATGAATAAAACAAATCAAGGGTTTGGAGAAAGAATGTGATCAGATTCATATGCAAGCATATGCTTCAGAAAATAAAAACTCTAAAAGATCTAGAAAAGTTAAAAAAAAAAAAAAAAAGTTTCAACAAAATCTGATGTAACACTCAACTCCAAATGTAAAAGATAAGACAGAGTCTCTGAAGTGGACAGCTTCAGAACTCAGCAGGCAGCTAAAAGCCTTGCAGGAAAACAATTTGAAAGCCGATATCATTTCAGCTAAACCTGCTGTAGATACCAAAACAGATACGGTCAGCTTGAGAATACAAGCTGCAACATGAACAGAGGTCTTCTCTCAAAGTTCACACACACAGAAAAGACTGTGCAAAAGACTTCAGAGGCCACACAAAGGAAAAACTGCACACAGACAAGCGTGGTCAAACACACCAAAGTTTCACACAGATACTGATGTAATGACAGCTTTAAAAGCTTCCACTCAAACAGAAATCTTCAGTCAAAATCAAAAGTCCACACAAACAGAAAAAAAATAAAATCATGCAACCAAACTCAAGTGGCCACACAAATCAAAATGGACCAACCAAAAATATCACAGCTACAAAACATGTCACTGTTACCACTTAAATAAACACTTTCAACACAAAGTAACATTAGGAGCTTTAGAAATACTATGAAATATTTAAAAAACAGAAGAAAAAAAGTTCAGAAGTAATCCTTGCACCATTTCATGTACACATTTGCTTTAATAGTTCAGTGTAAAACTGAAAACACACCTGCATGCACGTATGAATATGTAAAAAAAAAGTAATGATTGACTCATGTGAAATCATGTTCTTGATATATGGCATTACTTTAAAACTTCATTTTATATAAGATTAAATTAACATTACAAATTACATCACAAATATGAAAATTGCACTTTTTACTGGCAAGAATGTTTGTGCCACATTGAGAATATTTGCTTCACATATCATGGATGCCTCTGGGGACACTGAAATAGAAAGTAGAAAAGATGACTGTGAATGGAACTAATCATGTTTAAAAACATAAACTTTGAATACACAAAAAGACATGTGGACATGTACACTAACAGTCAAAGGTTTAGACACACTTTTCCAATAAACCCAATGGGAAAGTGTGTCCAAACTTTTGCCTGGTAGTGTGAAAAATTTAAATATTTTTAAATATGCTGTTTTATTATTAAGGATGCTGTTGTGCATTTCTCTTACAACAGTCCCAATTAGCACGAACATCCAAACTGCTCAACATGGACAGACTCTTGTAATGGTTCTGCACAGAAAGAGTCAAACACAGACATATGAAACATGGACACATCTGCCTTGGTGGAGATGTGCACTCCAAAAGGTTGCTGGGCTTTATTTGTATTAGCTTTAGTCAGTTTTTGTGTGTCTTGTCAGTCACTGGTTGCCCTTTTTATTGTCTAGGGTTAGTTATTTGAATGATTGTGTCACACTGACCTCTTTTAAGGGACCATTTTAAGGTTTCCGTCCAATATCATCACAGAGGGACGTGTACAACCAGGGGGCAGAAAAGATTTCTTAACATGGCTGCTTTTGTAGAGCTAAGAATTAAAACAGATGGACAGGGCTGTTAACTTCACCAATAATGGATGGAAGTTATTTAGTATTTTAAGGGGATCACCGTCTATTTCTCAGAGCAGAAGAAGAGTGCATGGAGTCCATTAAAAGACCAAAGCAAGGTCCCAAAAGTCCCAATGTTCAAATTCTACATTGCTTCCTTTCTACATTATAAAAATAATCTCTCCAAAGAAAAATGCATATGAAGATTGTCTATCAAATGTGTAGTCACTTAAAGTTGAGTCATTAGCCAGAATTTAGTGCCAGCAAAGCATCACCTAATGCCTTGAGTCGTCAAGTTGACTAAAGCAAAGGTTGGGATTTCTTTATCATGTTGCTGATGTTTAGGCCTGAAGGAGCATGCTCAGACTGTTGGAAACATGAGCAGGCTTTGCACTGATAGTAAGTCAGGATCCTTTTAATGACAGCTGCTGAAGCTTTCTTACAGAAGATTGCTTTGCTCTTGAAGGTGGTGCTGTTGCTTCTCACAATACAAATTGATTAAAAAGGGAAACCCTCTTCCTTAGAAGTAGAATCAACATTTATTAAAAAAAAAAAAAAAAAAAAAAACACCAAAAAGCATTTCTGTTTTCTCTTCTCTCTCTCTTTGCAAGTAGAATCTCTTGCAGTATTTGCCCTAAATAACAGTTTCCATAACAACAGTGACTGCCCTTAGAAAAAAAAAAAAAAAAAGAAAAAAAAGAATTAAACATCCAGCTCTTCCACGGAATGGGATGAGGAAGCATGCTTTCCTCCTGCATCTGGGTGCATACACTTAACTTTGGAGGGCACGGTATAGTGCTCACAGTACATGGTTCTCTACATACTTTAAAATGAGTAAGAGCCTCTTTGAGGATCTTCTAATGGATGCACAACAGCAAGAATGCAAACCACATTTTGAGAGGCCAATCAGCTTGGACTTTATCATGAATGTTTTGATAGTTTAACTATATTTCATATCGCACACGATCAACCGTTTGCCCCTACCTTTTCCACTCCAGTTGTTGTGGGGAACAAGAGGTTTGGCTACTCCACTTCTAATTTGTCAGCTGTCAAAAAAGCCCTTGCAGAAGGACACAGATGAACATAGCCTCACACTGACAAGGCTTAGATCTGATAGCAACTGCCCATTACCTCCACAATGTCAATAATGCCATGAAAAAACATTACTTTGAAAAGGATACTTTAATACTCCTCTCAGCTGTGCTTTTACCTATCTCCCCTGCCAGTCAGATAGTGTGGGTGCTTCACTCCCCACCAGACCTCCAGGTAGCTAATCAACTCTGACTGGCCTGCCTGGAATCAGTGGCAGCGGATTCTTTGAGGAGCACAGCTTTGCAGCAGGGATTAATCTCACTGTACTAAAGTATCTCCTTGGCAGCTGTCCTCGTGTGCTGTCCACCCCATTGATTGTGTCCGTCTGTGCAGGCAGAACTGCATAATTCTATTTAATGTATGAAGAGCAGGAAGGTCCCTGGCTTGTCACAGGCTGTGTGGACCGATCCAACTGGCTTCAAGCTAATGTGGCCTGGCAGGTCGCCCTGAGGGCACAATGTGGTTTTAGGGTTCACAGAGACGGACTCATTCTGCCCATGCCCATTTGTCAAAAAAAAAAAAAAACCATGGCAGAATTGTATCTCCAGGTGATCTGAAAAAACCCGCAGACAGTGTGAGAGACGGAGAGGATGAGGGAGAAAGAAGATGACAACCCAAAAACAGATGAAAAGAAATCACAAAAGAATATGAGGGATGCCTATTGATTGTTAAAAGGAAAGCAAGCACCTGCTGCTTTTGGGCCTTTCTTATTGATGTGAAATATGACATATAAATCATACTTACGTTTCAAAGTCCCAAAAAAAGTCCATCTCTTTGTTACATTAACCCTTTAAACACCTACTATGTACATTCAAGTGTCATATATTCCTCAACACATATTTAAACACATATTTAAGTTGCAAATCTTCTGATTTTTAGCCTTTGAAAACACATGATTCTCTGTTTACAACTCAGTCAAAGCAAATCAAGTGCAGAGGAACCTGTATGGCATCATTTTTTTAATGGTTATCAATTCACAGTATCATTTTGCAGGGTGAGGATGAGTCCTCACTACAAGGTTGGGAATATTAGGAAACAAGGCTTCGTATAGTATGTAAGACACTTTATTAATGTCATTTTTTGTTCTTTGGTTGGATTGATGCCAAAAATAAATAAAAAGATTATTATTTTAAAAAGTGCTGAGGTTTAACCACATACAGTTATGCTCACATGTATTCATACCCTTTCATTACAGAAAAGGCTGAATTTACAACAGTCACTCAAAAAACTGGAGACTTAAAAAAGGAACAATAACTAAAAAATTGCAAAAATATGATTTAGTCATATAAGACACCAATTTTTCATTTAATTGAGTTATAGAAATAAAAAAAAAAAAAAAAAAAAAAAAAAAAAAAAAACCAAACAAATTGGTCCTGGACAAATTAGAGCACTTTGCTATTTTGTCCCACTAAACAGTGGGACAAAATACCTGTCAACAGGTGCAGAGGTCTGACTGGGAGGAACAGAAAACACTTGACTGTAGAGGAAACATTAAAGGATTGTTCAACAAAATATTAGTTTATGAGTGATGTAATATGTAATAAATTATGTTATTTGTTTGCGTTTTTAAAAAAATATTTCTATTGAACCAGAATTAGAAAATAATGTGATGATTTTCATAAAATTTTTATTTATTGTTACTTTAGTCAATTTCAGCTTATTTTACAGGCAGCTGTTTTATTTCTCCTTCTTTAATGAAAAGGTATGAACACATATGAGCACAACTGTATATAGCCTACATATACATTGGCTTTGACACCATTTTTTGACAATTTTCTTCACAAGCCAATCATGACAACTTGGAGGGTGCAATGAAGACAGTCCATGCATCAGACTACCTGCACCTTTGTCAGTAACCTGATGTGTGTTACAGAGGGGATCCTATCCCAGACTAATAAGTATCTGGGGTAACTATATTAATTATATATTTATATATTAATTGTATTATTTTTCTCATATTTAGTCAAACTTCATATTACCAATAATTATTGTTAAATGAACACCGATTTGGCAGATTAATAGTTATTATTGTTTAAATTATACCACAGCTGTGACTATTTGTGCAAGTAAGCTGTTCTGAAATAAGGTCATCGACATGTATATGTGGGGAACTACAGAACTTATATCTGCCTGAAGTAAATTACACTAAAAATAACAGCTTTTTCTAACATTTTTTTGACATTTGTTTTTATGATGAAAGCACAGTGACGGACAAACTTGGAAAGTTGTTGAACTATAGAACACTAAAATGGCATATATGATTATTTTTTGCTTTTTTTTTCTCTTGTCAGATATGACATTTTTCTTTGACAAGTTATTTTTGTGTCAGCTTTTATCCACCTTATAGCTACTAATAAATACAAAAAATGTAAAATACTTTCTTTGCAGCATCACCACTGTGTTACAAATAACTTTTACCTGATTTAAAGCTTACTTACTTACTTAAAAGGAAAAAGCCAATTTGCTGCTCTGCTTTCCAGAAATACATGTATATAAGTACCAACAGTTTTAAAGATGCAAACATTTTGGACTAGTCTCATGAATATATTTACAGCAGCATTAATACTGCACAGCATAGCATCTGTTTATTTTCTATTGCTGTATGTGTGAGTGCAGACTGATCTATCCGAATGGAGAGGAATTTTGACAATTCTGTTTTTGTTGTTGTTTTTATCTACAATCAATACTAAATTTAACAATTATCAACCAACAAATAAGATACAAAGTAAGTTTAGAAATGGGTGTTATCTAAAGTTAGCTCTGTTCGTTTTTGTCAGGACTTCCAGACATGTATTAGTGTAATAGAATATGGTGTTGTTATTCTGTTGTCCAAGCCAATTCAGGAAAACCTTCTGACCTGCTCGATGGGAACATGTGATTTCTCACCTTTTTGGCCACATTGCATTTAATTTGACTTGTTTTTTTTTTTTTTCTGGTAATTATACAAAACTTGGGTATTTGGAAAACATTTTTAACCCAGATTCAGCCAGCAGTTTGTAATTTCAATGCAGTGTTTGAGATCATAATGCCACGACAGGAGAACAAAAGGCTCTAATTGGTCCATACGGTGCTGAACACTTTCTGATTGGTAGAGACACTCGATACAAACCTCCATCAAAGGCCAGCAGACAGTTAATAACAGTGGAAACAGAAATAATGTTTCACTGTGGAAAAATAATTACATTGCATTATTCATTTGCCCAAACAGACAAGTGCATGTTGTCTGTTTGGGCAAGAAATGAGTTTGTCCCCTGAACAAGCTGGCAACTGGTAGCGCCAATCAAAGTTTAAAGAAACTTAAAATAAACACATAACTCTTAGAATTAGTTGAAATATCAGTTTTTCCCCCATTTTTACAGTAATCTTGTAAAACATGAATGTGTTTTACAGAGAGATTAAAAGCATTTAAATTTGATCAAATGGAAACAAATGTGTGTACTCTGCTGGATGACAAAGGAAACGTTTTAATCATCTTTTATTAACCTTAACTGTCCTCTTCTTACCAGTAATCCCCAACCTTGGTCCTCAAGGCTCACCATCGTGCAGATTTCACATGTTTCCCGGCTGCAACACACCTCATCCAAATTAAATGGATGTCTGACAAGCTCTGTACTAGTCTATTATTTAGCCAGAGCCAGATTAATTTCAGCCAGGTGTGTTAAAGCAGGGAAACATCAGAAGTCTGCAGGACAAATGATCCTTCAACAACTAGAGTTGGGGATCCCAGCACTATAGCCTATATTTATAATTAATCTTTTTTTTTTCTGTTAATAAATTACTGACATTGAAATTTTCCTCATGTTCAAACAGTCAAAAAGTTTGAGGAAACTGTACATCGATGGCAAGATTTACTGACAACCTGATGGGTGAAATGAAGACAGTCCATGCTTGCAGACAGGCAGGTTTTCCTGTGGTGAGCTTCAGGACAGTGATGCCTCCAGAAAGGGACCATCTAGCCATATATTTTCTTACCACTTAGTCCAGTTCAGGGTCGCAGGAAGCTGGAGCCTATCCCAGCAGTGACTGGGCAAGAGGCGGATACACTGTGGATAGGTCGCCGGTCCATCGTAGACATAATGAACCAATACAGCTAAAAAAAAGTGGACATTGAACCTGTCAAATTTTAATAACGTATTGTTTGGTTCAGACAAATGTTTTCAGCCTTTGTCTATAGTAAACAATTAATGTAATTAAACTGAGAATTCCCCCTTCCTAAATGAGGCTGGAAGACCGCAAATACACCATCATCTGTTAGATTTAATTAATCATTTGCAAATGTTTTAATAAATCTAACAGAAAGATGGTGGGGTTCTGTTGTCTTTGTCATAAAATGATCCCAAAAGCCCTCATGTTATTATAGCTGACCACCTGAGGACCAGGAATTCATGATGAAGTAGGTGTTGAGATAAATGTATCTATATGGATGGATGATAAGTTCAGTATTGCAGTAGCAAGAATGTGTTGCCTGTAAGTCAAATACCAGAACAATGAAGTTTCACATTAATGAGATGTAGCAGCTGCCAGCAGGCAGCACTGGGGTTGGTGATTTTTTATGTTATCTGTTGTAACTATGAGCAAACATTAAACAGGATTCTCTAACCAGCCTTCAAAGACCATTGCGAAGAGAATACTAATCAAATAGAGGCTGTGCTCACTAAGCTTTAATCAATGCTATTATTAATGGTTGACTGCTCAAGACAGAAAGAAAAGCCAGCTGCAGAGACATTTCACACCTTAATCAGGTTGAAAAATGGCTGTTGCAGCACTAACCGCGTTGCCTACAAATATGTCACTGCTCATTTTGGGGCTTTTTATCCAGGCAGACCACAGTGCCACAGTTGCTTTTGTCAGTTTAGAAAGCAATAGCACACCAAGACCAGTGATGAGATCATAATAACCATAACAATACTGCCAATAAGATGATGTACATCAGATGTTTTGCTCTGATTTCTATTTAATATCCAATAATGTTTGAAAGACATGAACAAACCTCCAGTTGATCTGATTTAGACTCAATATTAATGGTTACAGTTTGTGTTTAGCAAATCATGAATACTATTAAACTGACATAATGCAGCCATATCACATCTTAAGCCACATAAGGCGATCAGATTTTAGACAGGAAAGCATCGCAGCAGCATATTTTTTAAAATAATAATGTGATAATTATAACTCATCTGTTGGGATTCATGAAATGAACTTAAACACATCTAAGTGTTGAAACACGCATAAGTCTAAATCTTATTAAAAAAAAATCTTTTTTTAGCCGATATTTAACATTTTTCCAAGCAACTTTTTACACATGAGAACATTGCAAACAGGTGTTTCCTTTTTTGCTTTTCCTTAACTTGTTTTTACAATGTTGCAGGCAACACATCCTAAATGAGGGAATATTAGCACAAAAAAAAGACATTTTTATCTGTTTGAACATTTAATATCTTGCTACTGTATTGCAGGATTCTCCATGCCTCGAGAGTGTTGTGTAATGTGTGGTGTGTGCTGTGTTGTGTGGTGCGTTGCAGCAGGGAAACTCCCGACCTTTGCAGGACCGCAGATGGCGACCTCTGCTGCAGGGCATTCAGTAGAATACAGGTTGAAAGGATTTGCAACTCACTGCATTTTTTTTGTTCATGTTTTACTCGACACCTCAATTTTTGGAGCTTATCCAGGACACACCGACACAAACACCTGGCTGATACAATTTCTATAAAAGTGACATTGATTCTTACATATCCAAATTAGCATGATAACTGTGTATCCGTTTAAGTGCTAACTGAGCAGCTTGAATGTCATTCAATCTGACAGACACATCAGACCCCAGCTCGTAGTCATATTCAAATCTTTTATTCTGTGCTGTTTGGCCCGGTCACTTCTCAGCCCCAAACTCAGACAAACGTCCTTTAACCACAAACCCATGAAGTTTTACATTTTATTAATAGCAACATCAGAGTACTAAATGTACAGAGGACGAATCCAATGAGAATCGCATTTACAGTGCTTGCAGATACAGATCTTAGTAGTACAAGAGTAACCAAATCAAAGTCACCTCGAAATTGAAACGTTTACCAATAACTACAAAAGGAAGAGATGTGGTTCATAAGACACAAAATCAAAAGTTATACAACATTTAGCCGTCACAGAGACAGACTGGAGTCCCTTTTTGTGGAGGTGTGTATGTGTGTGTCTGTATATACTAGTCTTATACAAAAGTTAACAGAGGTACTCATTGATATATTAAACACAAATATAAAAAGTTTAAGAGTCACAAAGTACAAACTCTTCATTTTTATGGCAACGACACAACTTCAGGTTCCTTCATGGTAGGTATGAACTGTGATTGTAAGTCAGCTTCTATGAACAAACCACTGTGTGCTCCCAGGTGAAAAGCCCTTCCCTCCCACCACCCCCGAACCCCAAGTGAAAATAAATATTTTATTACAACCTCCACACCCCATGATACTTAAACTCAGTTTATAATTCTTGCCATTTTTTTTTTTTAAATATATATTTTATGTATGTTTTTTGACACCCAAATCTTCTGATTTTGTCTCTGAAGGGATTGATGACTGCATTTATCCCTTTCCTGTTCAATAGCAATATGTCACTCGATGCCGTACAGTGGTACTTCCTGCTGTCTTCATACAGCGCTAGTTCCTACTCTCCATCTGGCAGAGGGATTATAGGAAAATTATGGGTGTTGCAATGTGTTTCTATTTTTTTCAAGTCTGGGTAGGCACTGACAGCGACAGTGCTTTAGCTCTTGTGAATAGAAAAGTAAAAACATGACCCGAGAGCAGAGTCAGAGCCCTCCGCTTTAGATAGATAAGCGCACAGTATGTGACTTTCAAAAATGGGTGATAAAAAGCAAAGTGAGGAGCCACAGTTTCCTGACTGTTAAGAAATTATTTCCGTAAGATTTGCTGTCAAAACAAATGTTTCCCTCTTCTCGCAGTCTCACCTCATTGAGCATCCTTTCAATTTCGCTGAATCTGAAACCAATGTTGTCACCTTCAGTGCCATGTGTAATGTGTTTCATGGCTAACCACACACAAACAGACATGATTAAACGGAGCTGATACACTAATTCATTTCATTGCATGTTAAAGTTTCCAGTAATAAGGTGGGGGCAAAAAAGAAAAAAAGGAGACCTTGAAGATGTCAACGTCTGATTAAAAAAAGACATATGTCAATAAGTTCTACTCCATATGTCTGACATGCAAACAGGAATTATGGTCCCTGTAGATGTGCCACATCCCTTCATGTTGACAGGAAAAGCCTTGCTGATTGATAGCTTGTTTGTGCTGACGTTTTCATGGGTTGCTGAAGAGACAGAAATGGGAGCCGCAAAAGACAAAAATTGTTGTGAAAAAGGCATGTCAAGTCCCCCGCCATCATCTACTGTCTCCTGCCTCTGCCCGCACAGCTCTCATATGGTGTCCCCTGAATTAAATGTGACCAAGCAAAAGGAATAATTTTCCTCCTTCTTAGCCATGGCATACCAGACTCATCAGCTTTCCTGAAAGATAAGCTGAAATGGGAGGATAGCATGAAATATTTGCTTGTATATGAGATTTCAGAGAGAGGTAAAAGAAGAATTGTGTTTTATGGTGATGTCGCAAGACATTCTTGCTTGTTTAAATGCCTAATAGCTGCTATTTTTGTTTATTCTTTGTGTCAATTTCAAATTTGGATGAGAAGTTTTTTGTAGCTAGTAGGCCTTTCCCAGCAAAACAAGGTTTTCAAGGCAAAATTTGTGAAAACCTCTTCAAGATTTTTTCTTTTCTTTGTTAATTTTTCACATCCAAAGAATCATAAATCTATCATTCAGAGTTTTGTTATAAATAACAAACTCATAAGTAACATACTCGGATGCTTCACACTGACATTTCACATTTCTCTCAAATGTGTGGCAACTGCAGATACTTTCTATTGATAAAACGGTTCACAGCAATCCAGAGAACTCGCATGGTCACAAATGGTCTTACAATCATCAGAAGGCTCATGGAAGCTTATAGCACAACTGGAAATGAAGGAGAAACAGAACTGTTTTCATAGATTTGGCTACAACAGCACTCAGTAAGTTCACAACATTGCTAAAAATAAGCTTGGTAGGTCACATAAGGCCTATAACACAAATCCCCTTAAAGCCTGTATGTCACATCTTTCAGAGACACGTTTGACCCCTGCACTTTATGTAATCATGCATGCATTCTTGAGGTTGTTTTACTCTCCTCTCCTCTATCCTCTAGCCTACAGCCAGTAACATCAAAAAGCGTCTTAGAAAGACATTTTGAAGGATGTTTCAATCCCTAAAACGCATAGGAAGGAGAAAGCAGACTTGCTGAAGGAGCTATCATCGGTGATGCACCCGTATTTCTTTTGCAGAATAGCTTTTAGCATCTGTTCCATCTAAAGGAGCACAAAAAAATTATATCATCCTAATTTAATTGAAAATGAATACATAATATAAAGAACTTCAATGCTCAACTCATGCTTTTACAAAACAATAGTTCGATTATTCAGATGGGTCTAATATAGTCTTTGACTATATGACGCACAAATTGCAGAAGAGGTAGGAAGCTTGTATGACTTATTTTAAGCAATGTTGGTTGTAATTAAGTACTACATTTAAAAAAAAAAGAAAAAAAAAAACAGAAAAAACTGTTGGCCAAAGCTACAAAACACAAGTAGGAGTCAACAACAAAACTATTTCGGGCTAAAGCTGTGGTTAGGTACAGCAGAAGCTAAATGTTAGCAAGCTAACATTGTTAGCAAGCTAGCATGTTGTTCAGCAGATATAGTGTTTCTATTCACTATCCTGGTTTAGCATGTCAGTTTGTTGGGAGGATCCTCTGTAACACACTGGCCACTGTGACACTGCTGTCACAAGAGATATGCCACTAAATATGTAAAAATTAGAGTGAAGCTGTAACTATTTTGAATATGTGTTTCTTTTTTTACCATGATGATGAAGGGGTCACATTGATCAACTTCAGTGTACTCAACAATTTATTTCCCTGATTTTTTTAATGTTGTAATTCCAGTTACACGTGTGACTAATCTTAGATTCTCTGGGACATTTGTAGCAACATGTAGAAACAAATACAAAATGAGAAACTTGACAAATGGATGTAACCCAGTCAAAATCAGGTTTAGGTTAGTTTCTTGGCAGCTACTGTTGGAGTTACAGTATTTTTGTATGTATATATAATTATTATTTTTTCATTAATGTGATGAGACACTCTATTAAAAGTCACGTAAAAATGATGTTTAAGAAGAGTAAGTAATTGATTTTCCAGCCAACCATGAATACAACAACCCCAGATATGATCACAACACTTGGTAAAACCACACGCAATGTTACTTTCAGATATTCCACCTGGAAATCACTCTTCAGCCCGTGAACTATTGCAGCGTCTACTGAAGTATTATACTGGTTAGCTAAAGATATAATACAAGTACTGCTTGAAAGTGCAGATAAGAAGCTTGGCACAAGGTTAGTTTTGTGTTTTGAAAGAAATACTGTAGATACACATGTAAACAAAGACACTATCCCCGACCTAGCTGGAACCTTCCCAAAAAATGAGAGATCTTGAAAAATAGAACACACCTGTACACAAATAGAAGCAAATATATAGAAAATACATTTACACGTGTATATTATACAGCTAGTTTCATAACCTTCTGATTGGTAAGATAGCACTCTCTTCATTCAAAAAAATATATGTTATGTCAAAGAAGCAACACAGCCTGACGCATGTGAGGCTGAACTGGTGTGTGTCATTTATAAGTGGTTTTTATGTCGTGAATGAGTCAGAGCAGATTTTTTTTCTTTTTTTTTTTCTTTTTTTGCACCACAGTGTTGAATCAAACTATCTTCACCCCTTCTGAATGGCTCATATTTATACATACTTGTCTCACTTGGACAATCTTTTTCGAGATTTCTTTAAGGAACCGAGGCTAAAAACCACTTAAGTGCATGAATGCAAATTATCTGTCAGCACTCAGTGGAAGCCATTGTTTTAATCTGTACATATTGCTGTCTGCAGCCAAAAATGTTTACAATTAAACAATTGTATTTGTGCTTTGTACAAACCCACAGCACAATCAAAGATATATCAATAGACAACTTCCACTGGAGCTTCCTAGCACAAAGCTAATCAGAGCCTGGAGCTGATGATAAAATCATTGGTGCTAGAAAAATCTGAGGAGAGCTTTGCTATCTTTCCTCTACACAGTTTCCTGAAATTTACAGAATAGTTTGGACCAATTTGGTGTTGGCTAATGTACTGTATTAATCCCTTCCCTTAAAAAAGAAAACAGAGGAAATGCAAAATTTTACATTTATAAGTTACTTAATCTTAATTTTAACTGTCTCAAAACACTTTCTGTGGCAGCTGAAATTCTGATATGCTCGAATTATTAACCTCAAGTACAATGAATCTGGAGAGAGCTGCACATTTGATCACAACACATTTGATGAGGGAGTTTCTTCCTGCTCAGCTCCTGCATTATAAAACTCATGACTGAAATCATTTGGGACATCCTGAGGGACATCCCTTTGGAACATCTGACGACTTCTTCTTCAGTCACTTTATGTACCATCTTCCAAAAAACTGGTTCAGATTTTTTCAAGTTTCTGACTTGCAGAGTTTTAGGTTTCAAAAGGAACTCATTAAAAGTGAACCAATCTGGGTGTTCAGTTACTGAGAGTGGATTCAATTTTTCATCTTCTGTGGTATTTATGCAAACTACACCATAAATCATGAGAATTTAATCCACCCTTTATCATGGATACTTGCATGTAAACCAGTGAATTTATCCCACACAGTTGCTGAGTTAAGGACCAATATGACATGTGCAAGACAGCTAGACAGACCTGAGACGGTATGAATGTCCTGTCTAGCTTCATGCATGATATTGTCGCCGTATGCAGTATAACTAGATATGAATTTGCTGCTGTGGCTTTGTTGTTGCCTGCACCACAGAAGCCTCTTGGTTTTTGTTTTCCATATTAAATCAAATACAAATCTCACATAATTAGCAGTTGACATGGGTATTAGTTTCCAGATGATTACTCTGTTCTCATCTCAGTTAAGGGTGGGACTATTTCAACTGTGATGTGTTCAGTGATTTGGACTTCCACTGTTAGAGCTGTGGCATTCTCTTCTTTATACAAAAATAGACATAACTATTCTGGTTTAAAATGGGACCAATAGAAACAATCTCCTAAAGTCAAATGTCCAATAAAGCATATACCATCCATTTTTCCACTGTTTCTCATTCCTAGCTTTATAGAGAAGTGATTCATATAAATATCATTTAGACTCTTTTGCAACACATTTCTTTAAACTAGTTCAAAACATATTCAAATACATTTGTTGTTCTTTTTTTTAAACTTTCACATTTCTTTAAAAAAAAAAGAAAAAAAAAACGTAATTGGAGTTGATACAGAGTTAATATAACACTCTTTGTTTAGTCTTTCAATATTTTTTTTTCTTCAAACTTCCATCTATTCAGGTTGTGGCACATAGTGGCATTATTGGCACATTGTTCAGAAAAAACAGTTCATCTTCCACCCAAAGCAGCTCCGTGGGCTCCTTTGTCAAAAGTCAAATGATTTCCTTGAGACATCCGCGACGTCCACAGTCTTGTTCCATATGTCCTGTAAATATATCTGTATATAATCTATATCTAAATGGATGTAAGTTCCTGGAACGATGGAATGGCAGCTTTATGGCTGCCCTGCTTGTTATTTCTAGAAAAATAAATATCTTCAGCAGAGTTCAAGGAGTGATCAGACTATTTTACAAAAGAAGCTGTTTTGTGTGTTTCTTGTTTCCAGTGGGTTCCTGTGAAGATGCAGAAAACAAAAACTCCAGTTACTCCTCAGTATGGGACCAGAGCAAAGACAAGACTTTAAACATTAGCCTACTTTCTAGTTATTTTAGGAGGGAGATTCATGCCTGAGATTCATGTCTGGCCTTAAAAACATGTTAAGTTTTGCCTGCTTTTTAAAACAGACTGAAGAAACATGCTATTTCAGAAGCAAATCTGTTGTTAAGGCAACATTTGCACCAAACAAATACATAACGTTTGCAGAATGACGAGGAGCATAGAGAGCATGCTGTGGAGAGCTTAGCTGAGTAATGTGTGTCCAGACAACACTAAGGCCCTGTCCTCTCACTACACTACCTGCAGGCAATATATTCCTTTGAAAATCTGGGTCAATAGCAAACGTTACGCCTCCCCCTTGGCTTCCAGTAAAACTGTGAGGCCGGAGCATGTGTTCAATGCTAACACTTCCACAATTTCAAATGCAAGGCCATCCTGACAAGAATTAGTCGTGCACAAAAACATCTTACTCTGGTAAAAAGCGCCTTTACTCCTCCTTTACTTCAGGTGTAAGAATGAAAATGGCACCATAAATATTAATGAAGAAGTTCGGATATCATCGGAAAAATAATTAACTGTGACCATACCGTTTATTATTACTGATATATGCATAATTAGTCTCTTATCTCTAACAAAGACTTGTGATACTGCTCTGAACTGGATATCTCATCCCATTTTTATCACTGCGCAGAAGATGGAAGGGAGCATAATCATGTCACAAATAACAAACATATGCCAAGTTTCCCTCTATTCCCAAAGTGGGGCAGCGTTACCACAGGGAACGAGGTGGCTAAGGCTCAGACGAGGATTTTCAGAGGGGGGTAAAGTGGAACAGTACCCACCAGAGCATGAATTCAGGAAGTCTTTTCCACCCACAGAACATGAAGAAGGCCTTCAGCTCATCAACAAGAGATCTCAAACCATTTCTCCGACACGAAGGCCACGGGAATCAGTTGTCTTTCGGTGGGGGAGGGCCTGTTGGGTGAAACACAGGCAGTTAGAACGATAAGCTGATTGACGCTAAAGGGACATTAGTGCAGAGGAGAAGCATCTTTATTTCCCCACTGACCTCATACACTGCATTACCGCAGTTAGCACAGTAATACTGTCACACACAGTAAAAACTAAAAACAAACAAACACACATTTACTCATCAGAAAAAATGGCATCAAACCTGAAAAATGTACCGAATAAAATTCTTCCATTCCTGATCATAAATTCAACCAGAAACTAAATGAATCATCCAGCCCTCCCTGCTTCCACTCTGTAATGAATCTGCTGCAGGGTTTGGATACACTGAGTAAGTGTGACCATCTTTGCTGCAGCTTAGATGACTGGGACTGTTATTCACTCAGAGAATAAACGCAGTCAATAATACCATCGCACCACCCACTTAATGCGTACGTGATTTCTGTCAACATACCTGTCAGTTTAAATCCCAAAGAGGGACATGTCCTGATCCCCAGAGAGGATCAGTTTAAACTCTCCTGACTGTTTCTTAAGTCAAAGAAAAAAGAAAATAGATCACCCAAGCAGGTTAACCTGATTCTGTCGAGTAAAGTACCAACACCGTAATACCAATATATCATTATTTAAGTAGATTTTGCCAAGCACATAGATATCTGTGTGTCCTATAAAATATGTCAGGAAATGACAGTGAAGAGACATCTTTTTTTCCATGAATCTATAAACTTATTATCCAGCAATGAACATGCTTTTTATGCGCAGCTTGAGAGTCTTTTAACACGAGATTCAGCTGAATCTCAGGCACATTGTCAGAGAACAAGATGGCAAACATTAGTGTGTAAGGCACACAGTCTTTTGTATAGATTTATATAAACAAACATCTAAGTAATGCCGGGCGGACACTGTGCGATTTTGAGGGGATTTCACCACGATTTTGCCGTCGCAGACCACGCTGCGTCATCGTGGAAACGTAGCGTCGGGATGTCCGGTCGGTAGGTCGTAAGCCGTACAGTGTGAGAACACTCATGTTGCTGCTACGTTCTAACTAACGATGATGCTGCGACCTCCCGATCAAACTTCTGGCATGTCAGAAATTTTCCCCGTCGCTCGTACAGTGTGAGTGGTGTTACATCACGATTCTACGTTCACACATGTGCAGAAGACGCCGGTGGAGCTTTAAACAATGGTGGGAAACCCCAACTTCAGATGTGTGCGGTGGACACAGCTGCTAGAAGAGAGATTAGTAGAGCTATGGAGAGAACACGAGGTTTTCTTTTTTTATTTTGTTTCAGCGCACACAACTGCAACAACTTGCTGCCTGCTCGCCATCTTGTTGTCAGGCACGCTGTGGTTGTCATAGGAACTAGGAACCTTTGTTTTTCGTTGTTCACACTCGAGCACATCGTGCCGTCACACACCGACTGACGCCGACAAGTAGTTGTGGTTGTCAATAATCGTGGCTGACAGCAGTCGTACAGTATGAGTACACATGTCGTAGGGTCAAATAGAGTACGAGGGACAAACCAAGTCGTGCAGTGGGAGCATTTCCCCGACAGTCAGACTTCTAAAATCGCACAGTGTCCGCCCAGCATTAGACTAACTGGGGCTGAGACAAATCCTTTAAATGAGAAGAAGGATGTGCGCATCGGTGCTTGTCATTTCAGAGTCCTCCATCTCATCTGTTTGCTTTTCTGCTATTATTCCATCCTTATGAGTTCAATGTGCAACTTATTAGAACATTTATCTCTTTATGCAACTATTCTAATCAGGTAATAGATTTATTCTTGCTCTGCGATGGACTGGCGAGCTGTCCAGGGTGTACCCTGCCTTTCACCCAAAGACTGCTGGGATGGGCTCCAGCTTCCCCTTGACCCTGACTTGGATTAAGCGTTTATGATAATGAATGAATGAATGAACAAACAAATTTATTCTTGCTCTTTTTTATGCACCCTTTTTTAGTGATTTAGCTTTTAAAATATGCACCAGACAGTGTTGCTTCTAGTCAGAGTCATTCACTGTCTGCTACTGAGAATGTATCATAACATCAAGGTGTCAACAAAAATTCAGAATTCACTTGCTCCATTTGTGAATTTAAAAGAGAAGTTGTTGGTTAATATAGTGTTTACTAACTCAAATTTTACTGATAAATGTTATAAAGTCCACGTGAAAAAGTATCTTTTATGCATGGATATTTTCATATAATATGTTAAATTGCATATAGTGCCAACAGAATAGCTCCAGGACAACGTTAAGGGAACAGATGAATACATCAGTTGATTGATATTTGGGAATTACAACTTTTATTGTACAGAATTTTTATTCTTCTATCAGAACTATAATCATGTCATGCTGCTGTCCTTTATTAACAGGCTGCTTAGCTCAGTAGGTTATAAGAAATGCTTGTAAGCAGAACTTTCTTAATTTAGCTCCCTCAGGGCTGCTCATATTGCAAACCCGAGTAAAATCTGGGCTAGACACAAATATTTGATCTTCATCGGGGCCTAAACATGTAAAAGCTTTCACTTTTAAACATAATATAGGTGTATGGCTATGGATTATTTAATGTCTTTTCAAGATAAATAAATTAAAAGAAAAATCAATGCTCCACTGGGTTGTGATCCGCTTGTGATTCCAGAATATTTAAGCCACTAGACCCCAGCAACATCTGGTGTCTGTAGTGGACTGGCGTCCACTGGGAAAGGATTCCCCATTAGGAATTTGCCTGACCAGCAGAGGAAATATTTCAGTGTGAATCCACCTTTCTCCCACCAACGTACCGGTTTCCATTGTAAGCAGTCTTGTAGACAGGTGTCTGCTGGATCATCTCATCAGTGTAGATTGGCACGGCAGTCCGAACGCACTCATGTGAGCACTGCAGGCTGTCGTTGTAGGCAGTGAATATGTCCACTTTGCTGGGCACCCGGGCCGGGGTGAAGTCTGTCAGGTTTTGGCAGCTTTCCTCTTGCTGGTGGATCTTTCGCTGATGGCTATTGTGACGACCATTTCCAGACTGCGCACAGCTACAAAAACACGCACCAAAGACAAAAAACAAACATAAAATCATACCTTGTGCCTTGGGATTTCTTATCAATCGTAAGAACCTGCAGCTATTGAGCTGCACGTCAAAAGTAAAGGAATCTTTCCTACCAGTTTTTAAGGACGAGTGTTGTGATCAAGGCTGCGATAACCATAATGAGAGACACAGTGATTGTGATTATCTGGTGCACTGCCAAGCCTGCAAGAGGAAGAAAAGCACAAAGAAGGAATCAATCATTTATGTAGAAAATGTTTTCACTGCTGCAGATTACACTCTGTGCTTCTTTTTAGTGTTCGGCGTTGAACTCCTGCACAAGACTGAGATTAACGTCTGCTCAGTATTGCAACTTCTGACATCTTGGTGTTTAAAATGAACACATTTAGGAATTAATGGAGTCGATTAATTAGTTTACAGTACTGTATAAAGCTTCATTAGTACTCACACAAAGCTGTATTTTTCCTCACATCAAACCCTGCTCGGTTTTTAGCTTTACGTAGTATCTCTGTAGATTTTCCCCAAAGGTTTAATCTGAACATTAAGTAAAAGTAATTTTTTAATGATATGAAATATCAAATGAAATTTCAGATCAAAAGATAATGCTGAAAGGTAATGCAAGCCCTTTGAATGGATACAAGAGGTAGATTAATTGATCTTTGGGGCCATTGAAGAAAAAAAGCCTTGAAACCCAAACAGCTGTCAAGTATCCTTTTAACTCACTGACATCTAAGACTCCCATTTATCTTCTTTGTGTATAAATTTATATGTATATCAGCTCTAAATTCATCAAGAACAGCAAACAGTTAAATCCAACTGAAATCAATAGTTGGCTTTTATTTTTAGTTTTAGAAGCTGATTTAATTTCTTCTTTGAGCTCTGTTCTGTCTTCCGCTGAAACCTGAGGGTAATGTACGGCAGCTTATTGCTAACTTTGGCTCCCGGTTGGTTCGTAGCAGGTAACATGTAGATGCTTCTTAGAGAGAGTGCAAAGTAATGTGTGAGGCATCAGAAAATGCAGCTGTTTACAGTGAAATTCGTTATGTTCAGCCATCGGATCCATTGTAAATGTAAAAAATAACGAACAGTGCAGCAAGGAATTATGGATGCCTTGTTGCATCTATGTTGGATTTATTGTTACCTTGCAGCTCTATAGTTTGGTATCTGCCTTGGTGAATAAACTCATGCTATTGATGTCTTTACTTTTTAAGTAACTTGCAACAAATTAGCTTCTTATAACAGTCTTGTCATCTCATTTTTAACTTAATTTGGCTTAAATGGCCTGATGTTGTTTACAGCTCTCTAGTCAACTTTAGTTGTTTATATATTCTTTATAGATATATATTAAAAAAAAAACTGATGTAAAGTTATTTATTCAAGTGTTTGTTCAGTATTTAAACCCTGCCTCTACATTAGAGCAGAACCAAAAAAAAAAGAAGGGACAGGCGGGAAAAGTGCAACTCCAGCCAGAAATTGTCCACAGCTCACAGCTCATAGCAACCAACTGTTCCCGTTTAACATAAACCGGGTTGGTTAGAGTTACATGCTCATCTCTTTGCTTCTCAAATGTCATTATAAGAGAAATTAAAACCCAAAGGATAAGGGAGCAACTGACAGAATGATCATTCTTATCAAACCAAAACTGGACAACAGAGAATAACAAAAGAATTCATCTCAATGTTTGTTGCTTTTTAATTCAAGAGAGATTACAAAGTCCATCAACCTCTGTGTGATCAGTCAAAACAAATGAAAGCATTTGTTCTTTAGAACTAAAGACGGTGTTCCTATTTAAACCCTAAAGACTGTCTTGTGTGTTGATTTATGTATTGTTTTTTAATCCCAGGACAGTAATCCATAAACAAACCTGTGCAGTACATGTCTAAAGTGAGGATTAGTTCGAGCCCACTGCACTGTAGTTTAAGGGGAGTATTTGTGTGGGTGAGTGATAAAGCAAGTCCGACACAATGACACACTGCAGCAGGTGACATACTGCAGCAGGACAAAAAATAAATAAATAAAAAAGAAGAAAAGAAAAGCCATCATAATGAAAATGCCCACATGGGCCTTATACATCTCACCTCTCCATCAGCCAGCTGCCTGGCTTCTGATCCAAGCCAATTTGTCTTCTGGAAACGTTCAAAAGGAAGTGCTGCTCGCTTATTTTGGAAAAGAACACAACCTCTTCTCTGCTTCCCTGCAGCCTGGACAGACTCATGTTAGATAATAAACTTCTGAGGGCAGGGCTAAGCAAAAAGACAGACCGGGTCAACCTTGGATTAATGATATCTCCGCCTGGCTCTGGGAAGCCTCACCTTCCCAATGCAATCAAAGTCCCTTGCCACGGTAAAGGCACATTAACTTATCTGGCAAGTAATTTGCATTGCCCGCGTATCCCCTCTCTATCCTCCATTTCCCTCTCTGGCCATCTTGGCCTTACGTTTTGAAGCTGTGAAATTGAAAATATTAACTTATAAATTCACACCTGTTCAGGCTGAGGCACAATAGAGCTTCCCTCTAACCTTGATCAATACCTGAGGTCGCTGCTGAGGCTTGTTTCGACCGATGCTCATGTCAGATTAAAGAAAGGAAATTCTTCCAGAAATCAAACTGGACTTTGTAAGTTTAAACAGTCAAACCATAACAGATCTAATCACAATATAAAAATATATCATGTTGTTCCCCACTCCATCTTCTAATGGACACTGGTCAAATATAGCAGCAGAATCTGACTGGCTAAACTGGTAAACAAGTTGTGCATTAAAGTGATAATGTGCAACAAATTTCAGGGCATTTAAGTCAAAGGAGCTCATTAGGAGTTGCATCACACCGCAATGCACGGCCGAAATTTACACACAGTCTCGGTACAGTTCTCTAATGAAACAAATGAGGCCAGGAACGTGGGGCCCGGTGACACAAACACAACATTAAGCCCATTATAAGCTAATTTCCAAGGCACAACGGTTAAGGGTGCAGAGATAATAGAACGAATGGGTGACAAATATGAGTGCAGAGGCCAGTTCTATTTCCATCCAGGGCTGCATATTGGAGGGATGAAAATTTGGCCTGGGAATCTAAAACTCATTGTGTCCTGGCAGTGAGGGGGAAAAAAATCACCTTTGGCAGTCACCTTGCTTCAGAGATACCCGGTGAGTTTTTGTTTGGTCAAATCACTGTCAAACAAAGACAAGCTGAGGGAACAAATGAGGGAGAAAAAGAAGAGAAATTGATATGAAGGGAAGGACAGATAGTGTGCAACTGCTGGCAGTGGGGTTTAAGTCACCATCAGGGCTTCTAGTAAAGGCTTTATTGGGATTTTTGATGCACATATCAACAGAAAGCATGTGGTTGGATGATGCTTGCTTTTGCAAAATACTTCTAATATGACAGAACCAGCTTGTAAGGAAGAAGTCCGTGGGGGGGGGGGGGGGGGGGGGGGGTCCGTAATTATGCATAGCAGGTAATCTGTGGTTTGCAGTGTTGCACTTTTAAAATTCCTTACACAATGTCCCTCTACATTATTGTAGTAATTTTTAGCCTGAACATATCAAATGCATTTTTATTGATCAAGCAAAACAATGTTTACCTCAGAAAAGCAAAAAGGTCAAAAGGGAAAAAAAAATACAGTCAGGATGAAAGGAAACTGTATTGACAACATTTTAGATTTAATTTCTGTCAAAGTAATGCCTGCAAACAAAATATAATGTCAGATCAAATATAATGTGTAACTTGGCGTTTCTATCAAAGACAAACAACTGTTCTCCAGACTCCAGACTGAGTAGTGTTAGTCCTGTTTACTATACCGAACACTCATTGTTGACTTGACACCAGACCAACTCTCAAGAGACAGCGGACATCATGTCAGCTCTTAAAGTAAAGAAAGAAATACAGGATTTACGATGTGCTGATAAAAACTGAATATTTTGCATGCCTGTTTGAATTAACTTCTGCCGCTTATCCGGGGTCGGGTCACGGGGGCAGCAGCCTAAGCAGGGAAGCCCAGACTTCCCTCTCCCCAGCCACATTTGCCAACTCTGCGGGGGGGATCCCGAGGCGTTCCCAGGCCAGCCGAGAGATGTAATCCCTCCAGCGTGTCCTGGGTCTTCCCCGGGGTCTCCTCCCAGAGGGACGTGCCTGGAACACCTCACCAGGGAGGCATCCAGGAGGCATCCTGACCAGATGCCCGAGCCACCTCAACTGGTTCCTCTCGATGCGAAGGAGCAGCGGCTCTACTCTGAGCCCCTCCCGGATGAGCGAGCTCCTCACCCTATCTCTAAGGGAAAGCCCAGCCACCCTGCGGAGGAAACTCATTTCAGCCGCCTGTATACGAGATCTCATTCTTTCGGTCACGACCCACAGCTCATGACCATAGGTGAGGGTAGGAACGTAGATCGACTGGTAAATCGAGAGCTTCACCTTCTGGCTCAGCTCCTTTTTCACCACGACAGACCGGCGCAGAGTCCGCATTACTGCAGACGCCGCACCGATCCGTCTGTCGATCTCACGCTCCATCCTTCCCTCACTCGTGAACAAGACCCCGAGATATTTAAACTCCTCCACTTGAGGCAGGACCTGACTCCCGACCCGGAGAGGGCAATCCACCCTATTCCGGCTGAGGACCATGGTCTCAGATTTTGAGGTGCTGATTCTCATCCCAGCCGCTTCACACTCGGCCGCGAATCGCTCAAGCGGGAGCTGGAGATCACGACCAGATGAAGCCAACAGGACCACGTCATCCGCAAAAAGCAGGGACCCAATCCTGAGGCCACCAAGTCGGATCCCCTCAACACCTCGGCTGCGCCTAGAAATTCTGTCCATATAAGTTATGAACAGAATCGGTGATAAAGGGCAGCCTTGGCGGAGTCGAACCCTCACCGGAAACGAATCCGACTTACTGCCGGCGATGCGGACCAAGCTCTGACACCTGTCGTACAGGGACCGGACAGCTTGTACAAGGGGGTCCGGTACCCCATACTCCCGGAGTACCCCCCACAGGAGCCCCCGGGGGACACGGTCGAATGCCTTCTCCAGGTCCACAAAGCACATGTAGACTGGTTGGGCAAACTCCCATGCCCCCTCCAGGACCCCAGAGAGGGTATAGAGCTGGTGCACTGTTCCGCGACCAGGACGAAAACCACACTGCTCCTCCTCAATCCGGGATTCGACCATCCGGCGGACCCTCCTCTCCAGGACCCCTGAATAGACCTTACCAGGGAGGCTGAGGAGTGTGATTCCCCTGTAATTGGAACACACCCTCAGAAGCGGCAGAAGATGGATGGATGGATGGATGGATGGATGTTTGAATTAACAACATAGTGAGTGTGTAACAGTGGTATAAGCATTATAACTCAAGCGAGAGAAAAATATTAAGTTTAAAAGTCATTTCTTAGGCTTGAAAGTGGTATTTTACTTATTTAGGCATGCGATAAATTATAATGTATTGGTATTTATCCCTTAACATAACTCATTATGCCTGCCCTTTATGGATGAAAATGATGGGTCATGGTTCAGTGTTAAATACAGCCGAGTTTCCTTCAGTTATGATCTTTGGTTTTTAAAAAGAAAGGCAAAATGATGCAAGCAGTTGCAAGATCGGTTCCCATGAAAATCAAGATTTAAATCTCGTTAAATCTCGTGTAGGATGTAGTGAAATTGACAAGCAAGGCCTCACTGAATACCTCCCACCTCTCCTTTCCAAGTGTTGAAAGAGAGTGACAGTGTTCAACAAACAGGTTGGTTTTTGGTTAATATAGTAATCTGATCTTGCAACATCAAGAAGAAGGAGAAATGGGACATATATAACTGGAAATTGCATTAATTCATGGCTTTTTGTATGTGCTCACTAGTTATCATTAAAGTAATGCTATGATAATGATTCCTGCCAACTGATAACCACAAAAACACAACAGTTTTATGTATGCAGAAGCTTAAGTCTTGCAAATGACTGATATTACTGACAACTGTAAAATGGCTCAATGTAAATTCAATTATGCATATAAGAGGGAAATGATAATGTCATGAATAATGCACAAGCAGTTACTTCCTAGATGACACAAAATAATAAGTAATATTGCAACCTAGCAACATTTGCTACACTTGTGGTACAACAAGGGAACAAAAACTAGGAAATAGCTACCATAGTGTCTAACTGCATCTACCTCTGGATATTTTTCCAGGAATCATCTTCTTTATGGGAGTAATTTCAACCACAGGAAGTTGTAGAGGAGAAGTAACAGCCCTCAAAAGTTACCTGGGAAAGACAGTGCTGTTGAGACGGCTAGCTGTCTAACAGGCTAATGGTGCGGCTCGTAGCACTGAACGTGTCTTTTGGTCGGATAATCCAAGCTTTTTTGCTCCAGCTTTGTGTCTCAGTCCTCTCAGGTTGAGTATCCATATTAACTAATAGTAAATCTGTTGAATCTGTAACAGGAATAGTTATTACTGTTCATAAAAAGACGTTCAAAGTCAGACAGCTAAAGAAATTAACAGCAGATACAAAATAAAGGAGGAGACAGAACTCATATGGATGCTGTAAAGCAGGTAAATCAGAGCAATAATGCATTCATATCTGATTGTTTCACAGCAGCTGTACTCCATGGAGTTCATTAAAAACCCTGTAGAAATGTGTAACATTGAGCTTTTTTTTGTTGTTGTTCCAATTGCATGTTTTTCTTGCTTGTGGCTGATCTTGTCTGTGAGACACTGAGATTTCTGTGGAGGTCAAGGCAGGTAGCAGTTGCCAGAATCGAATGTCAAGCTTAGATTGTTTTTTTCTAAACAGTAATGCCCTACATCCAAAACCCCATAGAAGTGTGTTACAGGGACATACTGAGTTGCTTTTACTGTTGGCTCAGCGCAGTAGGCGGATTATTCAGCAAGCACAGATGGGGTGGAGTGATACTCTTGAGCAAACTTAATTTGCCAAATCAACCATGAACCTCTGGCCTCAGTGGAAATGCAACAGATCCAGGGATGAAATAATCTCTTAGCGCCTGTAAAGAAAGGCACTCCAGACCGTTAAGTTCCAGGTGCTTTCGGTCAAAATCGTCCCTTTGCTAGCCACTACCATCGGTTAGTTTTTATCACTACGACTGTGTAAAATTATGTTAGAGGACATGACAGAAGAAAGGGAGACACTACATGCACTAAAAAATAGTTACCTCCACTGTGTGGATGTTTTATGGATCCTGTTGAATAGTTCATTGCTGAAACAGTTTAATACTATTAATAGTATTGAAGATTGAGTCTTGTGGGTGTTAAAGTGTGCTTTATACACTGTACCGATTACCACCTCTGCCACTCTCCACTTTTGCAAGTTAATAATATGCTAAACAAATTAAAACATTCAACAACATTTTTTTCACATAAAATCACTTAGGAGAAATCAAGATAACATGATTTATGTGGGGCTGCACAGTAAAAGACACCGTTCAAAGACATGCATGTTAGGTTAAACCTTTACTCTAAATTATCCGTAAGAGTGAGTGCGATTATGAGCGGCTGTTTGTTTCTCTGTGTTGGCCCTGTGATAAACTGGTGTACCCTGCCTCTCACCCAGTGATTGCTGGGATAGACTCCAGCTTCCCCATGATCATTAACTGGAATAAGCAGTTAAGAAATTGGATGGATGGATGGATTACTACTGTGAATTCGCAGACTATGCGCTGGAAATCTGGCATAACAAGACAGGCCTTGCAATAATAAGAGAGACAAAACATACAAGCATAAAATATAAGCATGTGTAAATCTGTGCATAAAGATGGACACACTGCACCACCAAACATTTTCACCCTACAAGGAAAATTATAGTTCCTATTTTCTCTGTTTTCCAACTCTGTCTTCCAGATTCCACACATGGATAATTAAAAATAAAAGATGCATTCTACATTTACAGCAATTCTATGATCACAATCAGTTGTCTATGCAGCCATCAACACAACCCTGTAACAGCTGATACCACTGTACACAGACTTATTTCAATCAGGTAAATGTGTTTTATTTTCCTCACACCTAATTCTAACATTACAACCTAAGTTAAAGCCTTGTAAAGTCGTTGTGAACTCTGGGGTTCTCGATCTTTGGACCCAACATCAATTACCACTTCAGGAGGAGGCCTATGATGGGGGCAAATAAGCCAGTAATATTGTGAAACTGTTGAACAAGCTGGTTTTCAGAAACAGCCAGTCTCATGTGTACTTAGGAACCAATCCCCACAAGCAACTAAGGCAAGAACATCAGAGTTGACAACCACAAAAAAGCCTTATATAGGACTGAAACACACTGTTAGCTGTTTGCTGACATAGTCAACTTGAAAGGCCAAAGCCGTTTGAAATGGATTGAGGGTGAGAGGTTGAGGCAGCCCAGCGGTCAGTTGAGAGGAGAGGCACATTTATACGCATGGTAAAGCAGGCAAAATTGACGATCTGAGCATGTAAACTAACATATTTATGCCATTAAAATAAAAAGAAATTAGGTTTTAACAAATATCTTCAAGAGGAGTTCATTTTGAAGTGTTGTAATCAAGAAACTTAAGGCAGTAACGCTTAAACCCAAATACTCTGTAATAAACAGCATGTTTTTTTTTTTTTTTGCATAACCCGTTTTAGCAAAAATGATCATAAAAAGTAAACATTTACATATAAGTTGTTTCTACATTTTATGCTGCAATTTTTTAGGTGAAATCTTTAAATAGCACGCTGATAAGCGCTTGCAGTCACATTGCCAGTATCTCTATCAATGTCAAAATCAAACCTAAACCCTTGCAAACAGAATGCCGTAGGCCTGAATGGGAGATAAGTAAAGCATTGTTTCATCACAGCACTCAGCGTTGGAGAGAACTGAACAATGTTTTCTCAATATTAAATAATAAAGACTTTCCATGGGATTGCATAAATAGGTTTATTTAAAAACATGTATTTTGCTCTGACTGACTGGGGTCAAAACTGTAGCAGTTAAATCAAATATACTGCCTTTGTACTTCAATTTTAATGCATTAGAAAATATTTCCATGAAGTGAACACTGGGGAATAAATCTGTCTGTGCCCTAAACTATAATTATTATTCCCAGTTGTGAATCATTTACCTGATGGGGTAGATTTGAACAACTGTTACGCCCCAACATGCACAAATACACCACAGATCAAATGAAAACCAAACATCAAAAGAAGGAGCTATGCAACAGAAATCAATACATCACACCTAACATCCAACAACCCATTGCACAGCAGACCTCCAGAGGTCTTGAACTCTGACAAGAAGTAACTCCCACATTTTCATAGCTGACTGCTAAGCCTTATTTAAACTTATCTGGACATGCAGTATTGTCCACAGATTTTGAAGTATTTTTTAAAAGTGCAAAACTAATAATAAATATCACAAAAAAGTTTGTTGGATGATCCATTTGCCTCCAATTATTGTGGTCCATCTCTCCAGAACAAGCTGCCTGCTGAGCAGAAGTCGATCACCTATTTATACATTTAATACCAAACTCTAAAACTCTACTATACTCACAGGATTTTACTTAATACTGTAGTGTCTGTTTGTTAATATGCACTAATTTGATTATTTTTTATGTGTATTTTTATACTCACATGCTTGTGTACTTGTGTATTTATGTTTATTGTTTAAATGTAAAGCACATTAACTTTAGATGTAATGAAATGTGCTGCATAAATGAAATAGCCATTCCCATTTGAAACCTTGGCTCGATAACATTTACTTCATGGAAAGTTTTAGTAGTAAATACATTGATGAGTAGCTTCTCAGATGACTGCAATAAATTAGTCAAATTCTGTCCCAGGCCATGTTTTGATCTTTAGAGGGCAGAGAAACTGCAATGTAAGCCTCTGTGTGGCTTCAACCGCTCTAACAATGGTTTGGGAATCGGTGACCAGCGCTACATGCTGATCATAACCACATTTCCAACATTGTGAAAATGTGAAAATCTTGGGACAAATAGGCCTATATCTTTATCTTAACCTCCAGTGTTTGATAGACTCTGATTGGAGGAAACTGCTGTTCTTTTTTATTGTGCTAAATCCTGGAATTTGATATCTACAGCTAGAACGTAAAGCATGTGATACAGTTTGACTTCCTAGAGAGAAAACTCTAGCAGGTAAAGCTGGACAAATGATGTCCTCATTGAGTGGCTATTTAATTATATCACATGTAAGTATGCGTAATTGTGTGGGCATGCGCGTGCTGAATCGACCGTATGAAGCAGAATCAGTCATTCTTAGCAGAGAACCATTTAGAGCTAATGGCTTGTACACCCACACAGGGTTTGCTTAAAAGCTTCTGAAAAATGTGGGAAAGGCCCCACATTTGTATGAGAGTTGCAGTTCATACAGCCTGAGCCTCTTCACTCCCACAAACCACTGAGTGCATTTTTACAGGCAATTTCAACGCACATTAATATGTTGCATGACCCTTCCGAGATTGCCTCTCCCGCAGCCTGAGCAGGGCATGTTTGGAGAAGACTTCCGTCAAAGGTCGCCTGCTGATAGCGAGGAATTGCCAATTAATGTTGGTGTCAAAGTGTCAATCCAGGCTGATTTCCACTGCGTAACCAAGCAATATAAAACACTTATTACCGAAGAGGCAGAGCAAGAGGAGCAGGACAGAGAGAAGAGGAAAGTCGAAGCGGGACAAAATCAGGCGCAATTACTCTAAATGCCTTTTCACTCAGTGTCAAAGGCATTGCTGCATAATTCAGTCAGTCTGGGCGGCAAATGCTAAAATAGCCAAAAATGGGGCAGCCACCATATATTGCCTCAATGATAGCCGCCCATAAAGGAAGATACGCTCATCTTGAGTCTGTATTAGAAACAGCGGGGAGCACTCAGAAGCTCATCCTGCCAACTGAAAAATGAAAATGACCGCAATTTTCAGGTGGGCAGAAAGTAGCATCGCCTCTGAAGCGGCTCAGACGATCATCACCAAGTCTGTGCACCGACATGTTTCCTTAAAAACCAGATTCTTTTCAGCAGGGGAAAACACTCGCAGTGTTTCAGTATCTAACTATCTGTTATTAAGGTGACAGAGTGATTTGTCAGAAGATGCTGAAGACGAGCTGGGATAAAAATCGACTTCAGAACATCCGGAACACTGTCTCAGTCAACATCTGTACTTTTCTTCGTTCAATGCAGATGTACCAAGCCAGGAAAGGAAAAAAAAAAAGCAAGAGTAAAATAAAGTGAAGCAGCATCTGTTCAGTCTCGCCTGCTCATCTCCTCTTGGCTGAGTTGTCTGTAAATCAGGGACAGAGGGTTCGACTCCGCACGCCTGTCACCAGGCATCAGTCTGTAAGTCCAGATTTAACGCTGGAGAAAAAGAGATTCATTTTACCCACTTTATTGTGAGTCAATACTGTGAGCTATGGCAATTTTATTGGATTGCCATGGTAACTGCTGGAAAAAGTGGCTTCTCTGTCTTTGTGTGTGTGTGTGTGTGTCTCTCCCTGATGAAGAGGCTGTGCTGAACGCCTCTACAGGTCTACCACAGGTCGAAACGCTGCATTACAATGTTCACAGAGCTAACGCCTTTAAAAAATGATTTGTGAAACACTTAACATACATCCTACATGTGCTCACTTTGCTCTGCAGTGGGTGCAGTTTTACTTATTTACACTAATAAACTGTTGCCAGATGGATGTAGTTGTTTAATACACCTGTTAGTTTCTTGATTAAATGCAATCTTTTATTTAAAACCTTCACTTTCTGTTGCAGAAGTCCAACAGATACGGCTCAGGTGTGTGAGGTGCTTTTTTGTTTTTACATGCGCCAAACAAACCTGTAACATTCAGTCTTACATCCCTCAGACCAGCTAACAAGACCCAAGTTATCAGGAGTGATTTCCAGACTGGAGTTTTAATAATTTCATACCCATAATAGAGCTGACAGCTCCATCTGCCTCGAGTCGAGGGGGGTCGGAGTTACTTGCGGCACAAACACAGAGAACAATAAGTGGAGCAGCTGGAGTCGGCAAAGCTAAACGCCCAAGCCCACCTCTCCCTCATTCTTCCTCCTCCCTCGCCACCTGTATGATGACCAGAGCACCAGGAGAACAGGATCAGCCAACTAAAAGCTGTAGCATCCACACTGCACCCCCCACCAGACTAATTGAGATATGCAAGATGCTGATTATGTACGCTGGTGGCACGCTGTCTGAATGCATGAAATTACACATCACCTTCCAGTTATTAACAACCACGGCTATGTTCTATACGTTCCCCCCATGCTGTGGCCTGCAGCAAGACAGAAGCTAATTATAGAATTACAGTCACCTCAGGCGGTGAGTCGTTAGACCTGAGCGGATGTTCTGACAGATGACATGTCGGAGAATAGTTCAAACAAGTTTAATGAGGCAGAAAGCATGCATGAGCTCTTTAATAAAGGCTTTTGAATGGATGCAGAGCAACTTCTATCTCTTGTTGAATTTTCAGCAAAAAGTGAAAGAGTCGTCGTTGTTGTCCAGTGCAATCCCTGCCAGCACCGAGTAGGAGTAAAGACACATAGCTTACAGTCAACAAGTGCAACTCAT
Organism: Telmatherina bonti; assembly: GCF_933228915.1. Lineage (NCBI taxonomy): Eukaryota > Metazoa > Chordata > Actinopteri > Atheriniformes > Telmatherinidae > Telmatherina > Telmatherina bonti. Next base: position 15,667,874 of record NC_136622.1, on the reverse strand, counting down.
GCATGCTGTGGCAAGCTGTCGGGTACTTTTCCTTTGTCACTACATAGCAGGTTTCCAACCAAAGCCAACTGTTTCCCAAAATGTCATACCACAAGACAAATAAATAAAACAAACGCAGAAGTCATCTAATTTGATGGCGGGCATGGCAACATAAAGCCCGCTAGAGTATATTGACTATTTTTTTTTTTTATCAAATCAGGTCATTCCAATGTGTGGCTCTACATGTTGTCTTGTAGTATTCCCAAATTCTCAAAAGTAAACCACCCTCACTGGGTTTATTTGGGTACACAGTAACCAGAGTCCAACTTTAACATCAGGCCGCATGCCGCTTTCCTTCTGAATTAACACAGACTTTTATCTGTCATCCCTCTGCAAGACAAAAAGTGTATTTAATCTGCACAAAAATACAGTCTATATCTGACCAGTGTGTGTTTACTGTGAAACAGAAACATCTGAGTTCACGCCTGGAGACATTTTATTTCAGAAGACGGGAGACTTTGACAACTGTTCCAATGTGCTGTGAAGCTTGCATTTCTTGGTTTATTTCCAGACCACATGGGGAAAGAAGGGTAACAGGTTTCATCATCTCATGAAATATTCATTTTACTTGACCACATTACAGCAAGAAACTAAAAAATTCAGACTGTTGTCAGTATCTAAAGGCTTCGGGGGGTTTTCTACACTATTTTGCATTACGCTTCTTTACATACACAACAACTTGCATTAAGATTGATCTCAAGAGATGGTTATGGTCATATTACACACATGCCACATGGGAACGGGACCCTCATGGCTTGCCTTCTATTTTTTCCTTTACTTTGCTTCTTGTTTTCATCGTCCTGTCTCTACCTTTCCTCATCACCTCCCGACTGCTTTTCTCCCATTATCCCATCAGCTCTGAAGGGTTTAGTTTCTATTTTAAGGCAAATTGGGAGCTCCTAATTCTCTCCCTCTGACTGAGAGAAAGCGAAGGAAACATCACCAATAGTTGCATCTCTTCCACAGTTTATGTTAATCTCCAAATCAAGCAGAACAAACAGTAAATAAAAAGTAAAAGTGTTATTCTATCACTGTGCAGTGGTTTGGACGGTCTCTATTACCTCAGGCCGCCATACTGGAGTTAACATCTTTAATTCATTCGGATATTTAAGTACTTAAACTAGACGGCAAGTGGTTAGTTTGACAATGACAAATGATGTTAAAGCCCACCATATCTGATGATCAAGCTTATAAACTTTAATACTCCTTATGCAGCATAACATCTGTTGTTTTTCCTTCTTAAAATCATTTGATGAAACAACTCATTAATTAGAAGTGTAAATATAAATACAGCCACAACTAAACTCAAGTCTCAAGTCAAGCAAAATGTAGCGTAATGTGTTCACCGTTCACCAGACTGTTCAGGATGTCGTGTTGCAAAAACTACAGCCTCATAGCTTTGTTTTTTTTTTTGTTTTTTTTTATTCTCAGTACTTTGTCTGTTTGAGTTACTCCTGTGCTTTAAGTCCACTGCCTTCTCCCCTTGCTCCAGCCTGACTGGTCACAGCTCATTCACAAGCTCCGCTCTCTCTGCAGCCGGCCTCTCCAAACTGCAGCACAATCAGCTTCCCTCAGGGCTTATGCTTTTGCCTGCTCTTACCTCCATTCTCTCCCGTGAGTTCAGCAATATGCTGTTCTTAACCTTCCTTAAGTTTATTTCCGTGTCCTGCTTTGAGCTTCTACCATCTGACAACAACAACATTATCCATGAGTCACAGTAAATTAGTCCATGCTTGTATCCCATTTACTGCAGTTGCCTTCCCCTATTGGCAAAGGGAAGACTGAGCACTCATACATTTTTAAAGCTAAAAGTTTTATGTAAATCAAGAGCAAGTAAAAGAAAATAATTTTTTGGTTTTCTGGTTCTAAAATAATTTTTTTAAAAAAGAAAAAAAAACAAAAAAAAACGTTAGTAAACATCTTTAGAAGCCATACAATTTAAAGCCCTATTAAGAGTCAATGGTCAGACTATTGGGGGTGTTGGCTTCTCTGAGCTGAGATGTCTTTGTCCAACACAGGACAAGAGAAAAGCTAATACTGCATGCAGTTACTCAAACAGCAAGACAGTGTGAAATTCATTCATTCATTCATTCATTCACTATCCTAACCGCTTAATCCAATGAAAGGTCCTAGGGAAGTTGGAGCCTATCCCAGCAGTCTTCAGGTGAAAGTCAGGGTACATCCTGGACAACTCCCCCGTCCATCGCAGGGCACAATGTGAACTTGCTACTCTAATTACCAATGTTCTGTGTATGTTGTTTTTTTGTTGTTAAATGTAATACAATAAAGAGTGAAAAGCTTCATAACAATCTAGCTGAGGACAGATCTCCAGGAGGTTCATAAAGTCTAATGTGCTGATTGTAGTTTCAGTGTCGAATTAAATTATGAATCATCCACCTAAGATAGTCATCACATCTCATGAAAGAAAAACACATACAGTTGGTACCAGCTGGGTACCAAACACACACATATCTCAAAATTCCTAATTTTGTTCAGAAAAAGGAAATAAAACGCATGTGGTCGGAATGTTTTTTTCTAAAAACCACCGAATGTTTATGACCAAGTGTGAAAGTAAATCAGTTTTAAAACAACCTATAATGTAAGTTGGTATATTTCTATTTAAACCTAAACATGAAATAGACTTGTTCTGGCTGATCCAACAGGAATACTTAAGCATTGCCAGTGATTATTTTTGTGTTAAGCATTAGTTATTACATGTTAATCTTGATAACTAAATATTCGCTCATTCAATCCACGCTCAGTTCACTATGTGCTTTTTTCAGTCCATTTTCAGAGAACTTGGGGATGTGTCCCTCAGATGTAGGAAATACAGCATTACCAAAAGTTTGGGCACACTTAGCCATTCAATCTTATGGCTAATACTGTTGCTAATGAGTAAATGTCAAAACAAGCCAAGAAGAAGCAGCATTACGTGATGCATTTATTGGCTACCCAGACCACCGCTGAGTACTGTTGCCTCCATTTGTCTCTTTCTGAGAATGAACATCATCACGATGTCCTCCTCCATCCTGCACCGCTTGCTGTTGCCTGAAACTGATGTGAAGTGAACTCTCGTTGAAGTGTTGTCTAACAACAGGGCCAATCTAAAGGACAAATGGGAGTATGTGAGTGGTGATGTTTGACAACATTTGACACAGACATACCTATTTACATATGTAAAGAGAGTAGAAAGGAGCCTGCAGTTAAATATGCAAGCCCGTGGATGAGGCACTTAACATAAAGGCCACAGCGTTTTATTGTACTGAAACTTGAACGTTCATCTGTAGGTTATTGTGGACTAAAAGCAAATTTAAATGTCTTAAAATATTTTTAATTCAGATTCCATTTAACCTTTGACCTTTCCATGTTTACTGAATGAGTGTCAGAAAGTGTGCCATGAGGAGCTGCTGCAGTGAGGAGACATTGATGTTAGAAATAGCTTTGGTGTGTATAAACTAGGGGTGGGAAAATCGAATCGAAAAAAATCAATTATTGGGATTTTTTGCTTCACAATTTTAAAATCAATGTTTTCAAATAAATAAAAATAATTCATGATAAAATTTTTGTCATTTTTATTTATTTTATTGCTCTATTTACTTGTCTTCTTTGGCATTGTAGCAGCAGAATGATGGTCTGGCTACTGTGTTTTTTTCTAATTGAAATTTTTTTAAAAAAATGATGAGCAAAAAAGTTTTATACTTTTTTTTGTTTGTTTGTTTTTAATCTACAAAAATCAGACATATCGAAGAATTGTGAGAATCGCAATTTCAATCGAATTGGCACCTAAAAAATCTGAATCAAATCGAATTGGGACAAATGCATTTTGTCACAGTCAGAGAATAAACCTTGTCTTATAACCCAAATTTAAAAAATTAGTGTCCTAGTTCGTAAGGATCATAATTATCCTTTACTGCACCAAGTATCTATTGCAATACATTTCCCTAGACATATAAACTAAAAAAAATATATAAATAAAAATTCAAGAAAAGCGAGTTGAATTAACTTTGTAATTTCAGAGATGTGTTTTTTTTCTTTGTAATTTAGTGAACACACATTGATGTGAATTGAATTTGTGAAAAGAACTCTGACTGTGGCCTTCCTCAGATTAAGACAAATTTATTTAGAATATTTGCTAAAGTTTTTTCTGCATCTAAGATTGAATTCATCACACTGTTGAATGTAATGCCGCTTCAGACGTCCTCTAAGGCAAAGAAATGGGCACAAGATACAAATATGAAGCGAAGCATCTCTCCTTTTGCAATAGTTTCATTTCATCAGCAATCCAATGCTGTGCTGCTGGTGTGGTAATTATATCTTGCCTTGGGGCTAATTTGAGGCGGACATGGGTTAATGTGTTGTGAAGGCAAAAACAAGTCTTCTGCAGCAGTTAAACACGCAGTTTTTCCTTTGAAAAGTGATTGTCTTCATCTGCTTTAATGACAAACAAACTGCTTATTTAAACAATAATGTGCACCGAGTTGGAAAACTCTCTCTTTTCCAGTTTTCAGGTGGCGGCCCTCGCTGATTTCCTCCTGGATACAATATCAAGCCGTCATTCGAATCACAGGTGGTCTCACGCTCACCTCCCAATCAAGAGAAAATTAAGAGATCACAACAAGACTGACAGGACAATTAAGCCCCGCAGTCTTACATTCATAATATATAGTTAAATCACAACAGCGCAGCTCGCAGTTCATGCCTCTAACATTAAAACCTTTTTTCAAAGCCATCTCTGTTCCTCTGAGAGCTGAGTCTTTCATTTTTTTTTTTGTAAAAATAAACAGAACCAAGAAGAAAATTAATCTATGAGATCCAGGTGCATTTGTTGTCCTGGTTTAGTCTCTGCTGCAGAAATCTGCAATCATGATATAATTTAATGTTTAATTCATCATGGAAATCAAACTAAAGTATTGCAACATTCATTGAAGAGCCATAACTTTAAACCCAGTCATCTAAAATTAAGTAGGTCCTCCACGTGCTGCTAAAACAGCTCTGATCAGCAAAGATGTGGATAAAAGACATGTTGGAGTGTGCTGGTCTGATACCAGGATGGGAGAAATAAGCTCTACTGTGGGTAGTGGAGACCTTCTATCCCACATAGATACTTTCAGATCGGTATCTGGAGAGTTTAGAAAATAGGTGAACATGACTCTCATGTTCTTTGAGTGCTTCCTCAACTGTTTTCAGCAGGCCTGATAAGTCCTGCAAGGGGAGGCTGCTACTATAGCAGACTGGTGTTGATGGGAAACCTCCAGTTATCTCCATGTGAATCTCCAGATGCAGCATTTTCTTTTTTTTTTTATAGAATACTGCAATACAACGAGATGAGCAGTGATGCTTGTCAGTGATTAATGGCTGATCAACGTTTTCCACAACACGTTGTGCAGCAGCTGATCTCTGAGAACTTATTTTAAACAAGTGTGATATGACAGAGCACTTTTAATAATCCTAACTGTACCTTTCTGACATTTCTCTTATTGCTCCAAATGGGAAAACTTCATTTAGCTTGGTTTGCATTTATAAGATGTTAAACACGACTTATGTTTCATTAGATTTATGAGGAAGTCATGTTCCTCATAAATCTAATGAAACGTTAATCCTGATATGGCTGGCTGAGACGTTAGAGTTTTGGCAGCACATAGGGGCCGTCGTTAAAAGTTAAACACAGCCCTGTGTATAATTCAGGAGTGTGTGCTACACCATGATCAAGGTCAGAGTCAATGAATTAGGGGGTGTTTCACAAAGTTGTGATATTTTATTAATAAAAGGGACATAAGGAGTTTGTGTTTCAATATTATTACTCATGAAGTATAAGACAACTTTATGCTTGTGATGTACAAGAATATTGTTGATTCCCATTTTACTGATGATCTTTTTTCACCTGCCAAGAAAGTATTTTAGACAAGATCAAGATGTGCACAATTATGGAAATGAAACAACAACCTGGCCATATTATTAAACATGCATGTGTATACATATATATATATATATATATATATATATATATATATATATATATATATATATATATATATATATATATATACATTTCTCATTTTCTGTTTTAAAAGGTTGACTTTGAATTGTTTTTGTGAAAATCATCCGACTGAGGAAATTTTGGAAAATTTGGACATTTCTTTTACTTTAAAAAAAAGAACTTTGTTGACTTTGAAGAGCCATATTTACAACACTGATTGTTAGTAGTGAAATTATTTCCTGAGTGTGTCAAAGTGAACGAAAAGAAAAAGAAACTGAGGCTAATAGCTCACTTACTTTAAAAGTTCTTTTTCTTTTTGTCTTACCTGGTGTTCCCCCTTTTGGTATTGATGGTTTGACAGTCTCAGTGTTGTCGTTACTGGCCTTGGTGGTGGTCTTGGACTCTGTTGTGGTCACCACAGTGAACGTCCTTTGGGAAAGCCTGGTTGTAGTGCTAGTGGTTGTAACCTCTGTGGTAGTAGAGGCCCTGGTAGACAGCGTTACATTGAGCGCCGCTTTGCCATCATCATCTACACTATCGGTCCCTGTAGGTCCCCAGTCAATAAATCCAGCCACTGTGGTAGTCCGGCCCTCCTGAGACTTGTCATAGCTGTCCCATTTGAGCTGCCTCTTGGCTCTAATTAAAATCCTCCTGCTTGATAAAGCTGCTGGAGCTTCTGCTATTCCAGGCAAAGAATCGCCTCTGTCTATATGCGAGTATCTCAACCAGCACTCCTGACATGCCGCTTGTCCTCTACGTCCTGGCTTCTGATGCTTTTGACCTTTGACCTTTGGTCCGATCCCTGCTCTGTTATCTTGGGGTGGAGGGATAGGGTTGAGGAGGAGGCGAGCCAGCGGGCTCACTGCTCTCCAGTGAACCTTGTTGGGAATGTCCCAAAGGGGCTGCAGGCGAGGACGGGAGCGAGGCACCAATTTAGCAGTGAGCTTGATCCCCAGACCCTGACTGAGGGGGCTGCACACAGAGAAGTCCAGGGTGAGGTGAGTCATTGCCAGCAGTATCCACACCCGGTGCCCCACACAGCTGTCTGGTCGCCAAGCAGACGTACTGCAGAGAAAAACACAGAGTGTAAGTGAGAAAAGACATTGGAATCATATTTTTCCAGTCTTCAAGTTACTGGTCTACTGTAAAAATAATGCAGCTGTATTCATCATCTCGTTGAAAACAAAAGTTAAACTCTAACGCCTCAAACACCTAAGCTTTCGTAATAATTAGTTTGGCAGCACGTCTCTTGAATTGTAATAAAAAGGACAGACACAAACTAAATGTTGTAAAACGAGAGAAAGATTTTGGATTTGTGCTCTTTGCTCCGAGCTGTCACAAGCAATAAGGATTTATCCTCGATGTAACAGATTCATATCAATCCAGGGATGATTACGACAACACCCAAGGTCAGGCCCGCTTTGGCTGATCATCATATTCAGTATTATCTCCCCCAGACACAAAGTCATCTGACTCACTAAGGGGAATTTCATTATGCAGACCAATGTTTATGGAGGTATGATGCCATAAAAGCAGACAATACAGCATAACAAGTATAATGCAGAAATCTTTTATTATATAGATAGAGCATTAATTTATTGGAGAGCAATGCACGGTCTTTGTAGGAGTGAAAACTTCCCCTTCTGGTTGCGGGCTGATCGAATGGCTGTTTATTCAGGCTGTGACCCGGCAGTGGGCTGTTTTTAAAGACAACCTTCAGTGGCCCCTGGGACAAAGCTACACATTGATTCCTGAGGGAGAAAGCTCATTATGGGGCTATCTTTCATCTTTGCTGTCCTTGGCCAGTTTAAGCCCACAAGGAAGGCTTGTTTTGGAAGCATCACAGAGGTGATGATGGATGGAAATGTGTGAATGGGTTCATCATTTGTGAGAGGCATCACAGAGACATCTGTTGGACACATGATAATCAAACCTTGACTGTTCAAGTTTAGCATCATAATATGCGAAATCTGGCTAAGGATGAGGAAAACAGGCGTTTTAAGATTTGTGAATGTGCATATGTGTGGACATAAGGTGTGTGAAGTTAAAAAAGCCTTTTTTTTTTTTTACATCTTCTGCTGCCTCTCGTCTGAGGTGTGGAGACCAGCGAGGCACTGACTGAGAAGTGATTTAGAAGGGCAATTTAATTGAGCTATAAATGGTGAATAATGTGATCCTGAAAGATCCGTGGCATGGTCAGTATATTATTGACAAGTGAAAATATGGGTGATAATTTGTCTTGCGAAAGTTTTGGCCCTGACCTCGGACTGAGATCTTGGCACATGCCCAATCTGCACAATCAGGGTGGCTCGTTTTTAACAGCACGGGCCAAATGATGGCAATATCCGATATGGAAAGCGGTTGTTGCTCATCATTAATATTGTTTTACAACAGGAAAGGTAGACCTGTAAATGTTTAATGAGCGTGTTTGTTGAACACTTAGCTTTTACTCCTGTGCCTGAGGGAAGATTGCAAGAAAATGTAACAGAAACGACTGCTATTTATAAAAAATAGATGAGTTATTCATTCTTAGCTGGGGGAGACGTGAATATGGACAGGAGGCACCAAAATAAAGCTGTGCAGTGATTTGTTTTTCTAGTATTTTCTCATGAAACCGTTCTTAGACATGATACGTCTATGATGTGTCGACATGATAAATTGCTTTGCTCATTGTTCATTACTAATTTTAGACAATTTAATTCATTAAACTGCTGCTTTTATCTGCAGCCTACAAGAATGTAAATATTTTAGCTGTAATTGTAATGATCAATTTGCAGAAAGACTAATGCAGCTGCAGGCCATGTTATTAAATTGTCTTTATATGTTTTTTTGTTCCTAATTACTTTGATTCCAACAGTGCATCTTGTATTTGACATATCTATATATAATCAAACAAAATTTATACAAATAATTGAAGTGAATTTACTCAAGGGCTTTAAGAACAGTCATTCATGTGAATTCAGCACCTTCATCTTGTCTCAATGTGGCCTGTGATAAACAGTGAAGGACCATCTGCTAAGGTCAGCTGATATTATTACACTGTTTTTGGCCACAAGCGCAGATCCCCTTATAAGAGCAGTCTGCCCAGAGTGGGTCTTTCTGTTCGAGGTGATCATGTCAAGACACACAGATTAATATCAAGACTAGAGCAGGAGGTTTGAAATCAAAGGTTATCTCAAAAGGAAATCCCATCAGTCACTCAGGACAACAAATATAACTTAAATCTAACAAAATTTCTCTGAATTGTTGAAATTTAAATCACATAAAGAAAACAATTTTCAGCCATATTACTTTTCTTATCTTGTGAGGATGTTTTTTTATTTTTATTTTACTTACCCAATGTTGTATTTAGTAAATTCTTGGAGGAATAAGTTTTTCTTCTATACAAAGAGAGGCACCTGCCACTTTATCATGCCTACATACATTATAAATAGCTTATAACCAACCAGAAAATTGCAATGCAGATTATACAAACACAAGCAAACTGCAATTTTCTCCTGAAAAGACAGACTTCATTCTGAATCACTGCCTCTATTGTTCTTTATATATTCAAAGTTGTTATTTAGAGCAGAATAATGTTGATTACAGGCTGTGAATTGATGCTATTGCTATTCCAAAATTACTTTTTAAATATAAAAAAACTACACAGCAGAGGTGAATACTGTAAAACTCACTTTATATGGTAACACAAAGTAGTTTTACTTCAAATAGTATCAACATACAACAATACAACCACCTATGTAAGTTCAGTCACATGTTAAAGATAAAGTGGCCTGAATGTGAATAATACTTTCTAAGAACTCCAGTTTTCATAACTCAAGACCCACTAACAGATTTCGACATCCCTCATAATGAAAATATAATCTGGAAGTACACTGCACAGATGGCAGAAGTGGCGCAGCATTGACGGCGTGAACAAACCAGATTGCTTTCTGGTGGGAATGTGTGTCTGGTGTCCTATTTTATGAGCACATGCTACATCATACTGCCATTGCTAACTTCAAAGTATAGGTAAGCCCTTACAATATGGCAGGAAATCCCTTTAGAGAAGTTTGCAGTGGCTACTTATTCTGAGCCTGCACTGCTCCATTCGCCCTTTTATATCATCAGGAAGTGATAGTTCATTCTGTCCTTTTGAGTTAGACACGTTTTTTTTTTTTTTTTTCTCTTTCTCTATTTGGATGGAAAAATCACATTAATCTAAAAAAAAATATATGCTGGGATTGGCAAACCTTATATGCCTGTTTAGTGCAGCACTGATAGAGATTAAAACTGCCTGTAAACTACTTGAAATACATTATTCAGCCTTTATTCAGTGACCTTACGGGCTGCCTTCAAGTCCTAGATCTCATTATGCCAATTCCATACTTGAGCCAGACATACTGGGAATGAAATACATTTGTAAAGTTATGGAGCAAAGTGTTAATTAGCATGTCTGTTGGCCTGGGGGACTTGGGCTTGAAGGTCAGATAAAGATTTACTGGAATGATGAAATAACCCGGACTTGACAGACAGCAGATGAAAAAGACACCTTGGATTTGACTCAGTTAAATCAAGACAAACAGAATCTTTGAGCATCAACACTTGTTCTCTATTATCATGCATGCACAAAGCGCAATATGTTCATGCATTGCTTTCCTTCACTGTTTCTTTGTTTTTGGACCTGTTGATCCAGTAGTCAGAGTATCATCATGTACAGTGTGTGATCCGGATCCAACCTGCTACAGTTCATCAAACTGCAGCGATGTTCAGCTGCAACAGAAAAGCTGGTGATGTAACAGTATATGTAACATGTGATTTCAGAGCAATATATTTAGATTATGCTTTCCAGCCCGAATATGAAAAAGCAGTGGAGGAGGATTCACCAAGCTTGACTTCTCTCTTTTCTCTGTGCCAGTTTAAGCCGCACTATATTCAGTAAATCTACTTCCAACTTATTCTGCAGCTTCTTACAAATGCCACCGTCAGGACAGTTTGGATTAGTCTGTCCTGACACACACACCATATGAAACACGTGATCCCCAGGCTGGAGAACTGCCGCCTGAAGATCATAACCAGGTTTTCCTGTCTTGTCAATGTGATTGATTTATATTTTTGAGTATTATCATAATAAGTAACATGATGTCAATAATTAAAAAGAAATGCTTTTTTACAAAATGTTTGTCTAAACCAACACTGGTATGCTCATTAAAATATTAGATTTGTCTCATTTTCCAGCATTTTCCATTTAATTCCTGTTCACTGTTTGTGTTTTTGTGCAATGTAACCTTTAGTTGAACATATCCATTGCATATTAGCAACATTTACCTGGGCTGGAAAACCAGAACTTTCACATTTCAATCCAAAGATCCAAAGAAAGGAAAGTATAAGAATTAATGTGGGAAAAAATCTGCAACATAATCCTGACTGAAATGCTTGAGCAAGAGTGGTTGATAACCAACTATCACAATGTGTTGTGTCCTATCAGAAAAGAGTCGGTCTGCGCAAGTAAAATGTGGCAGCATGTCAGACTGGTGATATGTGCAGTCATCCACAGTTTATATGATCACTGGGTTTATTGCATGTTTTTTTTTTTTGTTTTTTTGTGAGTCCAGCATGAGCACTGAATGAAGTTTCTGGTGATCAGCTGCATAACAACCTCGATTAGGTGTTTTCTCTTAAACATTAACTTAGATTAACTGTGCTGATATGAATGACATATAATAATAATTATGCTTTGAGTTTATCACACACCTCCAAGCAAAATCCAAGTCTTTTGACTAAAGCAAAAAGACACTCAGGATATTGAATATGTTGGTCACAACAGTGGATGAATTTACCAGTAACTGGTGAAAGTGATATTCTGATGGTCGGTATTTCCTGACTTTCAAAGGTGTCAGATGCCAGGTATCAGTGTTTCTGCACTAAGTCTTCATTCTTCCCAAAATTAGCCAATATTTTCTTCTTATTTTTGTTTTTCTGTAGTTTAAGTAAACAATTTTAGAACCCAGACAAGTCTTATTTGCAAAATGAATGAAGAATAATTGTTTAGCTGTTAATATAATGTTCCAAGGGCTGTGGTGACTTTTTCTTACTTTATGTACACTCTCTCTTTCTCTCTGTCTGATTTTTACAACAATCCATCATCAGAGACCTGATGAAGATCTGTTTAATAGTCCGACACTACAATTCTGTAAAATACAGGCCTGAATCTTTGAAGATGTTTCAAGCAGCTGCTGTCTAAAAGCATAACTGGTTTCAATACAAATCTCTGAATAAGCTTCACAAACACAACCTTTAAGTTAGCTTTATGTCACTCAGTGACAGCACAACTCTGGATCTGTCTAAACTGATCTTATCTTAAAGTCAGATTTGTCACATTATTCAAAGCATCTCTGCACTCTTAGCTCTGACTCACTCCACCAAAAAACAGTAAATGCTTAAATGAGCATGAATTACCTCAGGCCTGCTCAACAGTTACAAGTCTGCTGCAAGGAAAATCCTACCATGATCCCAATCCTAATCATCATCTTCCTGATGGCTCACTGACACCACTGGGTACTGACAAGCTGTGTTCCTTGGATATTTACTCTCTCAGTTCTGTAGCCAATAAGAAATCCATATCAACACACTAAGCTCATGTCTTCTATGTGCTTTCTATGTCCAGTTAAAAAAAAATAAGCAAAAATTAAACAAAAATCATTTATATGCTCATTATAGATTAAACATAAAACATTGTTGCTACTTAATTAGTTACTATTTTAGCTAAAACATAACTTACAGCAAGGTATCTTCTTCAGCCATGTATTATAAAACACCTATGATCTGTTATTGATATTAATGTTTCTATATTTTACATCTGTATGGCTAAAATACAGCTTAATGGCACTATGACATGTATAATACTTGCATTTAATACAGATCAAATAACCATGTCTACATATAAAATCTCACTGAACTCAATGTGAAAGTCTTTTTTAATCAATTTCAAACAGTCTTTTGCATCATCAAAGAGGAAAGTGATGACATCCTAAAGGCTTGCAACATGTCAAGCATCACAGAAGAAGCGAGTAATGCCTGGTGCCTGATGATTCTGCCCCTCCTCCACAAAAGATCAAACTGGTTTGGTGCAGCACAGGCCTTCATGCACCTCACTTCTGCAAACACTTTTCCAGTTGGACACAGAGAAACAAAGAATCAAAGGACAAGACACAGTTTATGCGAATAAGGCCAAAAGAAAGAAAAAGCATTCACAGAGCTTTATTATAAGTCAAGCTTAATTTAAAAAAAAAAGCATTTAGTTTTTATTATTATTATTATTATTATTATTATTATTATTATTATTATTATTATTATTATTATTATTGTTGTTGTTGTTTTTTAAAAAAATCAAAAAATGAAAGAAAAAAAAACAGTTGAGTGAAATAATATTTCAAACTGTGTGGCATGGTCTCTTAATGGTTAGAACTATGGTCTAACAATTAGAAGGCCACTGGTTTGAACCCCGACTGGGGGGTGGGCTCGAACAGTGGCCTTTCTGTGTGGATGTTCCCCATGCATGCATGGGCTCTCTCCAGGTACTCCGGCATCCTCCCACTGTCCAACGACATGCATGCTAAGTTTAATTGGTTAATCTAAATTGTCCTTAGAAGTGAGTGTGAGCGTGAATGGTTGTCTCTCTGTGCTGGTGATGTACTGGCAACCTGTCCAGGATGTACCCAGCCTCTCGCCCAGTGAATGCTGGGACAGGCTCCAGCTTCCCCGCGACTCCTAACTGGACTAAGAGTTTCAGAAAATGAATGACTGAAACTGTGTTTTAGTTGCACATCAGAGATGCTTTTAAAAAGCCTACATTTCAGCTAAAATGCCTCTTGTGTACATAACTAATTGTTCTGAGGATAAAGGGAGCTAATGAAGGACTATCTGACTCTGAGCTCATCTTTTGCACCATATTACACCTAGTAAAACAAAACTATTATCTCTGCAGCTAATCAGATATTGCACCTAATTATTGTCTCTGCACAGTTTCCCTGGCCCATTTCTTGTGTCATCATCACACTGTGATCACTTGTGCAAAGTAGGTCTTAATTAGAACTTGTTGGGACTTTGCAGAAGTGAGGCCTCGGCAGATGGGTCCCCCACCTGAGGGAGGTGAAAAAGGCATGCCTTCCACGTTCCCCTCATATTGTGTCCCCAGGCTGCCATCGGTGGAAATTTTATCAGCGTGGTCTCAACAGGCCTGACACTGAGTACACATCATTTCCCAGCCAACACTGTCATTAGAAGGAGCATTGTTTGAAGGTGACTCCACCTCAGCTGCAAAAGCTCAGTACTATCTGCCAGGCAGGATTAAGACAAACTCAGAGATTTTTCTTTTTTTTTTCTTTTTTATTATAAAACTATCAGCAGGATTTTTCTGTTCCTGGAAAGCTGCTGTGATTCAAGCTTTGCATTAGCAGTTTCAGAGTACAAAAAGTAACCATTTATTCAGGGTAGCACAGGCAATTGATGTGAGTATTTACAGGCTGAACCGTGCTATCCGTGTCTCTCCCACTCGCCTCTAAAAACAGCGGTTGGAAGAGAAAAAAAAAAGATTCACTGGGGAAAAGGTTTACCAGCTACAGGTCACAAAGTTTCAGGCTGCAGTGGGTGGTTTTCTCTCGTGGGCCCAAATGGGCACAGGAAGAGGTTAAAATGAGACTTTGTGAGTACATACTAGAGCACTGCATCTCAGAAACACTCTTGTTTCAACTGACTTGACGTTTTTCTTTTAACTGTAGGATTTTATCTGTCAGAGTTTTTTTGCCCTTGAAAGACAGAAAAATATCAAATGTGGCTGTAACTGCAAAATCTATAGGTAGTAACATTGTGTTTGCTGAAAGCGGTGCAGTTAGGCTTTGATACCCCCCCCACCACCACCACCACCACCATCACCATCGCCTGCAGGTTAAGTGTTTCTGATGACAAGATGAAGAGGTGGCATTACACTGTACCTTTCAGAGTGGACGACTGTTTCTGATGAGCACAAATGTCTCAAAAGATAGTTCATTATTTCTGATTGGATCTTGGACTTCAGTCCATCACTGCAGGACTATGAGGGAGCTGTGGCTGCGGTGGAGAAGGTAAAATCAATCTGTCACATTTCCTTTTATCTGTGAGTTGTTGCTGTTGCTTTTACAGCCTCCATGTGAGACACTGGTGGTGGTCTTTAAGGTGGTCTTTACCCTCTCATAAAACTTCTACAGTAAAGACATGTGCCTTGTCTCCCAGTCAAGCAGAAAATCAATCATTTCCATTCACTATCTGAGCAATCTGTTCCTTTCAGATTGTTTTTTAGAATTTTTTTCCAGAGTAGATGGTCTGAACATTTCAGCTAATTCATATTTTGATGCTTTTTACAAAACATTCTAAAACGATGATGCTGCAATAAATTGATACACACATTATAAGCAAAAAATCAGCTTCTTTTTTTTATCATTCTGTTTAAACATGACATGGTAAATGGACTGTACTTATATAGGGCTTTTCTAATCATCTGGAACGCTCAAAGCACTCGAACACTGCATGTCACTTTCACCTTATCACACACACACACACTTGTATGTTTTATAAACTAAGTGCTTTTTGCGCCATCACACACAATCATATTCCAATAGACACATCGGAAGGGAACGTGGGCTTTAATGTCTTGCCCAAGGATAGTTTGGTATGTAGTCAGGGAAGCCTGGAATCAAACCGCCGACTGTTCTTCCGCCTGTTTTCACTGTGCTGTTGATGCTGTCGCCACCACATCAAGTAAGAGAAACATGACAAGAACATTTTCTCCTTTTAACCCAGAGATTTTCTTGCCTGCAAATGAAAGATCAAACTATAAGGAACCTGCTCATTGCTTGGTTTGCTCTGCGCTGCAGCTGAAGAGTTGTATTTTCACCACTTGGAGATACTTCAGCAACTTAGCTTAACCAAACACTTGCACTGAGCTGGTGGGAGCTTTCTGCAGGCTTTACCACATGAAGACTCAGCCATGTTCATGCTGATGACTAAACAGAGTTCAGAAACAGATAAACAAGAGTTTTTCTAACAGATTAAACATACCAGCAAGGAGTAAGTTAGTGATTTTCCTGCCACGACTTACGGTCTTACACAAATTCTACTTTTGTTGACCATATTGGAAAGTTAGCAATTCTTTTCTACACAAATGTAGCAGTCATTTCTGAAAATGTCTGAAGGAAGCTCTTTTTATTTAGACTATATTTCATTGTTTAATTTTATTTATAATTATTTGCATTTTTCTGTTGTTTAAACATAGCGATCCAATGAAAAGCATTAAGAAGGGAGCTTCTGGATATGTTATGGATTGTCTGCAAAGCATTTTATTAGCCCTGTGAGCCTTTAATCAATAAATCTTTTTTGTTTGTTTTGCCTAAGTGTTTTATTTATTTAAGACATTTAGTATACCCAATTGTTGCTTCAGTAAACTACTGAATTATAGAGCTATAAGTTATAAGTTATATATTAGGCTCTTAAGTAAAGAGCGTCTCATTTAAAATAATAACATGTCTTATTATTATGCAAGACCAACAAAATCTGTTGAGTGGAGTTCAGTTCTAGCACACAAAGTCTGATAGTTTTGTGTCTATGCATGATTGAATGAATAACTGTAATTAATGGCCTGGTATTTAATTAATCTCACATAGGAACATTTTGTCATAAACTCTATTTAAACTAAAACTCAACACAGCATAGCTACTATAAACAAACCCAGTAACATGTAAGTTTGTGATTATTTCTGACGTGCAGATGTTCTGTTGATGGTCAATGGAAAATTTACTACAATAACATCATCAAGGCAAAAGCTTTCCTATGCTTTTTCCATCTTTATACATAGTTAGACAGTTTAACAAGTGATTATATCAATATCATGCCCCATAATAAAGCTGAAACAAATATTAAAACAAAGTTGTCGCTACTTTTGGAAACTTCATTTTCCTGACAAGTTTCAGTTTCAGATATATAAGTTTTTTGTCCAATAGTAACTAAACAAATTTGTCTATAATAATGATAACTAAATCATTTAAGGGGTAATATATATTAGTGATAGTTTTTGCTCAAACTCTCCAGCTCTGGTCAAGTCATTTTCAGCAAACATCAACATTACTTATAACAAGTCAATACATTTTTAAACAGATTTTTATCACTTACCAAACAGTGTGCTGGTGATCAATATTGAAACAATTATTTTGCAAATTGATACTAGATCTTCATTACACACATGTAAACAATATAATCATCAGACTTAAAGCCATCACTTATACTGCAACAATGGGGAAAAAATTTCTTTTGTCTCACAGAGTTGCAGGAAAAAGCCATTTCTTGCTCTATGCAGGCTATGTGCATTTATGGGACCCCACAAGACCCTATGTCTGGCCTCATATGAGAATCAAAGCTTGACTGGATAGTTTTGAGGAGCAGGTGGACAAGGCGGCAAGGAAGTACAAACATTATGTGAGGTCAATAAAGACATGGGCATTTGCCTCCTTGTTAACACCAACTCCCTCACCTGACACCATGGAGGAGACATCTCCTTTAGTATGAAACAAACTGGAACAAACTTTGTTCCTCTTCTATCCACCTCAAGAAAAATGAAGACATTTTCCTGTTTTTCTGGGGTATGTAGGATTTACATAACATTTTGTTCTAAAGCTCAACATTCAGTAGACTGAACATTTTTTTAAGCACAAATAAACATTTGTTAAATTTCCACCACAAGATGTTTGTAGCAAAGCAAAACAACAGACTGAGAATTCAATTCCCTAATACAGGACAGAGCCCCACTAAAAGTGAGTAAGATTTGAGGCAGTGGACGCCGTAATCACCGACATGAACGTTGCCGAGGCAAGAAAAACTGGAATTATCTAAAGCAGGTAAGCTGTGTGAAAGCCATGCAGTGATCAAGTTTTTGATGGTTTTAATTAAATTTTACATTTCCTATGCTGTCACAAATTGTATGTTGTCTCTATGCACAAGTATCCATGTCAGCCTAGCTCTTTGGACCTGTTTGGCTTCATAAAATCCAGAATGGATATAGCTTTTGTAGCAAGAGGTTTTACAGCAATATACAAACAAATTGATTAATTAACTGTAGCTTTTAAAGTATGTGTCATTAAATGCTGATAAATAGTTTTGAAAACGTACAGTATAGAAGAATAAGATATTTTTTAGCAATGCTTCCTCTTCAATCAGATACCTTTCCAACTGGAAACACTCATTGTGGTATTCAGCGCCTCCTCGCATTGGATGTTATTTATAGCCATGTTTTCTAAAAAGCATGCCGCTGTTACGGCTTTCCTCAACAGCCTTCAGGGGATTTGTGGATTACGTTTTCTTTTTAAGTCAAGCACTTTGAGACCACGATTATAGCTCCAGTAGCCATGTTGCTTGCTTGAACACCTTTTAAGATCATGGACTAAGAATACACCCAAGACAGTAGGATGCTGGTGAGATTTCATCCACCATGTTTCCATTCACTCCACTTTCCCCGAATCTGCCAGCCCAGAGCATGGCACGTCCACACTGGGGAGGAAAGTCTTAAAATAGAAATGCAAGGACAGGGAGTTTGCATTTGCATTTACCAAAGACAGTGACAGAGATGGAGAAAGAAAAGAGAGAACAGCAGAGGAGCTGTGTGGTCGTCTCACCCCTCTGGGGGGGTCAAAACTCTAACGTCCAGGCCGAAGAACAAGGACACTTGTGATACATGTTGAAGAGCAGATTAAACCCCAGTGGCAAAGCAAGCAGCATTTGATGCTTCACCAGATTATAACAATGACACGATGTTTTCTAGCCGTCTACAGTATATTTATTTGTACAAGCCTGAATTCAAAAGAGCTGAAATGCTTAATGTAAATCAAGCTGTTCTGTTGGTTTACTTATTTAGATATATACTGTTTTGCCCTATTCTTATTTTTATCTATCTATCCGTCCGTCCGTCCGTCCGTCCGTCCAACTATGATGGCTGTAAAGGATTCTGATGAAATGCTAAACTACAACATAACATCCAAGATTTCTTTCTCATACTCAATGGAGATATCGCGCCTGCCATAAAAAGAAATTGATTTGTTTTGTCATGTTCTCTTTTTTCCAACAAATTAAACATATTTTCTGAAGTTTATTATTATTATTATTATTATTATTATTAATTTATTATTATTATTATTATTATTATTATTATTATTATTATTATTATTATTATTATTATTAAATAATCATAATGCTTACTGCAACTTTGCTTCAGTAAACTGAAAACTTTGTGAGCTTTAAAAAGCTTGCAGGTATGCTACTTAGCTTATGAAAACGACATAAAAACTGGCATTAAAATAATCCCACCTAATGTAATTTTCTTAAGAATTTGAGCTATTTTTGGCTATAATTCTGTCATTACTGTTAAAGTTGTTAAAAAGCACATTTATAAGGTTTCAATTATATATAAAATTGAATTTTTATTTTAAATAACTAAGTCTGGTAACTGATTTTAGACGATTACATCACCTCATTAGTTTTTGGTTTTTTTTTGGGTGGTTTGATTCCATCAAAAAAGACAAAAGACGAGAAATTTACACGTTACATTTTGGATTCAGTATTTCATGTTTTCTTCATGTCTGAACCATCCAAACTTGTAATGTAGCTTTGATACTGGGATGTTTCTCCTTAAAGTAAAGCAGGCAGGTTTTCTGATGCAACATGATGTTAGTGCTGAACCCATGAACTCATTTCCATCGAAGTGAGCTTTCAATTTGTACTTGAAGTAAAACATGTCCTCCTTCTGCTCTGTAGAGCAATGTTTGGTTAGCTGAGACTGATGGCTTAATCATGCTTAAATGCTACCACACATATGCCAACTTAAATAAAAAAAAGTCTTTAATTAACAGGGAGGATTCATGTTATATTAATATAACCTTAAAGCCACAAGTGCAAGTCTTTCTCGTTGAAAACATAAACTCATATATTCAGAAAATGCCTCAGACACCTCTCGGTTTAGTGAAGATTTTTTCTTCTCCTTCGGCTGCAGGGCATCGTGAGAATGAGGGCATGATAACAGTCCTTCTTTGCCCTTCTCAGTTCCATTAATTTCACCATGTAGCTTTAAAAGACTCTGACCCAGAATAATCACCGTTTTCAGGAGAGGTCAGCAGAGATGGCCTGTAAAGCTGGGACGCCCTCAAACACAGAAGGTCTGGTCTAACCAACCGCGTGTTTCAATTGCTCTCACTTCAAACCAGTCGCTATCAAACTAACCTGACAGCTATGGATATAAATAGCGCAACCACTGTCAATATTTAGTTATTTATTTTCTAATACTACATAATGTTTTACTCAATCAAATATTCGCCCCTGAATGTTAAGCGTTTAATGCTTCGCTCAACAGAAGAAAGAAACACGGTTCATGCTCCAACCATCACTTCTTTGGAGGATCGCAAACATATCTACCGGTCAGGAAGTACAACAACTAAATAGAACCAAAGGTTGTGAAAAGGATCTCATGATACGCTTTAGCTGTTTTCATCACCTGCACTTTGAGAGGAAATAGGATATCAAATCAGTTCGTACCCCAATCGCTGCCTGACTGTCCTAAACCTTCAGGCTGTGACACACCAAGTCATCAGTCAGCTGCTGGAAACATTGGTAACGGTCTGTTACCTTTGTTTATTTTAGTGTTTACGCTACATTCAGCTCTTAACATGCACCTAAAACTTAATGCACATGCATTTTTTTTCATGCACAAACTTTAAACTTTTATAGTTTTATTGTAAATTTCAACTGAAACGTTTTGGTTTGTCAAAAAGCATTTAAATCCCTTGAACTGAGCGAGAGCCTTTCTTAATTTGCTAAGGGTTTATCTGTGTAGTATTCTGGTTTGTTGTATTAAATTATGTATAGACTACAGCTTGTATCTGCCCTGGAGAGCTGTTTCCAATTGCACACTCTTTGAGCATACATCCTGGTTGTTAGCAGCTGGGTGTCATCTATGCAGGGTGTTCAAATGCTACTTCTTGCCCAGATGTACGTAAGGCAACACAGCAGTTGGCCTTTTGTCACCGCTGGTTCTTCACATCAGTTTTGAGTGCGAACACCTTTTTACCGACTGCCGTCTACAAGCGGAAGACCAAAGCAGGAAATGTAGCATCAGGAAGAGAATGACAAAGGAGAAGAAGCGTGATTTCCATTAAACATTAGCCAGTTTAATGTAAAATTATGCACATTTTTAAATAAAATTTTGAAATCACTGCCTATGGCATACTGCCCTCCCCATCATTAACATTACAGGAAACTAAGTGGAGCTTTCACAGCCAAGCGATGTGAATAAGGGCTGTGCCAAAATGCTTGTGATAGAAGCATCTCTCGCAGTTTGTTTTTCAAACCACTGACTCGTGGAAATGCAAAAAGACAACCACCACAGCAACATGACAAGCTGTTTTATAACAACATGGATATTACAAAAAGAGAAGCAAGTGGGCAAAACCTGTCATAAAAAAGTATTAGAGAGATCAATTCCAACAAAAAAAAAAAAAGAAAGTTAAAATTCAACACAAACACAATGCACAGATGTAAAAGTTTGCTGAAACACTATCTGAGCAACAATATGCACACTCACGTAATCCCATGTCAACACAAAATCTGGAGGGAGAAATTAAATTAAGTTTGCGAACCATAAATCTGCTCTAAAACGTTTTTTTTTTTTTTCTCTTCTGGCAATCACTCAGCTTGATGCAGGTGTTAGTGTATTTCATTAAAGTGACACTCTAGTTGCTCTGACCACAGTTTTGTCCGTCATCTGTTAACATGTGCAGACCTTATGTCCTGCATGTGGACAAATAATGTTCTCCTCTAATTCCCTTGTGGTAACTTGAACAAAAGTAACGTCATGCCATTACTGCTGATCCTGTCACTGTGTGATTGTAGTTTTTCAGTAATGAGTCAAATTGTGACATGTTGCTGTGTAGACATCAGTTTCATCAACAAGCAGTAGCAGCCACAGAGAGAGGTGTCAATATCTGCTCATACAAAGTTTTCAGCCCAAACACTGTCTTGTCAAAGTAATTAAATTGCCCGGAGACTGCTGCGATAGGCTCCAGCTACCCCGCGACCCTTGACTGGATTAAACAGTTCGGATAATGAATGAATGAATACTAAAACAGTAAAACCAATTTATGTAACACGTTAAACTCACCTCATTCAGCACATGCTTTTAGCTCCATGTTCACTAAAATAAAATTAAAAAAGCGGTATATGCTATTAAAGCAGGTCAGTGTTCTACCAGCCTGTGCTCAGCTTGCTCAACAGGCAACTCATTATGTCCATTGCATATAAATGTATGCAGAACAGAAGTCAGATTCATTCTTTTGATCAGAAAGCATGTCTAGCAAAGAGAAGAAAGGGAAAAAAAGCCACATAGAGCTGAAAATCACCGCTCAGGTTGGGTTATGTGTTGTTATTAGACTGTTCTGATGTTGTTTCATGTGAATTTGTTTTAATAAATTTCCTGAATCTGCTCTGGGAGGCTCTTAAGATGGTTATGAACTTGAGCTGGAGGACCACGCTACGGAATAACATGTAGGTATATGCAAGGCATAGACTGTATATAAAAAGATGGACGGAGCCTCTGTGATGTCACCCATAGGTTTCTGAAGGGCTGAATTGAAGCTCGGTGGGCAGTTCCTTCCATTGCCATCTTGGCAGGGGCATGCGTGTTGTCTTGCCCGGAAAATACACTTATGGGCAATGATGTGGAGCTGAGAGGGGCGCTGTGAGTGTCATGGTGGATGCTTGACATGGAGCGAATTCCAAGCTGCCTGTAGCTAAGAGCTAACCGAGCTAACCCGGAGATAACAGGAGCTAACCAGCTAACGAAGGTAAGCGGGCTAAAGCTAAGTCATGTTGTTAACCGGCTAAAAACGTTCTACGTTCTACGTTCTTCTTACTTGAAGGGGGAGATTGGTACCTGTCAATAAAAAGGACACGCCCCTAAATATGCCAAATTTCGAGATTAAATTACTTTTAAACGAGCGAGTTGGAAAAAATTTCACTCCCTCCACAGTTGTCATGAAGGTAAACCTGACCTATTAAACCGAAAATGGCTCTTTGAACCAGGCTGTAAACATGTTTATTTCTGCCATGAAGTTGGTCTTTTTAACACGGAAGTCTATGGGGATTCGCTCGTTTGTGTAGCCCCTAGTGGATGAAGGGGGAACTGCAATTTTATGCACTTCCGCATAAGCTTCACTTTCTACTGCTGGAGGTTGCCGCTTGGTGCAAGGCAAGGCAAGGCAAGACAAGTTTATTTGTATAGCACATTTTATGTACAAAACAATTTAAAGTGCTTAACATAAAAACATCATAATTCATTACGGTTGTTGAAAGCTTGAAAATCCTGATTTAATACTGTTATCTAACTTGCAATGTTAATTACTGAAGACATGACTTCCATCACTGTGTCAATCATCTGACTCTCTAAGCAAGGTTACCATGCTACTTTAAAAATTAGATTTTTTATAAGTACAAGTTACTTCTTGAAAAAAGTACAACAATAATAAGAGTAAGGAATTACTCGGAAAAGTATTTATTCAGTTACTTCTTAACAAAATGTTCACATTGCCGATATTTCCATTAATGGAACTTGAACATTATCTCTGTTTTCATTTATTCATAATAAAACCGAATATTTGATCTAACTAATGAGTGAAATGGAAGCTTAACAGAATTAAATATTAACAGAAGAATCATCACATCCCAAATCTTCCTCTGCTAGATATCATGGCTCTGTTTCTCTTCCCTTGTTTCCTCTGCAAAGGAGCTGACTATGCTTTTGCTGGCATCTATCTGCTTATTTGTCTGTCTGTTTGTTTTGTAGCAATTTTACACAAAAGCTATTGGACAAATTTTTTATTTTTTTGTTTTTCTTTATTTATATTTTTTTAATGGGTTTTGCTCTAATTTCATGTTGGGAGTGATCCAGATCACTATCTAGATCACAGGTGTCAAACTCCAGTCCTCAAGGGCCGGTTTCCTGCAGGTTTTTGTTGTCTCCATCCTCCAACACACCTAACCAACACTCATAAATAGGTTGACGAGAAGCTGCTGGATCCATTTGATTTGAATCAGCTGTGTTGGTGGAGAGAAACAACAAAAGTATGCAGGATACTGGCCCATGAGGACTGGAGTTTGACACCCCTGATCTAGATCAAGGACTTTTTTTTTTTTAAAGGATTCTTTATCATTGCTAGATGGAGACATTTTCAGTATACATGCATATAACTCCACAATAAACTGTCAGTGTTTAGCTGAAAATCCAAAAGAAGGTCCCAACAGGTTTTACAAGATATCAAAAATAGATCTGGATCCTGCAAAATTCTGGATACTACCATCTAAAACAGTAAAACGTAAACACACACACACACACACACACACAACAAACACCACAATATAGCCAAGGCACTGTGGATTCATTATCAGTGTATCTAGGAATCATATAGTGTATCCACATAGAATGCATGTAGGACTATAACATAGACTGGACATCACAGCATGGGTGGAAATGAGCTGCTTGGTGGAGGACCGTACTCGGCTGTACCGTGACATTTCACTCTTCATCAATCAATTAGCAGTTAAGGTACATTGGTGTTTCTCCTTGTGAACTCGGTCAAATGAAGAGCGCTTCAGTCTGCAGGATTATAGTGTAACATTGAATTCATCATCAGCTCATCCTAACTGTTGACCGCATTTGTTTCACAACCATAATGACTTCTGGCTTAAACATAAGATCCAGCTTTAATCTCAGCTTGTACCCAGTCAAAACACAACAGAGAAACTCTTCTTCTACTCCAACATTAGGCGTATTCTCCATCTCCAGCTTCCTCTCCATAGCAGTAGCACAAAATTGTCCCAACAAATATAAAACCCATTTAGTCCTGGTTATGTTTTAGAGAAGTTGTTAAACTTGAAGAGAGCGCTTTGATTTCAGCTGCACACACAAAGTTTATGTATGCATGTGTGTGTGCACATTGGATGGTTGCGAAGCCGTTGCAAGAAAATATTGGCAGTTGTGTTCTGAAAACTGGTAAATATTGGATCATTTTTCTGTTTTGAGCTCTCAGTCAGTGAAAGTATATCTACACTGCAGCGTGAACATCACTACTTAGTAAACATGCTAAAAGTTTTCTACTTTAGGAACATTGGTATTGAGAAAAGGATTCCTCTAAAGCGAGATCTAGTTTGCCGGCAGCGTTGGAATAACTCAAGCATCTTTCCTCTGAGCATGTGGGAAAAATGCTTTTCTTTACAGTTCAGCTGAAGTTCTCACTTCTTCAGAATAAATTTCTAAATATGCTCAAAGCTAAAAGACTGGCTGCCTGATTTACTCATTAATCCACATTTGTATAATTAACTCGCATCTTCGAGCTGTTAGCATCCATAAGATATCAGGAGCTATCAGAGAGGATCTAGGAGCTGGGCAGTGGATAGCTGCTTCTCTGCTGCCATGTGATGTACTCTAAGGTATCTAATGATGGCGTGCAACATAAAGGAAGCAGCATTTCTGACAGCAAGCACGCATTTTTTTTTTGAGTGTTTAGATCTCTCTGCTATTGTCACAGAAAGCAGGGTGTCGTGTGCTGCACGGCACTGCAGCGTGACATAAAAAGAGATGCCTCATTACACACAGATTCTGACAGAGAGATCGTTCTTCTGGACGGCAAATAGCCAAAATGTCTTATAGATGAATGGTCTGAATTAGAAACAAAGTGACATTTATGTAGCAATAACATCCACATTTCCTTATTTCCTCCTGTGCTGAAGGCAGAACCGGTAGTCCAGTCTCTAAAGAAAAATAGCTTCAAGCACATTTTGGTAAAAGGTTTCAATGGTATTTCAAAAAGTAAAAACATCTCAAGAAGGATTGGAGTTTTTGCTAAACATGTTAAATAAAAGTTGTTACATCAGATCTATACTGTGAATTTTGTGTTTACACTAGCTTCTGCAACTAACTTTTAAACTCACAAAGTGCTTATTTTGGCATATTTAGAGTTTGTTTTATTTTCTCCAAAGATGTACAATTCAACCCGCAAAGATTTTTGATGAGTTTTGCTTTTATATTTCTAAAGTAATTCAGAAAATTGAAGTATACGCTCATAGAGAAACACGGATTATCATATACTACTCCAATGCTGCCAGAGTTTACTACACTTTCTTGCACTCTTACAAAACTAAAAGATATGCTTGGGTCAAAGTCAATGAACTGGATGCCATTTATAAGTATAAAAACAAACTAGCAAAGGTGATTTTCAAAAACTTGAAGTCATCACAAATCTACAAATATAGCA
Organism: Telmatherina bonti; assembly: GCF_933228915.1. Classification (NCBI taxonomy): domain Eukaryota; kingdom Metazoa; phylum Chordata; class Actinopteri; order Atheriniformes; family Telmatherinidae; genus Telmatherina; species Telmatherina bonti. The sequence continues at coordinate 15,641,504 of NC_136622.1, read as the reverse complement.
AATGAGGAAAAAAAAAAACTCTTATTGTTTAAACGTGTTTCAGTTGTTACCCGCTTGCAACCAAAGTATAACTCGACAACGGTGGCTGATTGTTACATGATACAAATGATACAACTGCAGACATATGATATCAGACTAAATTAAATGGTAACATTGTATTTTGTGCAATGCTTGCACACTGCAAACCCCTAAAGGTAAGAGTAAGAGTATGTGCAGCTTCAGTTTAGCAGGCTCCAGAAACACTTACTTAAATATAACAAAAACACAAAAAGTGCCCTGTGGCCATTCTCGAGGATTAATAAACCTGTTGATTAGGTGTTTATTCACCACTGGCATGGTTTTCTGCTCACTGGGGACACAAAGACAATGAAACAATGAGTGAAAAAGAATTATTTGAAACTTTTATTGTATTTCATCTCTCCTGGGAAATTGACCCAGAGGATGCACAATACTGTACAAGCTTTTCTGTGTCAGTGGAAGTAGTGGGTTATGTTGGCCTGGTGTTGAAATTTTGAAGACATTTTTTGGCTCTGGGTGAAGTGGTTCCTCGTCCTGATAGTAGTCTGTGCAATTTTTAATCATGAACAATAAGAAATATAGTTAGACCCCTCAGTTTACTGAATATCTGTAAAAACTCTGACCAATCAAAACGTTCGGGCCGAATTGAAGTTGTTCATTTCTTATATTTCGTAAGCTTCTTCATGGCTGAGAAAATGCCGGAAGGATTTCTCTGACCCGGCCCGGTTTATTTGCCTCTCCACGCTAAACAGCCGAGAAAATCGATGGTGGAAAAAGCGGCAAACTAGAAAAGCAATCGGAGAGCGCAAACCTCTGCCACGGCTTTTAAAAAGTTCCTGGATCCAAACGGTGATTCGAATCACCACCAAAATTAAATCTGTTCTTTCTTTTTACATTTCCAACAATTCCTAAAAATTGAATTAAAATCCGTCCATAACCTTTAGAGTTATCTTGAACACAAACAGATTAACGTTGGTAAAAACATAATCTCCTTGGCAGAGGTAAGAAAAAAGCCTTGGATCGCGCAAGGAGCAAAAACAAAGGGGGAGGGGCCAAGACAGGGCACCACTTTCACATCTTGCTAGCTCCCAAACATTACCTACCCCAGTTCAAAAGTTGCAGGAATCTATTTTTTCTTTTGATTTTTACTTCATCCAAAACAGCAAGAAACATCTCCTGATAACTGAATTGATCTGAGGTCACTGCATAATGTTATGCTTTTCTGCATATATCAGAACCAACAAGACAAATCCGACGTCCAGGCCAGATTGCTGCATGTCATTCTTGAAAGGGAAAACTAAAATGAACCGAGATGATGTCCTCTTTCATTTGGAAATAAAAACCCCCATGAGGAAATTAATTGTGCGTAACAGTTTAAAGGAAACGCCCAACTGTCATTTGAGAAAGTATACGGCCATTAAAAACGCTGCACATCTCATAGAAATGTCTGAACTGACTTTCCAGTTCAATAAACTCAAACTCTCCATGATAAAAAACTAATTGAAAATGTCACAAGGTATGCAAAATGCTAAAAGAAACTGTGATGAATGACGACTGCTTATTGGAAATTTATGAGGCAAAATGCCACAAGGATTGCCTCATTGTTCCATTTTAAACTCGGTTTAACCGAGCAAGCGGGGACATAATACAGTCTGTTGTCACACAGTGAAGGTGACATTAAACACATTGTTGAAGTTATTCTTTAAACTTAAAAAAGCACTCAAAGCTAAGCACAGTTATCTGTGATCCTCCAGTTTTAATATGTTAATGAGGTAACAAATGAGCATATGGTACATCTGTTTCAGCACATGCACAGGAGTTCTTTAGCACCTTTCTTATCAACCATAATTCTCATGCAGTATAATACTGCAACCTCAGCAGAGAATTAACTTATAATAATAATAAAAACAATAAAAATGCATGCTTCATTGTTACTTTAATCTGGTTTTAGTCTTCATTTTATTCCTTTGCTGGCCATCCCTCCCATTCTTTGCTATTGTGCAGAGCACTTTTCCACTGACAAGGACCCAACACACTCTCCTTGTGTTATCTCTGACAAAAGATCAAGAGGATGGCAGATTATAGAAGTTAACAGCTTGATCCTCATGTCTGAGCGCATCATTTCTCATGTTCCTATTTTTCAGAGCCAGATTTTGCTTTAGCAGTACCTCAACTGTCAATACGTATTATATGCATACAAAAATACCATGACACAAACACACGTACACACACACACAAACACAAAAGCTTTTCTGCTTTTTTCCTAAAGAGAAAAAATCTTCAATATTCTGGATGTTCATGTTCAACCAAATGTTCCTGCAAGTAAAAATAATGCACTCGTAGGGGAGCAATGCAACCATGTATTGTTACAAAGGAGTAAATACTACAATATGGGGTATTTAGAATTTTTTGGACTGCTCATGGTACTACGAAGTATTAAACTGAAAGCCAACTTTTACATTAGATTTTCAACTATACAGTTCAGTGCATTACATACAAAGCTACAGAGAAAAATTAACAACGACATCAACGCTGTCAGTCTCTGTTCTAAAAGGATTATATCAGTTTTTCCAGTGACCGTGATACTTTATGAGCAATATTTAACAGCTGAGGAGATTTACCCTGCATTCACCTAAAGGTAGAGCTGCTTAGCCTCTTTTTATTCAGCCTGTTGAATATGTATTCATGCCTTTATTGAAAGTGAGATGAGATGTGTGCTCATGCTTTCAGACTAACGCATGAGCAAGTATAACCCAGCATAAATGCACACATAAGCACCACAAACACGAGGCAAGCTCAAAAAATTACACGGAGGCCTGATTACCTGTTCTGGCCATCTTGTTTGTTTTATTATCCTAATTATAATAACTAAATAATTTAGAAACCAGAAAATTTTAAGCTTTGTAGCTTTTTAGCTGAATCTTTCAGGACAGTGTGTGGACAGTTTTAGACAAGACTTTTTTCGTGCTTGCTGTTCACACGTGTACTTCCCAGCTGGACATTATGTGGTGTAGATGCGCTCCTTGAGCTAGAAATATGAGGAAGAGTGTGAAGTGTAAAAGTGCAAATAAGGCAACATATGATGCACATGAACATGCATTAAAAATAACTGGAATTTTTGGACTATGAGCCTCCTTCTAGACTGATTTAGTGCTAACATTACAAACAAAAGGTTTCCACTTTTTGAAAAGTTTGGTTTCTGAAGGCAGCTGCAATCTGTATGAGCCAGCTTTCTCACGTAAGAGAATTGTGGTTACATCTGTCATTGTCTCAAACACAAAGAAGTCATACATTCAATAATAAGAACGACATAAACCTCTGGTGCAACCTGACATAAATAAATGTGACTGTGTCAGAATTTAGGATCTCTCTGCATGCGACTTACATTTCCCAACCAACCTACAGGAATGTAAGGAAAATACGTATGGATGTGTCACTGTGTATAAAAACGCAACGTAAACCAAACGCAACAAACCCAAAGAGTGCAGATGTAAGCTGACTTGTGGAATTATCAGGTTAAGTTGCATCTGAAGGAGATATTTCCTTAACTTCAAACCATAGAGGCACAACTTAAAAAGAAAGAAATAAGGACTCTCCCTAGGTCAGTAAAAAACACTGTAATGAACAGCGCAGCCATTTTTTTTTTTTTTTCGGTATGTCAGCTATTAAAACCTTCTTCACATTTATGCGATGCTTGGAACCTGCATTTCTCCTCCAAGTCACAGCTCAAAATGACTCCCAGGTATCGTTATTGTACACTGCATGTATAAAACATGATGATCATACAGCCATATTCAGCAAATGCCGGTTGCACAGTGTGCTTTGCAGTCAACTTGTTAGTTGGCTAAAACTGCCAAGTGTGTATCTTATATCATTTGACTGTCTCCTGGGGATTTGTCAAGGGGATTGGCAAGAAAACCTTCACAGCACATCTGGGGGGGCTGTTAGTATTTACACCCTGGAATTTCTTTTTAGAAAAGCTGTGCATGCGTAAAAACTGCAGAAGTAAAACATCCTTGTTTTTAAATGACGTTGAGAAGCGCTGAAAAGTGTTCCCACCGACATATCACACTCCTTCTTAGCATAAACATTAATGATAGCAATTAACTGCAATGATGCAACTCTGATTATTGCTCAAAGCGAGAAACACCGTCCCCAGGACACAGACAGACTGTAGTATCATGTCGTCTATTACTCTGGTGTGACATCTCCAATGATGCTTCATCCATCCAAATAAACACTCGGACTAAACAAGTCAAGAACATCAGCATGGATATACTAAGTAGTGTCTTTGTAAATGCACATCATATGTTGTGACATTTTACTTCAGGGGTTACAGATGTGCTGCTGCACAATGGTTTTCTTATATTTGATCTCCAAGATAAACGTCTCTTCTAATCGGTTTTGTCTTTTTATATGTTCTTTTTCTTGTGTTTGGTTTGATGATTAACACATGCATGTAGCTATTAAACCTCCTGACAGAGGTGGAGAAGATGAGCCTTCCTAATTAAACGGCCAGTATTTAGCAGATAAACAGCACAGCGGCATTCCTCGGTGTTCCAGAGATTTATGGATTGCTTCTCTGCAGCAGTCCGCAGGGACACAAATATTGTATGAAACCTCCCAAATATCCCAGTAGTGTGCAACATACAAATGCATGTGTGCATGAACACACACACACACACACACATACACTCACTCCATCTACACCTTCAAGGCTTAGCTGCAGTTGTTTCTACTTTGGCTGCAGCGTAAGAAACATCTCTTCAAGAGGAAAACTGTGCATGTGTGTAGTTAGAGGGGGTTCACGGCGCAACAACCTTGGCTGTTGCATCATCCCATTAATTACTCCCACTGCACAATGTCCTCCAGTGCGGTGTACATGACCCACATGCTCAGAAAGATGAGCAGGGTTGTAAAGAAATAGGGTGAAAAATTGAAACAAAAACAAAGAAAAAAAGAAAAAACATGACAATCATCACAGCTCCTTCCTGTCAGAATATTTACTGTGCCTTCAGCCAGAGTCTGTAACATTACCACTGAGGAGCTAAAGCAAAATAAATGATTTATTAAGAAGTATGTAAGAATGCTGTGAGATTCCCCCATGCTGAGCCAGTTAGTGTCAAGCACCATGATGGATAAATCTGATCCTTTGTAGAGGCAGTATTGATCTGGCAAAAGCTCACTACATGAATCAAGTATGAGCTTCATGCTGTAACTTTAGTTCCTTTATAAGATGGATGCGCCTTCACATGTTGCCCAGACTGGACAAGATGGGAGTTAAAGCTGCTGCTGGAAGTACGATGGAAAGTTAGATGTAAAATTCCTGTTAAATCCGGAGAAAATTTGGGAATTTCAACGATCCAATTAAAGAAATAGATAACAGCGATGTGCAAAAGCTTTTTCTCCACACAAGTTGTTTGTGACACAGGATGACACTCACTGGATGCGCCATGCATACCAGAGCAGGAACTTATCTGGTAAACAAAAGACAGCATGGTGGGAAGTGGATCGACGTGCCGAAAGAAGCATTGTTGGGAATCTTAATCAGATTGTGTAGATTCTGACTATATGGGCAGTATTTACACTGGCTGCTACGTTGGCTTCTCCTTTTACCTCTAACAGATGTATTCCACCAAAACTACCTTGCTGGAGATTTCATCACCTTACGATTCAAATAAGTTGGAAAATATATGAGTTTTAAACTGTGAATGTTTTATTTTGAAACTTTACAAATGACAGTCCCTAAAATACATATTCAGATAATCAGGTCAAAAGAACTTGAAGGGTGGGACGTGTCAGAGCTATCCAAGTTTTTTTCCCCCATTTGGCAACAAACTGTTACCCCTTTTCAGTCATATTGAAGTCACGTGTTTGCGCAGGATAAGCAGTAGCAGCCAGGTTAAGGTAGACGTTGGCCATATTCTTTTCCTGGCAGATGCTAAATGAGGAAAAGGTCTTGATTCACATGAAAATAATAAGTATAATAAATAAATAAATAAACCTGCAGACATGGCATTTTGGTGAAAATGTTTTAAGTCTTTAGGACTGAACCAGTGGCAGGCAGCTATCTTTGAAGGGACTTTAAGCCTGTAATTGTTGCAAATGCTGTAATTAGTTCCAGACTTTAAGACTGCACTTTGAAAGCAGAGATAGAGACACTGGAAAATTATATGATTCATGGTTATGGTGGTCTTTATTTCTTTTTTTTATATGTTGTAAAAGTGACTTTCCTGATATCTCTGCCATTGTGGCACTAATAAATAAAATCTTTAAAAAACTGTAAACATAAAAATAAATCAAACTGTTCAGTCTTGTTACACAGTCTTCTGTTCACATCCTTTAAACGAAGTCCTTCACAGCATCATAGAGGCTTTGACTGTCCTTAGGACCATGGACTGTAGGCGCATTGGAAAGTGTGAAAGCCAAATGCATTTGTAATTTAAGGAAAGAAAATAAAAGTTAGATTAATTATAAGACCAACTGCCATCATAGCAACAGTTGTCTCTAACAAGACTCCTTTGAACAATGTAATATTTGTCCACATCGCAGGAATGTCCAGTTCTGTCCCTCAAAGGCCACCATCCTGCCAGTTTTATATGTTTCCTCCTTCATTACACAATCATTAACAGGCTTCAGCAGAATTTTACAACAAACTGTTGAGGATATCCCGTTAGTTTGAATCAGGTGAGATGGAGCAGGGAAACATCTGAGACCTGCAGGACAACACTGGACATTCCTGCTTTACAGCTGAATGAAACCCGGGGTGGTATTCATGAAGACATCCACACGATCTCATCCAACTTTTGTCATGTGTAACAGCAGCCAGCTTGCAGCTTAAGGTTGCCAGGTGACATAAACACACATTGATCTGAGACATTATTATCATGGCAGTTTGATTGTGACAAGAGGCAGCAACACATATTTCATATGTATTCCTTATTTCATGTTTCCATAGCAACTGTCTATAGATTCACCTAATTAAAAAAAAAAAAAAAGAAAAAGAGAAGAAAAGCTTTACCTGATTAACTGGTGTTAGCTCGATGTGAAAGTAGTTTTGCTAACATCTGTCATACCATCGCTGCTGTTAAAAGCCTTATAAAACTGAAACTGGTCATTTCTCCTGAGAAAAAAAGATTCATGTGATCAAAAAAAAAGAAATGGTGGTGGTCTGGACTCATCTGTTCAAACCAGCCCCAGAAACCTTTGGGTTGTGTTTGACCAAGCAATGTCTTTGGAAGGGCATTCCCAACAACTGATGTTTTCTTTTTTTTTTAATAATTATTATTTGAAAAGTATTTCTAAAGTCAAAACACAGCATAATCCAATTTAAAATTAACTGTGTATACTTTTTTTTTTTTTTTTTTATGTACACTTGTCAAAAGAAGACAACTTTAAATAGGCTGCTGTGTGTACAAACTCTGCTGCTAGACCGATAGATAGACCCAAAACAACCTTATTTTAGCTAGCCTGCATTGGCTACCAGTAAAATCTCATATTGACTTTAAAATGATAGTTTCTTCCAGGTCCATGTATTACTGATCCACTGTATCCCTATTTTTCGGGGAGCATTCTTTGTTCTTCTGGTCCAAACTTCTTGAAGGTACCAAAGACTCGTTTCAAAACCCGTGCAGACCAAGCATTTCAGGTGGTAGCTCCCAAACTCTGGAATGACCTACCTCTGTCCCTCTGTGTGGCTGACTCTGTGCATTCTTTTAAGAAGCATCCGACGTTTATTTTATTTAATAAAGGTTTTTGTTAATGGTGTGGTTGCTATTCTGTTGCATGTACTGTAATCACTATGATGCTTTATTTTACTCATTTTATATACAGAGCTTTGCGATATTTATTGCAAAAGGTGTTCTATAAATGCATTTTTACTTACTTTTACTTCATTCTTCGCCATATCAGAAAAATTCCTTGACCAGCCCCACTGAAGAACAAGCATCTAGACTAGAATTTTGTATTTCTTCCCATTTGTTAAGATGCAGAATGTAAATCAATCCGAGTGAAATCAGGATTCATAGATCTGTAGGTTGAGCCTTTAGCCTCAAGTTGAAGTGAGACTTTATACACAGAATCAGGTTATCAAACAAGTTCAACTAGGAGAGGAAAAAAAAATTGTGTTTCTTCTCCCAAAACTAAATTGTTATGGCTGTTGGCCAAAATCACCAGCTTCTAGTTTATAACACTGCCCCATTATACTGCAAAGACAATTTCCTGAGTTTTCTGAGTAATAAAAGAAATGCAATATAAACATAATGCAAGCCACTGGTTCTTCTCTGCTTTGGTCACAGAGTCTAACTTTGAGTATTTTACTGTTATTAGTTTCCCCACCGGCTATATGAACAAAACTGGAGACCTCTCATTTCAAGCATCCAATATGCCGTTTTCTGTGATAGAGGGAAAGCGAGCCACTATAGCGCTTATGATCCAAATCTGCCAATGCTATACCACTTAGTGAAATGTCATTTATAATTCAGCTCTGTCTTTAAAAAAAACTGCAACATTTTTTTTTTTTTTTTCAAAAAATCTTTTTTCCATGTTTTCTCATCTCTCTGTTTCAAGAGTGGTCAGACGACCGAGCAGCCATGTCTGTTTTGTCTCTTTCATCATTACGCAGGGACAACCTGTCCGGGTCCTTCTGGATTTAACAGACTATTGAGCACAGGGTGTTAACAACACACACGCAGACACACTTGCATAGACACACGCCTCCAGAGGAAAGGCTCTCAGAGAAGCAACACAGCCTATTTCACTGCAAATTAGGTTAATCACGCTCCAGAGAGGCCCAGTTAATAACCCTCATAGAAGCTATTAAGATGGCACCTAAATCATAGGAATATCTGAATATCTGATGTCCCCTAACACAGTAATGCCATGTTCAGCCCTGGAGTTTTCACAAACACTCGCTGTGAGGGCGACGGCTGATCACACCGCTGTCAGCTCTGGAGTGCTGATGTTGTGCAATAACTTCTCTCTGGCTAAACATGTCATCCACATACAAACCCCTGTTCATTAAGCCTGTTATATCAAATCCATTTATACTATTAATCAGAAACAAACATGTTTCTTTGATGCAGTGTTAAACATGAATACTCAATTTCCATAAATATTGATATGAATAGACTACATATTGTTTGCTGTGCTGCTCATATATCTCTCTCTCTGCACGTCCACTGCATATTCTGCATATAAAACCAGCATTTCAAGCTGATTTACTGAACACACAACATCCCACAACTCTTTTATTTTTAGAATATAGTCAAAAAATAAGAAAAAGAAACAACTAAAAACCTGAAGAACCAGTTTCTTTCATCACACAATCTTCTTCTAGGTAAGAGCTAGTGAAAGACAAACTGATGTCTCTGCCAGAAATGGCAGCAGCAGCAGCAGCAAACTGAAGGCTGATAGCATCTCCTCTGCCTCGGTGGGACAAGAGTTCACCACAGGGAACCGAAAACTGTGTGACATCCATGAAAGATTGAGCTTGTAGAAGCAGGGATGAATTCTGGCCACAAGTTAGAGTCTCTGGTTTGAGCTTTTTTCTTCTACACTTACAGAACAAATTCTGAATTTACCTTATATAACCTTATATACTAACAAACACATTTTTCTACTTACATCCTATGCAATAGGATCAAGGCTGCAGAGTGTTTCACTGCACTCTATGCAACAAAGGACAGATTTCAGTGTTTCAGATATACAAGTTTCAACAACTGACTTACTTAAACACTGTAGTACATAAATAATATGTAGTCATTCCCAAAATTTGGACAACAAATTTATCTTATTTATTGTGAAAATGAGCCACTTGTGCAATACAGAAAACTCTTATTCAAGTAGCAAAAATGGTTCCTAGATTATAATTATAGAGAAGTTACTTATACTATAAAATATATTTCAGTTTCCACAGATTATACCATTGTTGTTGTTATTAATGTACTCACATCTAGAGCTGACTGTGTTTAAATATTACTCATTTGAAACTCATATTTATGGCATTAACTTGCAGAATGAAATCACTTTCAACCTAATTTGGACTTCGTTTTTAAATGGCTAAAATCGAGATTACAAATTTTCAGCGTGGCAGTATTACATAGCTCTAGTTCAAGCCTATAAAGTCCATAATGATCATAATAAAGCAATATCGCCCAACTCTATTTTACAGGCTGCATTAATGATACTGTCTGCCCAGAATTCACGATGTGTAACGGCAGCTGGAATCTGCAAAAGCTTGGTTTTCAGTTGTGTCTTCATTTATCCATCAGTGATTTTCTCCTGCCTCGCTAAAGTCAGTGCTGTTGCAAATACGCCCACATTTCAGTTTTCTGTGGGCAGTTTGTTCTTTGTCTGTTCCAACAGGTACAGTAGATTTATCTGCACATGCTCAGAGTTCATTTCTCCCTTTTTATATCACACATACAGACACATGTTTTCCCCTACAGATACTGGAGAAACTATACCATAGGGAGGAGTCACCATTGAGATTAAGCATGACTGAGTGATAACTCTTGGCAGCAATGATTCAAGATTTCATCCTGTGATGGGAAACAATTAACATTTGTGAAATACAACTATTAACAAGCTGCTTCTATCAATAGCAGCAGTTATTTGACATTCCACATCATGTCAGTAAGCGATGAGGACATTCCTGCAGATGGAAATTGGTTTCTCTGGTCTTCAGACTGATACATCCAGAGATATGAGACCTAAAAGCATTTCATTTCATCATCCTGCGCGACTGTTCTGTCTACGGCTTGTACTGCCATTACCCCTCTGAGGTCAGCATAAGATGTACAGTGTGTGTCATGCATAATCAATGCACGGCTGCAAATGGGCAGGAATTAGAGATACTGGCAGGAATGAGATCCAGCAGGTGGCAAACGACTGTAACTGCCAGCAGGTTTTGGGCTTATTTGATGCCACGCCATTACATCTGCACCTCTTTGAAGGCAAATGAATGTGCTGAATTTTAGCTTTTGTTTGGAGGCTTCCCAGCAAAGCTGAAGTCAGTGACCCGCTCTCCATACTGCTTTAGCTTACAGAGACACCATCAAAAATATCCATACTTAAGATTTCTATCAGAATGGCAGTTCAGTCAGGTCGAGCTTACCTCTCTGCCCCAACAGCCCCATGCCATGCTCTCTCCACTATCTCCTCTGGATGAACTCAGGTTCAGGCTGCAGGCTGCAGCACCCGCTCCCCCCAATCAAAAAACTACACATTTAATTTATTGGATTTTAATTATATTTTAAGGCCAGCGAGAATAATAGCGTCTTAAATTTACTTTTTGTTTTTCCAACAAAAGTTTCACTTTCTAATTACCTTTCAAGTCCGTGTTGCATTTGTTTGTTTTCACAAGTGGGGAGGAGCTGACAGATCTAACCTTGAGGCTGTGCACGCGCGTGTTTGAAGCACGCGCGTCTGTCTGTGACTTGAGCGTGCGGCTTTGCACCGAGCTGCTGGCGACCCCTAGCGTTCAAAGTAGGGAACTGATCGTCATATTTCTCAAGAAAATCCCCAAACATTGCCTATCTACACACAGCCGTCGCTCTTTATTACTGTCAACGCAACAAAAAAATGGCAATTTTTGTGAAATATTTTGATCCACACTCTTGTAATTTTGCAGCTTTTTTTTTTTTCCAAACATTTTGTTAACATTTAATCCAATCATCAATCCCTGCAGACTCTTATAAATTGCCGTGGCGTAGGTTTAAAAACTGAGACACGTCGTCGAAGATCGATGTCAAACGTGAAACAGCAGAAAACATCTTCATGATTCATTTCGCAGAAGCATTTGCCATCCATATATATCACCAGCTCGTTATTTAAAATGACAACGTCTTACCTGCGCGCAACACTCCGTTTTATCCACATTTTTCTCTCGACTGCCAAATCCGACTCAGTCCTCCAGGTATCCTCCCATTTGGATGGGTTTCCACCAAAGTCTACTAATTCTGATTCTAAAAGCACTCAAGTTATGGATCTTACTCCAGCTGTCAATGTAAACATAGTTTAAGCCATATCCTTCTCCATTGCGCACATCAGGCTCTACCAAGAATCGCTGCCAAATCCCCCTAAAGATACATCAGAACAACATCAGTTTTCTCAGGAAGTTGTCCATCAGTTGTTTTATTGGCGACACTCTCCCTTGTTGTCAGTGAAGGCTGGCGGGGGGCACGCGGACAGGTGAACACAAGGGGCGAAACCAGAGGAGGTGTCCTCAAACTTTGCCTTCACGCAAATCGTTCATTTCCATCCCCCCGGCTGGAGAGGCAGGGAGGCAAGATGCGGGGAGGAAAAACAGAGCATGTAGTTGGCATCCTCGTCGCTGACATGACAGAGCATCGTCTACATTTAGGAGGAAAATAAATGTAAAAAAAAAAAAAAAGGGCAAAGATCTGAAAGAAAACTGAGCGGAAGATGATGAGGTTCTCGGAGGATTCAAGTCACCAATGGCAGGGGCTCCTCATATCTACTTACATATCTGGAGATGTGAAGGGTTGGGGAAAGTTTCAAATAAATAGGTGGAACTGAAAAAAAGGAAGAGATGGACGCGGAGAGGGACAATCCTGGAGGAAGAAGAGGGTTGTTTCAGAGGAGTTAGAGAGAGGGGAGGATGAGCGCTTGTCATTAGAGAGAGGAGAGGAGGATGGTCCGTCTCCTCCTGCTGCTCCTCTTCTCTCAGACTGACGAACGACCTGCCTGCTGAGCCCCACGCTGCCGTGACGTCATTTTAAAGCCAAATATGTCATGTGCCGGAGTGTTTCACTTCATATGGGTGCCAGCTCATGTCTGCCATGTCTGTCAAAGTGGGGGAAGGCGTTGCACTGTCCAGCACAGCGCAGAGCTGCACAGAGGTGCATCTGACAACTGGGTGACCACATCAGTGAATGATAGTGTTGCAAAAATTTAGAATGCATTTACTAAACAGACCTTTTTTTTTCCCCCTGCAAGTCCAGCAGTGTTTAATCCTTAAGTGAGCTGACAAACCCAGTTAATACATCTAAAAACTGCAAAAAGACCTCAAAATGAAATGAGTCTACATAATGTTACAACTGAGCAAACTCCAGAGGAACAGAGATAACTTAGAGACTGAATGTCAATCAGGCCAGATCTGCATTGACAGTTTATTGTGATGCCACAGAGTTAGTCTTAACTCGGCCAGGTTAGCAAGGGGTTTGCTGCTGGGTCAATAAATGCGTTGTCCACCTGCAAAACATACCTTTAGTATTGTAAACTGCTGCCACCACTGTGGGGAAAGCACAGCACCTGTGGCTTTTAACATTGGGATGTTCTCAGCTTTGTTTTGCCACATGTTAAAAGTTGAACACAAAGTTTCACATATTCACATTTATTTATATTTATATCACATAAAATCAGAGTTTTATTAAGCAGCAAAGTAGGTTACTGGGTCAAAATTCTAACTATTTTTTCTAACATTAAATATGTTTTTTAAGTTGGCAGAGAAAATGGCACTTTGAAAAATAAGGGAGATTCATTTGAATATTTTTTCAGAATTATTTCTCATTCTTTCTCTTAAATGATGTTACATCTGCCATATTTATCAGTTGAGGATGGCTCATGTTACGTGCAGATACCATATCCCTCATTGGAAGAACTTTGCCTAGTTTTGAGAGATGAAGACAAAATCCCTCACCATCACTCCACCAGAAAATCCTGTCATATCAATTTGTTTAAAATATCAGCCAGGGTTGTTAGATGGTTTTCCTCATAGAATGATCTGGAAAATAATAATAATAAAAAAAAAAAAAACTATTAGGAATGCTTTTTTCTGATTTGATAAAATGTGTCCATCAAATGTAGGTCTCAACCAGTCAGATCAGCTGAGGAAGGGTTAGTGCTGGATTGCATCGTCTGCAGTTATTGTCTCATCTAACCACCAGTGACAGTCATCATGCACTCAAGTCTCAGTTCTGATTGAATAAACGTCATCTTTATTTTCTTTTCATCACACCAAAACCTGTCCTGTCCTGTCCTGAGCTTAAGCATTTTGGCTACAAAACACCCTTTCAGCCTGATCATTTCTTTCACAAGCTTCAACATACAAGGTGTGAGGGCAGCATAAGCTGCCACACAGTAAAGGTCTGGTAACTTTTTTCTTTTTCTCAATTATGTAAACACTTTAAAGATACTTTATCATTTTCATATTTTTATTAGCTGGGTTGACAGGGGGTTAACTAACTGGGTGCACACATTTGGTTAACTTATATTGTCACCTTGTTAATTTGGTTTATTTTGTCACCTTTTTGTATTAATTTGCTTTGTTTTCAGTTGATATACTTTCCTTTTGAGTTGCCAGTTCCTTGGTGTTCCCAACCCTGCCAAAGAAGAGTCCTGGATCCACTGGAGCTCCTTAAATCAGGCTGAGGCCTAATTGGGCACAACAATCTTTTTTTTTTTATAGGAGAGAAGTATAGGAGGGATTTAGGTTTTTCTATTGATTGTTTGTCAGTTGATTTGCATTATTTAGGTATTTCAGATTGTTTAGTTTATTGTCTTAACTGATTATATGTAACACTTTTTGGTAAGTTAAGTTTATGTTACAGTTGGTATATAGTATTGTATTGTCTCCCCCCTCGTGTGTCAAAATGGCTTGATCAGCCAGTACATATGTGTCCCTTGTGCGTCAGTTAGGTAGGTCAGTTAGTGTTTGAGTTCCTTATGTTAATACCTAGATTGACATTTGTTTTCTTTGACTGCTTTTATGGGCCCAAAGTTATTGCACTGAAAGATTTATTTTGTTATTTTTGTTAAATAAATGTAGACATATTTTTCTAAAAACATTCCTTGTGCTTTTCTGGTTTTTCGGCTCGGTCCCTCACACATGGTAAGGTTGTGACAGAATGTTGTCAGAGACAACGCAACCATATAACGTTCTTCCTGCTGCTGAAGAATGAAGAAACATTTTGTTTCTTTTCAAGAACTGCACCATGAATGCATTAGAAAGTTATTCACTTCATCATAATTTAGCCAATTAAAGAACATATGTGTTGCTTTGTGTCATTGTATGCATGGTGGCTGCCCAACTACACCGCCACTGTTCAGCTGTGGCTTAAATTCTGTCTGCCTACTCCTGAAATACAAACTACAAGATCGTAAAAATGACTGAAAAGCCTAGAAAGCACAAAGTGAGCTCTATTTTTGTCTCTCTTTTCAATCACAATGGAACACAATGGCTCATCAAATGCTTGTCATTTGTGATTGATTTCGGCAGTCTTCGCAAGCAGCACTATTCCTGCCAAGTTCCACATACAGTTAGTCTGTTGGGGTTTTAAAGTTGATACAAGTTTGTTCACAATGTAAATTGGGAGCTAGTATTTTATTTTTTATAAGGATTAGCACTTCCAAATCCGAGACCTTGGTCGTCAGCCAGGAAAGGGCGGAGTGTCCTCTCCAGGTCAGGAATGAGGTCCTACCGCAAGTGAAGGAATTCAAGTATCTTGGAGTCTTGTGACTATGAACAAGATGGTGCAGACTCTGCGCAGGTCTGTTATGGTGAAGAAGGAGTCAAGCAAGAAGGCAAAACTCTTGATTTATCAGTCGATTTATGTTCCTATCCTCACCTATCACGAGCTGTGGGTAGTGACCGAAAGAACTAGACTGCAGATACAAATGGATGAACTGAATTTCCTCAGCATGGTGGCCGGGTTTTTCCGTAGAGATAGGGTGAGAAGTTTGGTCATCTGAAAGGAGCTCATAGTATAACCACTGCTCTTCCGCATCAAGACGACCCAGTTGAGGTGGCTCGGGCATCTGGTTAAGATGCCTCCTGGACCCCTTTTTTGGGAAGTGTTTCGGCCATGTTACTGCAGGAGGAGACCCCGTAGAAGACTCAGGACATGCTGGGGGGATAATATCTCTCAGGTGATATGGGAACGCCTTGGGATTCCCCCTGAGGAGCTGGCAAAAAGGGCCAGGGAAAGGGAAGCCTAGACTTCCCTGCTTAGGCTGTTCCGTCACGACCTGCCCCAGGATAAGTGGCAGAAAATTGATGGATGGATGGATGGATGGATGAATGAAAGGACAGATGGAATGTTATATTCCATCTGATGGGCACAAAAATACACATGACTTCTAGAAGAAAAGTAGAATTAAGTTGACAGTTTAAGTCATCAATCATGAAACATCTTCTATATTTTGCCCCTTTTTCTAACATTCAAGCCATTCTTTCAGAAAAAAGCATTCAGTACTAAATTACTGATGGGTGATGTCAGCATTTGAGCACTGATAGCGATGAGGTGAAATATGTTCTCTGGTAATGTTTGCAAGCTGGATGGTGAATCCAAAGTGAAAGCTACTCTCTAGCGTGTGGCTCATTTCTACCTTCTTTCCTGTTTGACATGAATGCAGCATTAAACCGTCACCCTGGAGGCTCTTTACACACCTGTACTACAAGAAGTTAGCGAGAGGCAAAATCCCTTTTCATTAGAATCAATGCACTGATGTGACCGCGTAGCCAGGTAGGTGAAAATATTATCCATGACAAGATCAGGTCTTGCGTGAGAAACAGAGAGAAAAAAGGGCAGCCTTTCTTGTTCACCTCAGGGTCAAAGTGTCAAACCAGTGAAAACATCATACCTGTTTTAGCCTTTGCAAATGCTCTAGTGTTTCCTGGAAAAAAACAAAAAAACAAAAAACAAAACAAAGATTGTTACAGTATTTGGTGTGACTGTGCACAAAAATGAAAATGAAAACATCCATTTCTAAAAATGGAAAAAGGCAAGCTTTTTTTTTCTTCTTTCGGTGCAGATCTTTAGCTCAGTTGGGTATGTAGTCTAGTCAGAAATGCAGCTCTTCATAAAATTGCTCTATACATGATGAGGCAACTTTCCTCCCCCACTAATTGTTGCTATAAAACATACTTCTGTTAAATACCCTCATTACTTCATTACCGAGTATACATACATGCTGATGCATACGGACGTCTCTATCTGAGAAAGCGATCATCAGCTCTCCAGCAGATGGAAGCTGTCATCGCTCTCTTTCTCTCTTGCACTTCCTTCATCTGTTCCCTTCTCATTCACACTCCATTTCTCACACTCACGGTTTTGCATGTCGTCTTATTCTGTTTCATGTTTGTGTGTGTCCCCGTCCTCATACATGTTTGCCCATGTTCATGCGATGACCCAGTGCAAGTGTGAACAGGCTTATTCTGCCTCAGAGACAGAGTCACAGGTTGTCATGTATGTCTAAAGCTGCAGGCGGCTTTGGCACACATGGATCTAAACACAGCATAAGAAACATCTGTTGTATAAGCCATTAACACCCTGCCATGAGAGCGTGCATTAAAAGGAAGAGCGATCAGAGTATTGCAGTGTCTCTGCTAAACTGAGTCATTCTGAAAAGCAGTTTTGGGAACAGTCATGTGTGCAGGGTGGATTGGATGCCGGTTAATGGCTGTGGTCTTGCTGAGGTTATAGACAAAGAACCTAGTTGCTCCCGCCAGGAAAGAGCTCACTAGTTCTTGGGAAAATATGTTTCACTTCTGTAAAACCTGGAGTGAAAAACTCCTTATGGTGTCTTGGAATTGAAATTGCCATAAGCAGTGACGGCCAAGAGACAAACTAAAATGACTTTGTCAGTCAGAGGATCTTTGATTTGTTATGATCAAATGAGCTGTGCTACATATAGATAATTTATCCATTCCATCTATTTCTAGAATTGATCTGGGATCATGTAACAGAACCCAGTCTGATGGAAAATGTCCAAATCTCCATCTCCCCAGCTATTTTATCCAGCTCTGCCAAAATGGCACATAGGTACTCCTGATTCAGCCGAGAGATACAAGTTCTTCTTCCATGTAGTCAATCCTCTAGACTTAGTATGATTGGAGACCCTGTTTATTTCAGAGTTACATCATTCAGATGGTCTGCATTTGTTTTCACACTACACTGCAGTCAAATGAACCAAACTTTTTGAATAATGTATTACTCTCCTCGCCCGAGGCAATGCTGCATCAAGAATTACTGTGGTAGAAGACTAGACAAACAACAAACAAGAAATCTTGCTCGTGTATTGGTTAAGTCAGGGCAACTTCCGTTTTTTTTATACTTTATTATGTAGTTTACTTCCTGTGTGAAGTTTACTTAGGGTGCATTCACATCAGGACAGTCCGCCAGACTCGGTTGGACTGGGGACTGGGGACCCAGTTTGTGTTCACTCTGCGCTTTAGTCAAACAAGTCAAACCATTAGAATAAAATATCCTCATTCTCACCAAAGGTGGCGCTGCACTAGTATTTAGCAAAAGAGAGGAAGAAACCTGCGTGAAGAGGAAAATTCAGTGTCCTCCTTGTAAGCTAAACATGGAGCATGAAACTATCGCTGTTTTGGGTTTTTTATTTTGTCTTATACTGCAGAAATACACGGCAACACTGGACTCAGAATGAACAACGGACGAGGCAGAGGATCCTTAACGCAATTATTACCCACAATGCAACACGCCAAAAGTCTTTATTTTGTAGTCCACTTCTTGTATTTGGTTCGTTTAAGAAAATAGACTGAGTCTGCTTCTTTGATCCAAATCAGAATTCGTTTGGTGCATTCACATTTCCCCAAATGAAGCGGACTTTACGAGCAAACGGACTAGAATTCAGTTAAAAAAGGCTGATGTGAATGTGCCCTTAATGCAAACTTAGACCTGTTTTCAGTTTCTTTGTTTGTTTTATGTTGTGCATCAGGGTTTTGTTGTGTATTGACACTTTCCCAAACAAGTTCTCAAAGCAAAGCCTGATTCAAAATTCGTGCACATTTTCGGTCATTTTGTTACCGCAGCTGTTGACTCAAAACTGGCCAGGTGGGTCTCTTCTAACTCATCTGCTAGCAAAGTATGACTTATTGTACCTTCCTAGCAGCTAAAGCCACAAGCCGGGCCAGCCACATATGTCAACTCGATAACTTGAACAATTTCCAGCTGGTGAAACACTTAAGTTAATAAAGCAATACAAGGTAAAACTTTACTACCCTGATACTTGTACTAGCAAGAAGCAACCTCACTTTGTTAAATGGTTGTGTTTGCAATCACGACCACAGCCACAGGTGGTACCTGCTCGAAACAGTTTAATTACTTCATCAAATACGGGAAAAACAGCTAAACCCAAACTTAGAATTACACATGGGGAGGAAATCCAAATTATAAGTAAGAATAATTATCTTGGAAAACTGTTTGACTTTCAACTTAAGTTTGATACAAACACATTCGATTTAGCATCAAAGAATTCACTTGATATGAAAGCTGAATTCGTATTGTGTTTTATACCATTTTTATCAGGCTTTAAACATTTATATAATGGTTTCAAAGTTTGTCAATGTGGAATAAAAATTGCTTCATGTCATGGGTCTCAGGACCTGGTCTGTCCTTTTCCCAGAATGTATGTGTGTGAGTATGTATACAGCCATGGTTTTATTCTAGATCCCCAGACAAAGATGTCTTCCATCAACCCATCACAGCTGCCACTCATCAAGCCATTACTCGAGCAGTATATCTTCCTGAGTTCAGCCTGCCGTTGACACCAGATTGTTCACACCGTTTAGTGGTATCTGGTCTTGGTGATCTTTAGATTTTGTCCAGTTTGGAGACCTGTTAAACATAAGTGTTTTTGCCTTTACAGAAAGTCCTGTTTAGATCTTGTTACCTTCCACTGTTTTTGGATGACCACCACATTTCCAGTCTGCACCACACCTGCCTTTGCCAGCACACCTGCACTCAGTCTCTCCGTCTGCCTGCTCACCGCTTAGCAAACACTCTCTGGACCATCATCAGCACAGCAATAAACTTCTTTCTTCTTATCCAGTTTCCCACATGCTCTTTGACTCCAACACTTCCCCTTATGACACTTTAGTTACAGTATCGTACTTACCTCCAAGATTACTGGAGTCCAGTTAAAGGACCTTTGTTTACTTTGGAAGATGCCAAAATAAGAACACAAAACAAGAAGAACTATTAGTCAATTTGGCCATGTCCAGTGATTTGATATTCATAGAATGGCATATTTATGCACTTCTGAATAAAACGAAATATTGCACCAATTCTTTTTTTTCATTTTGCTGTCAGACTACTTAATGCTGATATTTTTCTCCTGTCACAACCTAATCTGCACAACATTATATGGACAAAGTAGTGTTGTCAGAAGCTAAGCCCTGAAGTCACTGATATGTTACTGTCTTGTTGTGCCAACTCTGAACTGGCAAAGACATAATCTAGAAAAGTGAGGAGAAATTAGCAGAACAATAAATACTATCCAGGCTAAGATGAAGTGAAACAGGTGCATTACCTAAGGGACATGAAACAAACACAATTATCTAGTTCCATGTTTTGAAAAGGCATTGTACAAGTAGGTGTGAATGTCATAAACTATGCCACATGTTGCAGTTAAAACACACACCATCTGCTTGACTGTAGCTTTCTGTGACTGAAAATAGAGTTCATGAGCACAAAGGAAACAATGCACATGAGCTCGGTCATCCAGATAAATGTATATTGTCTAATAGGAAAAAAAGTAACTGGATTTGATGGAGATTCTTAATGAGGACAATTAAGTTCTTATCAAACAGCTTTTCAGTTCTCAGAAGTGAAAAGAGTTTTCCAATATTAACTGATGCATCTATAAGAAACAACAAAGAAAAAACAAAATAATGTTTACTCCTACAAATGACATATTAAATTATGTGAAATCTCTTCTTGTCTCTTGTAATCTCTTGTTGAAACAATAATATTGATGATAGAATCTTTAAGAGATTGGACGTTCCAAAGCTTGTAATGTTTAACTAGTTCGATGTCTTCCATTCATTTCTGTCTCTTTTGCCTTTCTCCTTATCTTACCTGTATCTATTTATTATTTGAAGACCAGACAATTTATTATCCATCTAGTTAGGAGTTGGTTAAAACATACTGCAGTGTTTTATTTTATTGCTATCTACAGGACACTAGAAATCCAAATCTAACGTCATCAAGGCTAAGACAATGTGAAAAAACCTTATTACAGCTGCTAAAATTCTTTTATAGACTACTGAACAGATAACACAGCATACGAAATAGATGCAGTTTCTTTCAATTGAGAGTGGACATCCAGAAGATTAACAGCTGGTAGAGTTCCTTTCTGTACCCTGGTTGAATCAGTGTTATCTGTATTTTCATTTTCATATCTTGTATTTTGTTTATTTATTTAGTTTGATACTCAGCTAGCAAGGAACAACTCTGTTGTAAAGAACTGACATGCGTTCCCAGAACATATTTCTGTGCTTTTTATTCATTTTGTTTGTTTTTTATTTGTTATGCTGTTTACAAAAAAAACTTCAAATCAATAAACATATTTGAGAAGAATAAAAGTGGGTGTTTTTCATTCTACACTAATTTGTGTAATGTAGCTATCAATATAGCAGAAATGTCAATACTGCAATATGTGCAATATCACAAGTATACCCAATAAATACAGCAGTAAGATAAAGAGAGAATTTTGCGGAAGACCAAGCTCCTCTACAGGATGTATAATCAGAAGATAAAGAAATAGTTGATGCTTAGTAATCTTATTATCTATCCATCTCTTGACACTTACCCAAGGTATAGCCCTGAATTCTGCAGAAGAAACCATTTTCAGCAGCTTGTGTCCAAAATCTCCTTCTTTCAGTCACTAACCACAGCTTCTGACCACAGGTGACAGTATGGACATATATCAACTGGTAAATCAAGAGTCCTTCTTGTAATGAGTTACCCTGAGGATCCTTAATTCAGCCACACACAGGGAGTTCTGGACAAATGACCAGTTTATTGGTGGAGGAGTATGAACAGAAGATCAGTCCGGGGGAATGGTCTGCAGAAGAAACCAGGCAACAGCTGGGAGGTAAACAGGATGGCAAAATACTCGTCCAGGCAACGACAAGGCTCAGAGATCCAAAGACAGGCAGGGTCGGTAACCAGAAGATCCGAAAAGTTGCGGTGTCCGTCGAGGGCAAGGCAAGGAGGGTAATCCAGGGGCATAAAGCAGAAGGTCAGCAACTGAGGATCAATCCGTAGAACGCTGGAACAAAACTAGACATAGGTCTGATTATTATCTGGCAGAAAAGGAGGGATTGGAGGGAGCTTAAGTAGGCAGTGAGAGAAAAGGAAACCAGGTGAACTGAATGAGGTAGCAGAGGCAATTAGGAAGCCAGCGGGTGGATCGAGTAATCAATGAGCGCCAGGAGATCAGGGTGGCAAAAACATAACACTTCTTCACCATGACAGATCAATGCTGAGCATGCATCATGTTGCACCAGTCTGGTTGTCAATCTTCCACTCTATTCTTCCCACAGACATAACCCAGATATTAAGATACTAGAACTCTACATCACTGTTTGCCCAGCTGAGGACCATGATCTCAGATATGGAAGTGTTGATCCTGATCCTAGTTACACAGTTATAAACCACCACAGTGAGAGTTGAAAATCATGGCCGGATGAAGCAAACTGGTCTGCATCATCTGCAAAAAGCTGAGAAGCAATCATTATCACAACAATGAGGCTCCACTATGAAACCATATCACATCTTTACTGTCTGAGAATACTTCAAATGGGCAACAAAGAGAATAAATCATCTAAATCGAACTGATAGTGTGCTTGTGATCAAGCACAGAAGCATCCTGTCCAGGACGTGCAATGCCAACTAGCAAGACCTCTTGCCACCACATATAAAAAATTCTAGATCCATCCAGAGTAATCAGGTCCATATCCAAAGAAACAGGCAGCTCAAATGAGGAATGAGATGTCAGAAGTGAGTCCATGAATGCGACAGTTTTGTTTAGAAGAGGTGAGTTTGAAAAGGTGTAACACTGCTCAGGACCTTTAAACCTCCAGTTCTCTGGTGATCAAGGCAGATTAAACATTTTTTTAACTTTTAATTCATGAGGCAGTGCAAGTCCTTCTCAGACCCCAGGCAAAGCTAAATGTCTGACCAATATATGCAAAATAACTGATGTTTCCAAGTCTTGCCTTCTGGGAATTTTAAGTTGATCTCAGGCACAGATGAAATATATATTGCAAAGGCTGCAGTGTGGCAATTCTTAGCTTTCTCTTTATGCCACTTGGTGCCAATCAGAAAGCTGGCAGTCTCTCTCTAAAGCACAAAGAAAGAAAGTAGGTATTACAGGAGTCTGCATTCCTGCAAGCAACTTTTTTACATCCAAAAAATTGTTCTGAGCCCTTACACTACAAAATGAACGGTAAGACCAGAGGTTGAAAGACAAAAATGTCTTATTCAAACATTTTTACTGCTTTTACTACAAAAAAGTTAACTCAAAGCTGCAGTGTGAAGTTCCACCTATTGTTCACTTAATGCTTCTCACTCTGCCAGGCTTGAATAATTCAGCTTACCAATGGATTTCTCCACATACACAGAAAAAAAGAATAGTCACTGACAACGTCTGACCCAAGTTCTCGTTTCATGCAATTTACTACATTGTATTTTAAGGGAGATTTGTCTAGAAGGCCATTAGAATGGCTGCTTACTCATCAAAGCTGTGTTTTACAGTTTCCCAGGGGGGGCCCAAGGCCTGAGAGGTCAACCCCAGAGCACATATTCCAGCCAGTGCACCACAGGGAAGACCACACATCTGCCCAGAAAGAGGCAAGGGAAAGACTCAGCCAGGGCTCCCAGAAGCCATTAAACACAGTCCCCGGGGCACTAGGCTCCAGGGGTGCAGGAGCACAATAGTAACTTTCTCCCCGAGAAATGGATTTTCCCAAAATGTTTTGCTGCTACTTTCATATTGTGCAGTGAGTATGTCAAATTATATAAATGTTTTGTTTACAATTGTATCCATCCAAGTACCTAAGTCCTTGGTTGTTCCATTGAGTAAAGCTCGGCTTTTGTTTGTTTGTTTTGTTTTGCAGGGTTGACATCCTGCACTTACTTCCCATGTAAGTGTAAGACCTGTTTATTTTAAGGAATTCCCACCAGACTGTCAGAGAGGAGCTAAAATATTTTGACGTTTGATATTTTAGCTAATAAAAGGAAAGTTTGTCATTTCCAGATTCTCCCAAAGTGCATGCTCTAGATCTGACCATGGTTCATCTGATGTGTGAGATTTGCAATATTTTCAAGTAAACCTGTTGATTACAAAATAGTAATGGAAGTTGGGCAGATTTGGTCCTCTGGTATTTTAGGTTAATACTCGCTGGTTGTTCAAAAGGAATTTAGAAATGTGAGGGTCTAACACATTTCTAAATGTGTTAGACCCTCACATATGTATCCTGTCTGTGTGCTGGATGTTTTACATTTTTACAGTTTCAACATCAGCAGGGATTCAACCAGTTTAAATGTCCTATTTCCATCGGTCAGTGTGTTTGATTCAAACCGATAGTTATGTTTTTCTATTTGCCTTCTTCTTCTCTTCACCACATGTTTTCTCATGCCGTCAAACTTCATCAATTCTTAATTGATTGTTCAAATCTGTTCCATTGAGCTTTTAAGCTTTTATTTGAGTCAATCAGCATGACTGCTCTTATTTGAAATCACATAATTTTCCAGTCTTTCTTTCTCAAACTGTCATAGCACAATCCTCCTCCCCCTCATCTCCCCGTCATAATGTCACAGGTCTCATCCAAAGTCTTACGCAGCTCACCCACAACAGCAGTGTCTTGACTCTGTGGGTCAACACATTTTAAATGTGCCACATCTTTTCCTTTTGTTCCTTTTTTACTTCTGTCCTTCATATTGGATTATAAGTCATATAATCCTCAGCAACATTCAGCTCTTTTCCATAGTAACCATACATCCTTCATGGAAACCTGACAGTCTGTCATGGTGCAGGATTTGTGAGGACCCAAACGCAAGCTCAAAAGTCAGGAGGCAGACTGGTGCAGGAACAAGGGTTTTCATCAAAACAGAGCCAGACAAATAAAACTGACAATAACATGACAGAAACATGACAAAACATGACAATGGACCAGGATGGATGATTGAAACCATGGGGTATACACAGGTGAACCACAGCAGCAATGCAGAATCTTTCGCGTATTATCCTTCCTATTTATTGAGAAACTGATAGTTACATATATCACACGATTAACAACTCTGTTACTGTGGCTGGGATAGCTGGGATAACTCAAAGGGCCATAAGGGTCTACTCACAAAGAGGAACCAAGTGGAGCCTACTTACAGTCTTGTGAGGGAGAACAGAACTTATTAATTATTGTCTTCTAATGGTGTCTATAAGTATGTTTCCACATAGAGATACTTTGCAAAACCTAACTGTCCTGTTTGAACGTAACTGATCCAACCCGACAATGAAAAACTCAACATTCTGTAAGGCATAGATGACTACCTCCAGACCTCCTTGGCCAGTGTCCCACAGGTTTTAGATGTTTCCCTGCTGAATTGAAGGTAGTATCTCTCCAATGTGGTAACCACCCAGTATTGAAAATGTCCACAGGAGAAGGTAAAATAATACAACCGTAGTCATCTATCTATATCATAGTTGCCTCCTCGCTTACCGTTGCCCTGGTGTGAGTGTGTGGACAGCTGTATCTGAGCTAAATAAGCTGTTAAAGAGAACATTTACTTTACTTATTGCATTCTGCATCAGTGTTGTCTTTTAAGCTGAGAGATGTCTATAAAATTTGTGTTATTGTCCTCATTGTACGCAGTAGTTCACAGGAAATAGTTTCCTACATTCATTATCTCCCTAAAGAGATTTGTTTCCGTGATACATATTTAGTTTTTCATTCTGTGCTCTGCTGTTAGTGACATTAATCCAGATCATAACTACATTATTTTTCTGCTCTAAAAGGTAGGTGTTAATATGAAACCAAAAAACCTGGAGGTGCATTTCACACTTCAATTTTTGAGTCTTTAAAACACAAAGAAATGTTTCCAAACCTGGCAGAGGAACAGATCGTTTATTTAGAACATGACTAGATTCATTTTTTTATGTTACATGTTTATGTTTTATGTCATGTCTGTTTAAATCCGTCCTCAAAACACACCTGTTCAAGAAAGCATAGTCTCTGTAATCACTCTGTCCCATGGTTTTATGTTGTATTTTATCGCTTTTTATTGTTGTTTTAAGGCCTGTTTCTATTGTACAGTGTACAGTGTATTGTCCTTGAGTGACTTGAAAAGTGCTTTTTAATAAAAGGCATTATAAGTATTATTAAGTCATGAATTCTGGGGATCTGTTGTTCAGCGCGTGGAGGTGAAATATTTATTGTGCATGGTTTTCTGCCTTGTTTGTCTGTGTTGGCCTTGTGATGGACACTTCTTACCGGTAGTTGCTATAGATACGTTATAGCTGGGTTCTGGCTACATGTAACTCTAAATGGACTAAAACAAGAATAGAAAATTAAAGATTAATGAATGAAAAATGAAAAGATTTGCAAAGTACCAAGACCTTGCAAGAGCCTATAAACATAAAAAAAAAAAAAAAAAAAAAAAAAAAACTTCACATTTTCACCACTGAACTAGGCAAGCTCCTACTTGGCTTTAGAGCCATGAGAAATCAACATCAAAATCCAGAATCAGGGGGACTTTTTCTCATCTTGGATTGACATCTCAACTTGTAATCATGTACCGTCATTTCTAGACTATTGATGGAGTCTAAGTTAGACACAGACCTATTGTCAGAAAAAAAGACTCATGAAAATTCATCCAGTAGTTTTTACATAAAGATGCTCACAGACAAATGGACAGGCAGACAAACAGAGGCAACAACAACCTCCACCAGTTCCTTAACAGAGGTAAATTTATAAGTCAGTCGTTACCTGGTCTTTTAATTTGGTGAGTACAGCTTCAGATGACAGTGCGTATCTGAAACTGTTAAACGTTACTAGAGCCAAACCAAAAGGCTGAAGCAGTTCCTCCCACTTCAAAAAGGCTGATGTTGTCTGACACTTTCAGCAGGTGGAGAGGCTATGCAATTCTGGATTTCAGAGATTTACATAAATATAGCGTGGAGGAACCGTTATCATGTTATCCTCTGAACTTCCTGTGCATCATTAAATAGGCTAATGGACAGTTAGCTACAGCTGTGTGACTCAGGGCTTATTTCATGCCAGAAAACAGGCAGACTCAGCTGACTGAGTTTTTAGTTATGTAAAAGGCTCTTTACTCACTGGGCTTATTTGGGTTATAATGGGGAGTCAATAATAGGACAAAGTGTGGGACGATCAGCAAGCTGTAACACTGATATGATAAATCAGAACATGAGTTACAAAACATATAGAATCGACTTAGTTATTTGTTTCACACAAGCTGCAAACAGAATCAGATTTCAGCGTGGCTCCTTCTGCACTTAATGACACCGAATCATTGTGCTGGAAAAATGGATCAGAACAGGATTGTTTTTAAGTAATATAATTTGTTTGTAAAGCAGTATGTGTCCTTTGTCAGACAAAAACCAACTGTCAGTGCATTAAACTGTTCCTCTGTCCACAGTCTAAAACCCTGTGATGCTGAATGTGTTTCACTAGAGGAAGGTTACAGCCTGACTCACAAATCTTAGAAAAAAATCAAACCAAAATACTTGACTTATTTTTACTTTTTTCCAAAATGATATTGAAAACTTCCTCAATTTTCCCCCGGCAGTCTTTGTCTAAGCTGATTGAGTCTTGCTTTGACATTATTTCTGGAACTTCTTGCTAGCAGGGTTTGAGAGTGAGGAGATAAAAGCATGAGTAAGTGTGAGCAGGGCGGCTGTTTGAGTGTGCGGATGAGCCATCTCCAGTGATATCCTGCCACCCAGGGCTGTGATACTCAACACTCCCCAGCAAGACTCCAGTGTCAAGTTGGACAGTGAGTCTGATCCTGTCGCTTATTAAATACAGACACACACACACACACAAAAAAGGCACAGACAAAGACAAAAACATCCTGTCATTGTAGCGGGCTGAGACCTGGGGACAGAACTATTTTCAGGGAAATGTCATGTCTTCTCAATTCAAAGGAAAGCAGCAGATTCTTTTCCAGTAAGACTAAAATTCACCCTTTAATTTACATTAGTGGTGAAAGAAAAAACTGGTTGTTTTGTTAGTTTGTTGTTGCTTTGTTTTGCTTTGTTTGCGATAAGATAGTTTAAAAAGACTTGCAATTTTATTTTTGACAGGTTGCTCAGAATGGAAGTAGGAGGAGGAGAAAGTTCTGTGTACCTGTAACAACAAGTGTCTTCCTGATACAGAACTTTCATCTCCCGTCACCCATTGAGTTTAAACTTTGATGCTGATAGTAAAATCCTAGCTCTGCATGTCTCGGATTTAAGCTTCTGTTACTTTCATCCATCACATACATTTTCTTTTGCGTAGTTGTGCCGAGGTTATGACTGACACAAGTCCAGGAGGGAGACCCATCCATCCTTCATTCCCCAGCAGCCCTCTCCAAGACTTACTGAGGAATCCTGATGTGCTCTCAGGTAAAAATGGATTTATAAACCTGTAGTGTGTTTTTGAACTAACCTTAGGTTCCTTCCCTGCTGGGTTTACTCCAAAGCATGTAACCAGGAGGCTTTCTAACATTGTGAGCAGATGCCTGATCCACTTCAGCTGATTCTTTTGTGGAGAAGCAGCAGCTCTACTCTGAGCTGCTCACCTTGTCTCTGAGACTGAGCCCAGCAACCCCGGGTTTCATTCTTCTGAAAAGTATTCTGACCACTTCCCAGTTTTGTCACTATAATAGAGAGCTGATTCAAAGGTGGAGACGTGAGTGGTGTACCTATCTAAACTACCTAAACTGGGAGCACCACCCTGAACTCCCATTCTGCTGGTTGTGTTCCAGACTATCTTTCAACACTGTAGAGGCATGTAACTTAAAGCAAGCCCACAAAGTCCAGAGCCTTCAGCCTCTTTGGGTAAATCTTGTCCATTCAATGCATATAAGTATTGTTTTAAATCCATTAGAATGTCTTTCTTTGTAAAACAGGCTGAGTTTGTTTAATTTGGAGTCCAGGGATGCCCGTGCATGTGTATGTCTAAAAAAAGTGAGGAAATAAAAAGGACTTACTATCCATTTTCCTGCTTGTGCAGTCCTGTCCAGAAAGGCAGAAGATTGGCACATGATAAATCACTGCCGTTCTTAAGTGTATTACATGATTAGATGGTGGAAGAAACATTAAATCAAGCTCGATTTGCTAATTGACTGGTTGCACGACCCCTTATCCATGTGCATTCTGACTGCAGACTGTTTCCATGCATGAATGGAAACAACTGTCTAAAAAAAAAAACTGAAGCACAAAGGCAAGCATCCTCCATCACACAGATGATATCAAAAGGTTATTATCATAGTGGGAGGCTGTGAAGACTGTTATAGGTTGCAGTGCACTGGTCCCGTCTTCATGGGCTGCGTGCTGCTGTCTTACTTTTTGTCATTGCGTTGAATCATTCAGAGGCAGCCAGATAAATCAGAATTTAAGCAACATCAGCAGAGCTGTGGACAGTGGCAGTGCAGTCATGTAAAATGTCTGGGGTTGACCTTGGATAAATGTTCATTTTATGTTGAAGATGAAGGCTAAATTCTGGTATTGCATCAGATTTTCTAAGCCTTAAGTACGCCACAATACCTGCAGGTTAAGTATTATGTTAAATTTGTCGAAAAAAATGAATGTGTTTCATTAAAAGCAATATACTGAGCTGTGCTCAAGGAGAACTTCTCATTTCCCTTGGTATTTATCATATGTAGAGTTTTTAAAAATAGATCAGTGCCGTTCTGTTTTCACCCTTTCTTAGTCAACTTAACGCACGCAGCTGAAAGTATAAATCCATTCTGGTATTTTGAATGTTAATGCCCGAGCCCTTCAATGAGATTTCAATGGAAATTTATTGGAGCATACTCAAGGACAATTGACTTACTGATATAATATCTCTCTTTAGTCTAGCAGAGGAGCTGTAATGATGAGAAATTCCTCAGTGAAGCACTGTCACCCCAGCAGTGCCTACCTGGAAGTAGAGTGTGTGGGAGCAACGGAGTCATTGCTATGGAAACAAGCATAACAGTGCCAGAACAGAAGCATACACAGGGCATTACTTAAGGCAGAAATCGCACCATGGAGGGAAGAATTCTATAATTGATTGTTCAGTATCACTGACGGAAGTGCAAAAGAAAGAAAAAAAAAAAAAACTTGTCCCATTTTCTCAGGTCGCACATTTGTAGCACATTTTTTTTCTAAGTAGAAAATAGTTGTTGTAACAAATGGTAACGACTGTTCAGGAGATAACACATACAAGTGAGAGTGGGATGAACAGCAGCTTCGAGCTGAGGTCTGAATTCACACTGAAAATTCAGTGCAGGCAGATGTGTCTCTTAATGAACTGATCATGTCATGGTAGTCTGTGGGATATGAAAACACTTCTGAGCATGAAACACCAGTTTTACTGGGCTATAGCTGGATCCTGCAGAGAAAATAAGATCAAAAAGGAAACGCAAAAAATAAATATGAATAAAAATTAATAAATAAAAATGAAATCCCAAACAAAGACATCACATAAAGCAGTAATAAGAGCTCTTTTGTTATTTTAAGGAGGCTTTGGTAAAGCAAAAACAGGTTCCAGAAACAAGCTCCTCACTTCCAATTGAGAAACAGAGCATGATGACCAGGATGACCATAAGGGTCATTCGATTTATTCCAAGTCACCCCTCTCCCCTTGAAAATTTCTGTCCTCCTGTAAGAAAATTTGACCATAACCCTGGACTACTGGTGAAGCAAAACGCTGCCTGAGTGGCATGGATGGATTGCGGCCACTAGAAAGCCAGCACAGCCAATATCACACATGGTTGGGTTTAGTATTAAGTAGGATGGGATGTATATGGACAGACGGAGAGAAGGAGCCAAAGTGGACAGGCACAGAGTGCCAGTTGTTGGCATTTTGAAATGAAGGACAAGCTTGAACTCACAGACAATTGTCCTGTCTGTAAAGATAATGCACCAAAGAAACTTTCTCAGTGTTGGAGGATACGCCCTCTTTTTTGGGTCTGCTCTTTAAAGAAGTGCCAACAATGGTTATTTCCAGAATAATGTGAGTGTTCATGAGGATTTGTTTCTTTTTAAGCTCCTGCCAGTTCAGAAACAACTATCTATGGCACAAGCGTGAGGTTATTTCTAACAGACTAGAGTAAAACGAGAATAAAGAGACATGAGACCTGGCAACTTCCATTGTTGCCAGTTATTAGGTGTTCTCCATCTTACCTCAAGGTTCAGTTGATTTGGATTTATGATGATTGATGATTTGATTGATGATATGATGATTTATGATTCAGTTAGTAAATTTATATTTTCAATTAATCTCTTTTCCTCACTCAGGGTTTTTTTCCTCTCTCTGTGGCTGTCTTTATACTCAATTCAAGTAACAAAACAGATTTTTTTCTATTATCTTTTATTCAATCATTCATTCATTTTCCTAATGAAGGGTCGCGGGGAAGTTGGAGCCTAACCATCAGTCTTTTGGGCGAAAGGCGAGGTTCAGCCTGGACAGCTCGCCAATCCATCGCAGGGCTACTGTCTTTTATTTATGTTAAAATATAAATAAATCTAGCGTATATAAAACATATTTTTCATATCATGTTTCTTTTTTCCGATGGAATCTACAGGGAAAATGTGCTAGCAATAGTTGGGAACAACAACCAGCGGCATTTTTCTAATCCCCTGAAATGGGGTGGGCACGCATAAGGTGCTGTTGCACATTTGCAGGTAGTTAAATGCATCACTTGCACTTGTGAAAAAACTTGTCATCCCTTTTATCTCCCCAGGTGTTTCCTAGTAGCTAAAGTGGAGATCTGCCTACCCTGGGTTTTATTGGCTGCTTCAAATTCAGGTGCTCCAATCAGCACTAGAGGTCAGCCTTTAAAGGAGCAGCACCTGGAGGCCGTCACTCGCTTCTGTTTTCCTTCTTTGTTTGTTCATGGCATAGTGGAACAGGTATGTGGGGAGGCATGAGGACCAGATGAGTCATGGCGCGCTTTACATTTCCACATGTAGAGAAAAAGTTGTGGTTGTCGCCACCCCTTGTATATGTTTTGGTTAAGTTCTGTTTCTTAGAGTAGTTAGGTAGGACTTTAATTGGTTTGATTTTGGTTTACAGGTAGAGTCTGAGATAGGCCTTGTTTTTTGTTTTCCTTGATTTTGGCACAACCTCATGTCCCATCCTTCCCCACAGCTTCCATAATCCTGCCACATCCAATTCCTGTCCAAATAAATGCTACAATCCTCTATATGTGTCTTGTCTCCATCTGGGGTTGTCAGGTTGAACCCCTCCCAGGTTCCCAGGGGACGTAACACAGACTTTGCATTCAGAGTCAATCTTCTCCAGGCAGTGTTTGTTTCCCTTTCCATAAATACCAAAATGTTTCCAAGTGCTTGCTTTTAAACCTGATGAGTACATCTCCATGCTCTGTAACTGTGGTTAAAAGACTAGCTGTTGCATTATTACTATCTGTTGTTTATCAGGTTGCCATGCTTTGTAGTTTGTGTTTCTGTCATTTAATCATCAGGAAAAAGAATAGACTTTGCTGGATTGTGATAAATCAAAGTAATAGCAAACTGGCCAACCACCACCACCAGTTATCCATCTGCAACCTGGAGGCGTGTCTCTTTTGATGACCTCCCCCTGCCATCTTAATAGTTCAATGCACAGCAACTTCTGTCACCACACTTACAAGTGATCTCATTAAAAAAAAAAAAAAATTAAAAAAAGAGAAAACTTGTCATTTTGCAGCAACAACCAATGAATTATCAAGGCTGTTACACAAGACTGAATTATGTCTCAACTGAAAATGTCAACACTGGGCGCTCGCTCTGCATTTGGTTATGTATTAGAGCTTATTGGCACATTCTCACATCCCATTCTTCACATATAGTCCGAGAGAAACTGTACATTTATGCCTAAATAGGAAAAATTCCTGACACATGGTTAACACTGTCACTATTTTTTTTTGGCATTTCCTGTTGCAATGATAACCAAAGGAAAATCTGTGCATATACTGACCTACATACAAACCTTGGTGATAATAACTCACAGTTTGACATGGGAAGCGGAAAACCACTACTCTCCTGGTCACATGAGAACATTGTTAGAAATTTGAACTATCTTACATCTGCCATAATGTTTTGTACATATTTGTCTTTAAAGTACTGCAAGAAGATTAATAGTTATATACATGGATAATATGCAAGTAATGTAGAGGAAAAAAAATCAAATGCCTAAATTTGTTCATACATGAACCAAGTTTTGTAGTTTTAGTTTTCCAGTTCCTGGGCCTTAGAACCATGAGGGTGATTTGGCCATTTTTACATCACTTTGTTTTGTTTGATATAAGATTTCTGGATGGTTTTATTATAATTGTGAGCACCACATGAGTTATTCCCTTCTAGCTATATGTGCTCTTCATCATTCAGAAAGAGCAGCATGGCTCTGTGCAGGAATTGTTATGCACTGACTGAAACAGGTCAAGTACAAGTGGTTTAAAAGGTCACCCAGTTTTTCTGTTTATTTCTGCAACTAAAACCAAAGAGGATGCATCTATTTTTATTTGTTAGATGCATTTTTTTAATATAAATCTTGCAATTGCAAACATGCAAATTCAAAATGAGTCATATTCCTTGTTTTATGTGTGAAAGAATGTGAAAATGAAGCTGAGGGGCGGTATGCCAGATGTCTGCTCTGATACCAACAGGTTATAGGCCTGGTTTTCATGCATTGCTGCGGTGGCACAAATCTGCACTGCTCAGACTTAACCTTTCTAACAAACTTTTTTCAGAGGAGTCTGGTCAAAGTACAATACAGTACTATGGAAGCTCAGAGGTTTTATGGCTGTATTTGATTATCACACATACACCTACTGAGAATTTAAAAACTACGGAAGCCAAGAGATGCTGTGTTTGGCTATAATTCTTTTTCTATTGTTACCTGAAGATAACAGGTTAATTTTCTTGCTATCTCGACATAACAAGGACCATTTTGTCATGATAACGGGAGATTTTATCAGGTTATCTCAAGAAAGCAAACAATATTTTCTCGAGACAATGTGACGGATGGGCTCAAAAGGAAGTAGTTACTATTTCGATCCAAATAGACCCATGACAGCTGGGAAGGGGCAATAGTCATGGTGTATATGGTAAATTCTGTGAATAAAGGATTGGTAAAACTTCAAAGTGAGAGCTTCACAATTTCAGCTTTTGCCAGATTTGATAGAAGTAAATCGATTGTGTCGATCAGTGATCATTGTTCCCTGACTTCAGCTTGTGTCTGTTGCTGGCGTGACTGGGCTGATGCATCCCATTGAACAGGTCTGTACTGGGATGCCCCTTGAACCCACCAGTTGAGGTGTTGGGAGAAAAGATAATGGCTAAGCTGTGGTCCATGTTGAACGTCAGCACCTACCCTCCTGAACAATGACAACCCTGAAGAGCTTTTTCAATGACAGACTGCTGCATCTGAAGTATGAAGGAGCCTTATTGCAGGTCTTTGATTCCTGTAGCAGTTAGACTGGAAACCAGCACTGTCCCCAGTTTCTCCCCACAAACACTCCTAATAAAACACAATAAATTCATTCATGTACATAATCTTTTGTTTATAATTGTTACATATTAAGAACAAGTTGGTCTCTGGAGGAATGTGGTATGGATGGATGTGGTTCTTTCCCAGCTTCCTCCCCCAGTCCAAGACATATATGTCAGACTGATTTTAGTCTCTAAATTCTCGCTTGGACAGAGTGTGGTCTGACTGAATGTTTGTCTTTCTGTGTTGTTTCTGTGTTAACTAGCAACATATCCTTCCTCCTAGCAATTCTGCATTTAAATAATCTGTTATCTTGAGAGGAACAAAGTTTGTTTTCTCAAGATAACGGATTATTTTAGAGTTTTAACAGAAGATAAATTATCCTATAATCACAAGTAAACGGTGTTTTTAAAAAAAAAAAACGTGAATATAGTAATAATTAACCAAACATGCAGTTTTTGGAGAGAGCCATGCACACATGGGGAGAATAACACTATACATACATACAGATAGCCTTCGACTTTGGAAAGCTTCTGATTGTTACATCTCACCCAGGAAAACACTGTCATGATGAGAGCAGACCCTAAAGTTTGTGCTAAAGACTCTTACAACTTTCACAGTGAAGTGATCACTGAGAATGGGTTTACCATGAGAGGTTTGTCACTGAAACTGAATTAGGGCAAAATGATGGTATTATTTCTCAGGCTGCACTGCTGGGATAGTATAAATCACTTTGCTGCTGAGCAATAAAAAATGTCAACCAATGGATTAAAGGCACTCTGGCTATGAACTTTATTTTTCTGTTTTCACGCTAACCAAAATATGACATTTGGAAAGAACACCACCCTTGAAGCAAAAGCAGCAATCATGCTTGTAACATACTCTTCTAACCCTATTGTCTCCTACGGGCTGAATAATGCTGTGTTAAGATAAAGGCTTGTGTGCCATCAGCATATTATAATGCTGTTAATGGGTTTTACTCGCTTTCATCTGCAATTCAAAGGATTTTACAGTACAAACAAAATAAATTCCCTTTTCTGTCTTAAAGCCTACATTCCATCTCGAGGGTCATTTTGCTCACATTTAGTCATTCTGGATTTCAAGTGGGGCATTTAAAGCTGTGTTATTTATCTACTATCATGTAGCCCCTCATCAGTACACCTGTTTTTCTCTTCAGAACCCCTGTGCCTCTCTCAGTTGTTGCTTAGGTAGAAAGATGAGGATCACAAATCCCATAAGATTCATCCAAGGCTTAAATAAGGTTAGATTAATCCAGTGTTAGGCTGGAGCCAAACGTTTTCCTCTCAATTTGAAGCATCTGATCCAGATGGAACAATGAAAACACTTTGGAACAGCTTGTTGTGGTTAAGAGTGAGTGTAGCATAAGCCACAACAAAAACAAAGTTTACATACATGGAAACAGGCACCATTTAGCAACCACTTTTTGCTCGTCAAAGATGGAGGAGAACTTTAGTTTTACAGCCTTGCATTCAAAGAAACCAGTCATGATTTTGCTGACACATAAGTCCTCCAGCATGTACAACACTTTTCATTGTATGCCTTACAAATGCTTAAATGTAAAAGCTGAAGTCTGCACATTATAAAAAAGAAAAAAAAAAAGCTTTCTCAACTAATCAGGGCTAAAAGATAACCTTCTGCTTTTCTCTTGTGCACTCACGATCCTCTTTCAGCGTCAGCCTCCCAGCGTTGCAATTCAGTGACACAGTTTTAATCACCTCGTAATATTCCCTCAGTTTTTTTCTTCTTTGCTCACTGCTTCTGCTCTCTGTGGCCTTCAATATGATACCCATGCACCAATTAAAGTTCAACACAGCAGGCACAGCAGGACAACGCTGACAAAGCTTTCAAAATTACTGATATGTTTTATTAGAAACTTCTAGTTTCGGCCTGCCTGCCTGCCATAATGCCATGGGTACCTTCCCTATCACATTTCTCCATGAATTTCTTTTAGGTGATTTGAATGATTTATATTTTTGCTTATTATATTAACTTCAAGTTTCTTGTTAATGATAAACACTGTATCATGGCTGACAGTTTCCTGATTGGAGAGCCACTCGTGCTGAATTTGCAAGTCTGGTTTATGGATCTATCTATCTATCTATCTATCTATCTATCTATCTAGCTAGCTATCTGCTAACTACTACCACCAAGTGAATATGTGGAGGATTTACTGAGATATGTCCTATTGTTCTGGTTTGGTGATACATAAAGTCATTCTGTGAAAACATAAGCTCTTTGGCAAAATCCTGGCAGTGGCATGGCAAACCCAGAAACAGGAAAACCAAAGACAAGGAATAAGCTTGAAAAAGTAAGGACTGAAAACATGGCTACACAATGACAAGTACTTGGCAAAGGACAGAAGAAACCCTGGCGTATGAATACTGAAGGAGATGATGACAAGATGCAAGTGATTTTTTTTAATTCTCCTAGAATGAGTCATGTATACCTACTTGCTGTGGGTCCACATACTGTACATGGCATCATTACAGTGTGCCTGCATGAACAAACAACTGTGTGTGAAGTGCAAACCTTCAAATTTTAAAACTGCTGTACCAGATTTGCAACGCCTTAAAGGGAGCATAAAAGAAGGCTGTATACATGTACATAATGAAGTAGTTACCTGTAGTAAAGTCATCACTGCACTTGTGGTCCCTGGATCTGGAGGATTTTGGCCAACAACAGTCACTGTCCATTAACAGCTGTGCTTTGTATTTGAAGTTATTTCTATGCTCATCTCCACCACTAGATGCCAGTATTTTTTTCAAACTGTACCTTTAAAATAAATCCCTTGCATTGTTGTGAAAATCTGACCACACTTTTACTGTGACATAACTTTGAAAGTTGCAGCCAAATTAAATTGTGGGACAGAGTTAATTCCTTTCTTTTATAAATGGTCTGGTGTTGCCTATGCTAAAAGATATATTACAGCATGGAAGCTGATTTCCTCAGTATTTGCAGAAATCTAGGAACTCTCATCATGGCTGCACTTCAAATATAGCACCTCATATATATTACTCAGTTTGGAAGGTTCCTAGGCAAAACTGGTAATTCAGCCATCCACCAAAATAAGAACAGGAAGTAAAATGAACAGAAAACAATAACTGAAGTTCTATTAGATAATTCAGGACCAGTAAATGTGATCTTCAAAAGCAAGAAATAAAGATAAATGACTAACCCATACGCAGAAGAACAAATCATTATACAGAAAACTCAACCAGAACTTAACAAATAATAGCAACATGCAAAACCAAAAACATACAGACCATGACTGGATCATTATTTTAAATCAGCAGACGAATAAATAAAAATATTTACACAGCATCGAGCTCCATCACCGCGTGAAAATAAGTCTGAAATTATCACATTGTTAAACTTCCAAGTTCTGCTTCATTTTCAATGTTGATTTTATTAAAAAGAGGAAAACGTATGAGGAGAAAAGTGTTAGTTATAGAGCCGTGAGAGCTTTTCTTCTCCTTTTTTATGGTTGTTTTTTTATATATAAAAACACAAGACAATGTTAGATGAATTAAGTTTGGACTCTTCCTGCCTGTTCATGTTTATTCTAGACAGCAGGAGATTCTGCACATCAGATGCATCCAAACAAATAGAAATTTGCTGAAGTGGCACCTCCCGGAGTGAACAGGATACAAAAAATGTTTGCTGTGGAAATTATAGGGTTTTATAGACATCATCTTGAAGAAGGTGAAGGTTCCTTACTGAACAAATATAATAACTGTTTTATAGCTGACATCAATACAATGTATATTCATTCCAACAAAATGGAAAACAGCTTACAGGGAAGCAAAATAAAGGATTGCTGCTCTTAAGGCAATGCAAGTTTATTTGTTTACCACATTTCATGTAGCCTAAAAGAAAATTAAAAGTGCTTTACATAAAATTATTAAACGCATTAGGGTGCAAGAAGCAATAAAAACAAAATTAAAACCTAAAAGAAATTAGATCAAAAACAAAAAGGCTAATCTTAAATAGAAAGTTACAGTTTGAGGAATTAAACAGTTGTTTTGAAAAGATGTGGCAATCAGAAAAGTTTTTTTTAACCATGATTTAAAACATTTAGTTCCAACAAGCCTGCAGCTTTCTGGGAGTTTGTTCCACATGTGAGCAGCATGTAAACTGAAAACACACTGAAACACTAAACGCTGGACTGGAGGATTATTCAGGTGAGACAAAATATCAGCAACATGTTCCAGAGTGTTTGTGACTAAGTTCACCCTTTCTTCTGAACCAAATACCAGTTGGTTCTCAGCAACTGTTAAATGTACAGATATCCGCAATACTGATGTCTGCACAACAACAAGCTTCATCTTGTATGTAAAAAAAAAAAAAAGAAAAAAAAAAAGGAAAGCAAAAGAAAAGAGTGATTCTACCGTCTAATTTTGCATCACATGCTGCTTGGTGTTTCTACGTCTTATTTCTAGCCAGGCAGATACATTCTCAACAGGAAGCCGGTAATGCTATGTTGTGCTTGTGTGCACAGCAGCTGCTTCAAACAGAACTGAATGACTTTCTCTTGAAAATCTCCATTATGTTATTAGGAGAACTACTGGACTGTCCTGTTTGGACAATAAGACCACATGATGATCTGCACATGGAACAAAAAGACATGGGATTAAAGAAAAGCCTTCAGTTATGTCTGAAATGTCACAGTTAATTAAGCACAGGAACTATTTGGGTATGCTGAGATACTTGAGTGCAGGGATAGTAAGCATGGCAGCTACATTTGTTGTGTCCTTTTCCTCACTGGTCCTCCCACTCCTGGATGACCTTAGGCTTTCTCTTTATATGTGTCTCACATAGAGAACACTGATCGTAAAGACAGCAAGCATACGGTAATGATGGCCAGACAGGGTTTGGTAAGTGGTCAGACATCTGCGAACTGCAAAGCAGATGGAATGATGTACCCTTTACTAGAGCTGAATGTCATTGGCTGGCATTTTCCCCCATGTTCATGGATGAGACTGCTGAATATGGCCTCAAAAGAAAAGAGAGATCAACCTCGCTCTGACAATCTGCACCTGGATGAGGGCCTGAGGTTTTGAACACATAGTTGAAATGTACAATAATTATACCACACACTGATCCATTAGCATAGGCATAAGATAGATATAGATAGATAGATAGATAGATAGATAGATAGATAGATAGATAGATAGATGTCCAGTGTTTGTCTGTTCAACTGCTAAACTATAATTGTTAAGAGATATCTGGTTGTCATGACAACAATTTCCTGATTGTCATGTTTTTAAAAAAAGATCAAAACTGAACTCATTTCACACTGTTGGCGTTATTGCATAAACACTACAAGTAAGTGACCGTTTTATCATAATTTGTTTTTTCACATGTAACCTAGGCAACCATCAAAATTGTATTCATAAAGGTGACTGTTATGATTGAAAAAAAATTACATAAAGACGCAAGAGGGATGTTTGTTCACCTCTTTCCCTCCAGCAGTTTGCATGGGGTATTGCTTTACAGAAGGCTATACCCCCTTGTAGTTCACATTTAGAAGTGTGAACAAGCAATTTCCATTGGAGGATTTCTCATAGCAATAATGACAGTGTGTAAGAGTGAAGCTCTGATGGGCACAAATGGTTATCATCAATCCAAAGTCAGATACTGAGCTTTCTCCTTTGAGCGGGATCAGACGGTAGAGTTAAAACTAACAGTTAAGCTAACAGGCAGATCATGTTACATCTGCTTGTTACCTTTAAGGCTCCAATGCTGCGTTGAGTATTTTTCCTTCTTGGATAAAGTTTTTTTTTTTTTTTTATTTCCTGTTTTACAACATTTAAGAAACATTTTGAGCTTCTTTTAGGCAAGGCATGTGTATTATTACCTGTCCAGATTTTATTCTGTTATAAACTTTGTGCTGTATTTTTATCTTTTTACTACTGTTAACTTGGGTTTATGTTTGCACGGCCCTACGGCCTCAGAGAATATGTATTTAGATTTTTCGTATGTACTGACATATGGTGAATTAATAACATGGTCAGGGAGCATTCTAATGCCAACTGGTATGCATTATTTCTTTATATACGCACACGAGTTTGTCGACTTAAATCACTGTAATATCACTCCATCGTGGGCATCACCATGGCAACACTTTAATCAACTGATTCAGATCAGCTAGCTTTTGACAGGTGAATGAGACAGCAGTTATTTAGAATTAAAAGTACATCAAAACCAACATAAAAGAGTTTCTATACTTTAGAAAGTTTAGTAAAAAAGAACTAAACATATGTAATAAAATGTTTACTATGTGGGACCATGGTAAAAACAGATTAAACAACTCGGATCCATGTAAAACACAGTTATAATAAATGACCTGGAGTCTAGAACACCACTATGCGTTGTACATTACAACCGTGTAATGCACGGCTCCTCATTGTTTAATTCTTTCTGAAACTTGACTAATTAAAAGTTTGTGTAAAAACCATAAAACAAAAAAAAAAAAAAAAAATCATATGAAATAACTAAATGAAAATGGTTAGAGGCAAACTACCATCTAGCTATATTTAAAGGTACAGTGCAGATTTCATAGGAGCATGAGAAAGGATGAATTTGATCTCCAAATTTAATCTCCACTGGTAGTTTATTCCACTTACAACTAGTTAATAGAGAATAAAATTAAATAATTATGAGAAAAAGACTTTCACAAAGTCTTTGAGATTAAATAGAGGGCCAAGATTTGAAGTCTGTAGTGTTATAGATTTCTGATGCAGACTGTCATTTGATCACTTTGACTAAAGAAAACCATTTAGTAATGACATTTAGATTTTCCTCATTAAGGAATCTTAAACCAGTAATGTAAGAAGTAAGGCTGCTGGCAAGCTTGCCTCAAAACACTCAGAAGTGTTTGTAACAACTAGTAGTAAAGCGATGATAAGGTCTAAGTGTTTTTATCCTCCTCCCTTCTTTAATTTGGAGACTGCCGTTGGCAATAGCAATAACTGTAGATTAGCAGTAGGGGGATTTCTCTGGGGAGAGAGGCTACAGAGGAAATCGTTCCAGGCCGTTCCTCCGCAAATATTTTCTTTCCAAAGGCCAGATCTTCCTGCTTCATTGTCTTTGCAACCCCCGTATTTTCCCCAGTTTTACTGCTCTTCTGAGGGACAATTTGTGCGTTGGGCCCTGGTTTTATTTGTTGGTGCTCTACGAAGGGTAAGAGAGGACGTCAAATGAAACCCATTAATCACCTCACAGGCTATAACAGATAATTGTGAAGGGAGAACGAGAAAGACATCGAGAGAGGGCGAATGAGTGAGCGGGAAAGGAGAAATAAGCCAGGGAGAGGAGTTGAGGGAAAGCAAATAAAATAAATCAGGAAGTGGTGTGGGGATTCTTACATGTAACAGCTTTTACCTTCACTTTCCTCACTCACTGTTTCTCCCACAGCAAGAAGGTTGACTGAGTGGAGCAGAAAAGTGAAATATGGAGGTAAATACATGACTTTTCAAGCCCCCATGATACTCAGCTGATGCTGCCGAGCACCATTTGTTTAAATTACACAGCTGCACAGAGCCTGAATTTAGAGGCTGCTGACAAGACACAGGCACATACTTTATGAATGAATTGTGAAGCTGCGAATTGCAAAACAAAGCTGCTATAAACATGCCAGCTCCTGTGAA
Source organism: Telmatherina bonti (assembly GCF_933228915.1). Taxonomy (NCBI): domain Eukaryota; kingdom Metazoa; phylum Chordata; class Actinopteri; order Atheriniformes; family Telmatherinidae; genus Telmatherina; species Telmatherina bonti. The sequence goes on along the minus strand of NC_136622.1, from coordinate 15,599,342 downwards.
AGATACTGTTTCTAGATGGGGTGGTCAATCATAAAAATGGTAAGTATGGTAATTTCCCATATAAAACCCCTTAAATTACATGCAACATATAACATATCATGCATATTTGTCCTTCATCCTGGAATAATATGCCTTAAAATGTCCATCCATATTTATGAATATGAAAAATGAACAAAGATAAAGAAACAATAGTAGTGAGAATATTTAAATATGAGTATATCAAAAGGTCAGGCATGGTGACAGATGTCAGATGATCTGCAGCAGGAAAAGTTCTCATTGAATCCAGTGCAAATTGAAATAATATCCAGCTATGGGAGAAATAAATGGATCTTGTTGGAACCCTTAAATGAAATTCAAATGGATTATGAAGTGGAGATTTCTCAAATTATCTCATCCTTCCCTGTTAACTACCGCTGAAGTTCTGATGAACGGAAAATATCATTTGCATAATTAGTCAACACAGCAGACAGACACATCCTGTTCAAGTCTGCACAGTTAATTAAATAATTTACAGACGTGTTTCATTATAGATCAGCAAGGCTTTTTGCCGTGTGTGCACTGTGTTTGCAACTTACTACAACGATGGAGGTGTTTGACATGTTGACAGGGAGAGTGTAACTGATGAGAAATGCAGAGCTCACTAAGCCAAAAAAAGAAAAAAAACTAATTCCACAAGACTGTCAATAAAAGATCAACTGAGTCATCATGATGTCACTCACTGGTTTGTCAACGCCTGTTCTGAAGCACCAGAAACATTTAGTCATCATATTCACCTCTGTTGTAGCTAATTTGAACATTTAGTTGGTCATGAAGAGTGATCCTTGAAAGCTGATTGGAAAAAAAAAACATTTTCTTTGAGCAATAATGTCTATTCGATTCAAAGGTTATTCTCACAAAAAAAAAAACATTTTAACTTGGTGACTTATCAAACAAAAATGATTGACTTTGAATACAATCAGATGCTTTTTGTGTTGTAGTAAGAGATGTCTGTCACATTTTAAGACACAAAATCCTCTTCATGCCTGACAGCACATATCTATGTTGTATTTACCATCTATGTTTAAGCCGGACTCATCATCTATTAACATGCTCTTGAATTTATCAGTCATGCAGATAGATAAACCATCTGTGTAGATTACGGTTTCAAAATGCATTTACACAGATTTGCACGTTGTGTGCGCATGGCTTTGCAAACAGCATCTGTCTTTACAGCAGACAAGTGCCTTTGCAACACTTCAACAAAGCTGTGATGGTAAGGTAAGCAACCACACACGGAATGAAGGACTGGCAACCATTATTGTCCGCTTTTCTTTAAACAGTCTTTAAAAAATGTATAATTAACACTTTAAAAAGACACTAAACCCTTTCTCTAAACATTTAGAATTTTGTTAGTAAGTTTTGCCAAAAAGGTTGTCTGTCTGGATGCACGAAGGGTGACCTGTTTGTCAAAGTGTTGGAGTTTAATATGTTGGTTTATTATGCTGTATAAAAACATTTCCCTTGTGTCAGTTAAATAGATCAGTTAGTTGTTTAATTTCCTGTGTTGGCATTTGTTAGTTTTTACCTCTTTTATGGGCCATTAAATATTATCATGTAATAACATTTTTAAAAAAAAATTGTTTCCTTTTTATAAATAAATTTAATAGATATTTTGGAAAAACTTTATAACTACAAATTATGAAGTATTAGTTAAGCATTAACAAATACTGAATTCATCATTTACAAACCATATTACTAAAAGAAAACTCATTTGTTTGGGGTGAGGCTTAGACAGTGGCCTTTCTGTGTGGAGTTTGCATGTTCTCCCTGTGTATGCGTGTGTTCTCTCTGGGTACTCTGGCTTCCTGCCACCGTCCAAATACAGTTGATTGGTTACTTTAAAAATTGCCCATAGGTGTGAGTGGTTGTTTGTCTTTGTGTTGGCTCTGTGATTGACTAGCTAGCTGTCCGGGGTACCCCGCCTTTCGCCCAAAGACTGCTGGGATAATCGGACTAAGCAGTTAGGATAATGAATGGAATGTTGATCACTAAACACTAAAATTATCAATATCAAATATTCCATTTCAACATCTGCATTCTGTAATCTAACAAGACTAGCATCCACACCATTTTTTTTCAGGTTGGATATTTGTGTGTGTGTGTGTGTGTGTGTGTGTGTGTGTGTGTGTGTGTGTGTGTGTGCGTGTGTGCGTGTGTGCGTGTGTGTGTGTGCGTGTGTGTGTGTGTGTGTATCCAGAAAAGTTTATTTCTTTAGTGAGAAGATACTGCAATAAAAAGCTTTTCTTTTGTACTGTGTGTAGTGAAATATGCTTTGTACATGAGTGTCAAGAGCTGTAACATTAAAGAAAGTTGCATTTTGAAGTGTTTTTCATTCTCTGCCTGCTCGGTGTGAAGACTCTGTGCTATGGTAGTTTTGGTGTGGACCTATGAGTGTATGGCTGCATCTAATTTGTAAAACTGGTGGCATTCCTCTGGAAAAAAAAATAGAGTTTAGAATAAATAGTGAAAAAAAAGATAAAGTAATAGGTCAAACATTTGCCCGGAGTAGCTGAGTTGTGGATGTAACAGATGTAAAAGTTTGCTGTCAACGACAGATATAAAGAAAACAACCAGCCTGACCAGGAATTGCAGTTTGGCAGGAAAACCAGGAAACCCAGGAAGGATGCAGCTTTGAATGAGAACATGTATATCAACATAACATAAGCTACTATGCATTGCATCAAATCATTTCTTTTCTTCCTGAGCATCAATAAAACGTCCTCTTGTAACTATGGTAACACGTAGCCCACATCATTGTGTCAAGACTTTTAATGTCCCTGATCAAGGAAAGTAAAAAGGCGCCAGAGCTGAGTTGCCATTGTGCCTTACTCTTCCATCTACAGTGAGAAAATCTGCAGTTATCATCGTTATGTACAGTATTTTTTTGTGTGCCATTTTTGTTGTAGCAATAGCACATTTTCTTCACCTTTTTATCTGCTTATCATATGCTAAACACCTGAGGTGGAGCAGCGCTCCTGCTACTTTTACTTATAGAGCTTTTAATGACATCAGGGAAGATTCATTTCCTTAACACCTGAAGCATGGTAGAGAGCTGCATATCCTGTCATTAGTCTATGGAATTTTATTTTATTCCTGCATGACTGAATTAGCAATCAGACAAAGGGAAGGGAAGACCTTCACATGGTGCCTGAAGCTCCCAAAGTCCCAAGTTCATCCCTTTCAGTTTTAGTCTGAAAAACTGATGACAATAAAACTCAAACTTTTATACTCATCAGACAATAAGATCTATCTATCTATCTATCTATCTATCTATCTATCTATCTATCTATCTATCTATCTATCTATCTATCTATCTATCTAGTTGAATATTTGTATGAAAATTCCTCAACTGTAATTGTCTCCAGTATTATTAGGACAGGTTTCTCTCCAAACTTGTGATTTTAAACAAGAGATGGACCTGTACTTTGATATTTCAACATTTCCAATCTTAGTTCAGCAAATTGAAGTCAAAGAAAAAACTGTCACAAAATGTATTACTTTACAAGAGTTGAATTCGAGGATTTTTGTGGACTCGACTATGTAGGATAATCTTCACGGAGCAGTGACACAAACACATGTTGGGGGCACGATACAACCTTCCAGCGCTCAGGACACTGGTGTTGGATGAACAGAGACTGGAAGGGGCTGATACTTCTGACAAGGCTTCTCTGGTATCAGATGAAACAGATGGAAATGGGGAAAGAAGTTTGCATAAAAGTCAGCCTGGAGGGAAAATGACAGAACAGAGGGGAGAGACCAGTGGACAAGAGCTGTGACAAAAGATTTAACAATGAGATGAGGCTGACAGTATGAGAAAACAGAAGTGCAAAATATAGCAGATTGTAAAAGCCCCAACACTTTAAAAAATGAAGGAAGGTGTGGAGAAACATTCTTATTGAGCGTGTGCATAAACTTAATCAATAAATGAAAGCTGTTTTTGTTAAAAGTCTTGATTTCTCAGGTTTTTAAAGGTTACAGAAACACTAACTAAAAGCAAAACCATTGAAGTATAGTTTTGCAAAATAAAAAAATAAAAAAATCTATATCTGCTATATAAACCTATACCTACAACAATGACAACATGTGTTGCAATGGTAAACAGAGTGTAAACATGAGAAATTTCTGGTTTTTACACTCCTGGCCAGATCAGGTTTTCTTTGTAGAGTTTTCAGAATTGTGTGAACTTGTGGGAGTCGGTGATTTCCTCCCACAGTGTAAATACATGGATTTCAGATTAGTTGAATAGTTCTGAATGGTTATAATTAACCCTTTTTTGTTTAAGTATGCAGTTCTATCCCTTTAGGCGCTTTGGACACCGAAGTAAAGTGAGTATAAAAATTGGTGGAAGGATGAGTGGATAGTTGGTTTAAATGAGATACTAAAAAACACATGCAGCACGGTGGCGTAGTGGTTAACACGGTGGCCTAGTGGTTAGCACGGCGGCGTAGTGGTTAGCACGGCAGTCTAGTGGTTAGCACGGCGGCGTAGTGGTTAGCACGGCGGTCTAGTGGTTAGCACGGCGGCGTAGTGGTTAGCACGGCGGTCTAGTGGTTAGTACGGCGGCGTAGTGGTTAGCACGGCGGCATAGTGGTTAGCACGGTGGCCTAGTGGTTAGCACGGTGGCATAGTGGTTAGCACGGTGGCATAGTGGTTAGCACGGCGACCTAGTGGTTAGCACGGCGGCCTAGTGGTTAGCACGACGGTCTAGTGGTTAGCACGGTGGCGTAGTGGTTAGCACGGTGGCGTAGTGGTTAGCACGGCGGCCTAGTGGTTAGCACGGTGGCGTAGTGGTTAGCACGGTGGCGTAGTGGTTAGCACGGCGGCGTAGTGGTTAGTACTGCGGCCTCACAGCAAGAAGGTTACTGGTGGAGCCTCAGCTGGGGGAAGTTTGAACGGTGACTTTTCTGTGTAAAGTTTGCATGTTCTCTCTGTGTGGGTTTTCTCCCAGTACTTCAGCTTTCTCCCGCCCACATGACATTCATGTTAGGTTAATTGCTATGGTTAATTGATCACTTCTTACATGATTTTAAAGACTGTAGAATAGAACATGAATCTTCTTGGGACAGGAAGAACAAATTCAACATTACCATAATGGCAGATGTGGGATACAGAAATTGAGGGTTTCCCACTTTGCAAAAGACTGTTTGGGTATTTTTCCTCAATTTGAAAATATGTCTAAATATAAATTTCCAAAGAATAGCCTCATCTGTTGTAGGCAACCAAAAAAGATTGATATAATCCAGAGAAATCAGTTATTGCAAGGGGCATAAGCAGAGTTGAAAGCTAGAATGGCCATGATCTTTGGTTTCTCAGGCAGTGCTGCATTCTAATCATATGATTCTGCAGCGTAGATCACTGAACGGGCTCAGTGACTCTTCTGAAAATACAAAGGAAATCCAAAAATGCTGCGGTCTTCTCTCCCAAGCTTCGTCAAGTATGATATGAGGTGGAAAATTCTTCTGTGGTCTGTTTGGGAAATCATAAACGCTCTGTTCTCCTTACTCAAAAGCAGAGAGACCACCAGTTTGCAACCATGAAGCCAGCATCTGCCATAGATATGGGGATAGAAGTGTCCGTGGCATGGATTAACTAGCAAATCTGTAAAAGTACTATCAATACTTTGTGATATACAGTATGAAAGTTTTGCGCAACATATGTTACCACCCAAATGACATCTTTCAAAGGGAAATCCTCTGTGTAAAGCCCCAGTTACTAAGAGTTATTTCCCATACACACGGCAAACACACACACAAGTTCAGTGCAATGAATGTTTTTTTTTTTTTTTTGGTTTGATTTGATAGGACAGTTCACAGCACACACACAAAATTAGTGTCAGATGGCTAATCTCATTTGTTAAATTTGTTTCTTCGCCTCTTTTTGCCTCGATCTCTTGGAGATCTGGAAATTGTTCACAGCCAGTTACGCCTGTATTCATTCAGAGAAGAGTGAGGAGGCTTGCTAAAGAATCACAAGGATACCCCAGTGTGTACTTCTGCGGAAGTCTTTTTGAGAACTGTAAAGTCTGAAGTGGGTGACACACTTACTTTCATTTTGTGAGCTGAACTGAAAGTATATATAAAAGTTGTCAGGATTGGCTTTAATGGTCTGACACGCACAAAAAAAGCAAAAAATACATTTTTGGTCCTGACGTAATCAGCCTAATCTGGCACTGTTCCCTTAACTGTAGCCCAGGCTTCTCCCAACAGAAACAAAACTGCGCAGCACTGCTTGTTCAACTAAACTAATCCCACTCTATATTCATGCGAGGGTCAGGGTCCTAAACTGTCCTGCCTGCAATGCTGAGCTGATACACATATAGAACATTATGCAATAAAACAATAAAAGAAAGGAAACTCAGTTCTATACAGCAGGTGAAATCATGGTGATATTTATGTATTGTATTTATTTATTGTTGTTTGGTTGAATTTACATCACAAACAAAATTTAAATTACATAAAATAACATAAGTTTCATTCTCATTTGACCAGGTGTAGGCAGAAGCCAAGGCTTATTATACCTACCATTCTCTCCAAATTTAAAGTACCGAATGGGTTGGAGATTTGTTTGCAATATATAATTCATATATATATTTTAAAAAAAAAAAAAAAAAAAAAAAAAAAAAAAATTCAACAAAATTGTCATCATGATCAAAACTTTCCACTTAAGAAGAGGTAAAAAAAAAATTATTAACCTATTAAATATTTTTCCATCACTATCTTCTCGAAAATGTTTTCAAACTGTAACATGGAAGTAGCTTTTTTTAAACCATCACAACAACTGTTTCACAAAATAACCCCTTTATTAGATAAACAATGTTCCCTAAGCGTAGTTCTATTAGCCTATCAAACGTAAAAGTTCCCCTTAAGTTGTATTTTGTTTCCCTCTCTGTAAACTTGCCTGCAGCAATTTTGGAATTTGATTGTGTTTTACTAGATACATATATTTAGTAGGATAGAAATCAACCAAGTCTGAAACGTCATAAATTTGGATTGAATAAATAGTTAATAACTAGTTGTGTTATAAGGTGCAATATTAATCAATCTAATAGCCAACATCGGTTCCAACAGCAGCTATCCATGTGTAGCTTCGATGTTTTGTTTCCAATCCGTTGGACATAATTATGTCCTCCATTCGTGTATATTGTTCAAGATCATCAATTCATCTCTCCAATCCACCAATGCGCCAAATCTTGGACCACCTCCAAAAGAGTGTAAGATTTCTTGGGTGGCATAATTGATTTAATGAAGTATCCTTAGGAAATCCTTAAATGTCCAGATCAGATGTGATTTTTTTCAACTTTTTTCAACTTCTCTCCCCAGCATCAGCAGCGAGTCATCCTTCTTCAGTGAAGGAAATGTTAAAACATTTTGCAGGCCTTTGTTCTAAAATACAGAATGATCTGAGGATGTGAGATGATCCCTTTCTTTACTTTCTAGAATATGACTGATTTTAAATCTAAACTGATTTTTAATGTGATCAAGGAAACAATCACATTTACCAGCTTCATTATTTGACATAATTTGTCTTTGTGGTATTTGCAATTGAAGGGTTTTCGGGGTTTTTAATAAAAACACTAGAAAGCAGACAATCACTAAGAGCAACTTTTGAGCATCATAGTCCTCGATGTATATGAAAACCAACTGATGCCTCAACATTGTGATCTAATTTATCACAATTTATTTGTAGGACTCCTCATACTGCATATAAAAGTATCCAAAATCAAGATCCGCAGTTCCCCAACTTCAGAGTGACAATGTGAAAAGATAGAAACTTAAAGTACTGTGTGTATTTATTTTCCGTATGAATCAGTCTGTGGTCAGTTAGCAGAACACCTAGAGCTTATAATAACTCTTCATTCAGATTACAATAAAGATAGTTTTTAAGGAACAAGCATGCAAGTTATTGTTCAGAGAATATTTCCAGAAAAATACTTAGAGTCAGGCCGGTTCTGCTTGTACTGAACGTTCTAAATCCTCATTACAATTAAGGCCATAAGAAATGCTTCATTAGCTGTGTTTACAGGCAAAGCTGCTGATAAATTGTTCTTTTTCCCCCCCTAAAAAATATCACAAATTGTAACTCTTAAGAATTGGGATGTTTTTTTCTCTGCTGGCCTTTTCAGGTGTCAGAACTGAAAATCCAGCCCCTTTATTCTCATCAGCTCTTTTAATGAAAACAAGCTCATCTATTGACTGTGTACACTGTACAAAAAATTTAATTCAATTTACTGCAACTTTGTTTTTAATCTCCACAATGCTTGACTAGTATTGATCTTTCTGCCTTCATTCCAGTTTTCTTTAGTGTTTTCAGAGTGAGTGTGCAGTGCCAGACTCAGTTTGGAGGAAATACACACATTAATTCAGACGTAGATGTTCACAACAAAATTAGAAAACTGTCAGTGGTTGCCAAAAAAAATCATTTTGAAATACAAGGCTCTGAAGCAAAATAAGTGTGAACTGTGACAGCTCACTCCAAAAGTCCCTGTTCTCATGTCACTCTCATTACTCAAACCGGCTCGAGCCTCGCTGTTCTCTGCCACTTTTATGGTATCTATATATCGTTGGCTGTTGATTCATTCTACTTAGCCACCCTCCAGATTTGTAGTTTTATTCGCTATAAGACCTTTGATTTAAGGCCCAATTAACAAAAAGGCACCACAGATGTTTGTTTATAACTCAGAGCCTGAACCATGCAATGAGCCACAGAAATGTAAGTTTTTCTACATGGTAGAGGTAGGAGTAAATGTCAGCGTATAATATCTTTTTTATATTATATTATCTTGTTTTGTACTTTATTATAATGTAATATGATGTAATGTTATATTATATGATGTATTGTAATGTAATAAAAAGTTATATTATATTATATTATATTATATTATATTATATTATATTATATTATATTATATTATATTATATTATATTATATATGGATGGTACATTTAACTGTTAAATTTCCAGCTTGTAATTATAAAAATAAAAATCTTGTAACTACAAAAAGCATATCATACAATGATAGCTAGTAGTTAGATAGCTAACAAATTTTTCTACTTAGTGTATCTACTGTGCGTATTTTTCTGTGGAAAGATTTACTATGGTCTGCTGTTCTTTCCTTTCGTAAAACCAGATGTAAAGATGTAGTTTGTTAGTGCGTAAATTATTATGGAATTAGAGAAATTATTTTACTTTTTAACTAAACTTTTAAAGAAATCTGAACGTTTTTTTTTTTTTCAAATAGTTTTGCAAGTAAGGAGAGGCAAGGCAAGTTTTTTTGTCTATCACATTTCATTTACAAGAAAACTCAAAATGCTTTACACGACACATGAAAAGGATTACATATGGTGTAAAAAGCATAAAAGACAAAACAAATAGCAAAATCAAAATGAAATCATAAACTATATTAAAATAATTGAAAAATATTTTTGTTTACAGGTCTTTTTTTTATATTTAAGAATTTGAGAACAAAGATTTAACATAATAGAGAAGTAATTTCAAAATTTAAACATACTATCTGCAATTCTTTGTAATTCAAGTCTTTGTCTTTTTCCGTATTGTGACAGGATATATTTTGTGATCAGTTTCCTTAGTTTCATTCTTGCTGATCAGAGTTTTGCCCTGGCGGCCATCTTTGCAGTCACATTTCCTGGATCTGGGCTCTGTGCTCCCTGGTTGTGTCTCAATCCAGAGTCTACAGACTCCGAAGGGCAGATTTGTCGGGTGCATACGTCATTGTGGCGCGCCAAGTGCTGTCCCAATTCAAAGGCTCCATTGAATCCTCCCTTCAAATCCGGACTTTGTTTGGCTCCAGATTATCTTAAAATGAAAGGTACAAGCAATGCATCCTTTGCGACCTGTTTTCTCCCCAAATTCATTGCGTGGCTGATTGAAAAGAATGAGCAGCGGAGCGCCGGTGTAGGTACCACACCAGCGAGGCCGCTTTTTTTTTCTTTATGTATATACACACACAAATTTGTCCCAGCAGACAAGCTTGGATGGCAGCGGCATTGTGTCCAATGACCACTAAAGAATTTAATTACATTTGTCCGACCAGGATTATATTTCACTGAAGTTAACAGTAAGACCTCTCAGCCCGAGGAGAGCTTGCCAGGGCCGCCTCCTCCTCATGTTTGTAATTTAATCACAAAGGTAAATGAACAAAAATAAAATTAGAATTACTGGCAACATTTTCTGTCATTTAAAAAAATATTTTCTTGTTATTTGTTGAAAAATGAGATCAGTAATTAGACTTGGCATTAATTCAGCTTGGCATATGTAATTGCAAGGTAACGGAGGACTGAAGCACTATGGGTATTTCTCCTACACTGGCTAGGCCGTCTCATTTCACTGATGGTAAGCGCACTTTGGAGTTTGCAGACCATGTAGAACACTTCATAGCCGACATAGTCTGTACATTTCGAAGTGTGCAGACCCTAAATTGGGACACAGCTACTGACTTATTGTTTGCACTTTTGGAAAAAAAAAAACCTCCTAGGTGGAAAGGTCTTCTGAAAGGCATTTCCCATTGGGCAGTAAATGTTTCGTTGACAGTTTAACTGATGCTGTGTTAACTAGCAGACTCTCCAAGCCCAATGGCTACAGGAGACTTCTTCAGTCATTAACAATGTTGGTTTCCTGTTTGTATTCATGATACATTTGATCTGCACTGAGGTACTTTAGTTTCAATATAGTTAAATGGAGTTACACTTTACTATAAATATATTTGCTTTTACATGATGATATCAACTAACTTCACGTCTGTATTAGGCTACATTCACACTGCAGGGCTTGCTGCTCATTTCAGATGTTTTTTGTGAAATCCAAATTTTTTGGAAGTCCGTTCACATTCCCGATCAAATGTGACTTGTATGTGATCTCCTGTATGAACCTCATGCGCACCAGAAGCGCCCTGCATGCGTAGAAGACGCAGCAACGTGCAATGAGCATGCGTGTGACGTCTTTGTGTTTGCAGAAGTAAATATGGATGGCAGCAGAGCATTTGCTATTTTAAAAGTTTTGTCCAACCGTAAAAGTTAAATAAAAGTTAAAAGTTTGGTCCAACCGCAGCCACAACATTGTGAATGGGTTTGTTTTAAGGAGACGTTTACAGAAGAGGAAAGTAAAAGTTTTGGTCAAGGACTTTTGTGGAGCTGTGGCAGCAACAACCGTCGAGAGAAATGTTTGGATACGGAGTTACAGTCAGGATTGGAGGGAGAGTGATGTGAGCGCATTTACCGATAAAGAGTTCATAAACAACAAACGCAGAATAATGACATTTGTCGTGTGTCAATGACGCATCAGTCGGATTAATGCGACCTGACCGTTTAGACTGAAGTCACGTGACAAACGATCAGATACATATCGGATTTAGGACCACATATCCAAGCGGCCTGGGTCGCATTTGAAAATATCAGATCTGTGTCGTTCAGACTGTTAAGAAAAGATCGGTTACAGGTCGCATAGGGACAAAAACATCGGATTTAAGTCACTTCAGCCTGTACTGTGAACGTAGCCTTAATAGCTGTGTCCCTATTTGGGGTCTTTGAAGTGCAGATTTTCTGGTGACATTCATGCAGATAAAGCTTCTTGTGAATTCGGAATTGACCATCTCAAATCAAACTTTTTTTTCTTGTTCTTGCAGCCATAAGAACAAGAACAAAGTTCTTGTATCTTATGGAGTATGTAACAAGCTGTAGTCTCAAGGAGATACAAGTGTATATACTTATGAGGAGGATCAGTGAGTTGATGTCTCACTCAGTCCTGGTGTACAGCTTGATGTCATCTGCATATGTGAGGCTGCTGATAATTGTTCCACTTTGGAATATAGTGGATATCCATAACAATATCCATAACCGCTCTTTGTGATGAGCTGGGTGAAAGATCAGACCTGTGCAGAAAAACAAAGCAGACGGAGCATCTCCTTAATAGTTGGACTTGACGGTAATTCCTGCAATTGGCTTTGAATTGGTCACATACATATAAAAAACACCACACTCAGTCTCCATATACTGAGTAGTTGTCCTTTCAAACTCAGGTCTTCTAACAGAACCATTGGCACTTGAGAGGTAAATACTATGTCTTAGCTTGTTTTAAGACAGCGTTCTACTGGACAAAGATTTCTGACGTTATACCTGGGATTAGCTAAAGCCACTCTGCCAAATAAGTCATGACCATGAGTGCTCTGATTAGCATTAGCACAACTGTGGCCCACACTTTCCACCTCTTTTGAGTTTCATCTTTCAGCTTTTGGTGTTGTTCGAGCCTGTTGCTTTCTTGATGTTGCTGCCACTTGGGACTGCTACATCTGTCAGTACTTTCCATCATCCGTGACACAAAAGTCGAGAAAGTTATAGGAACTAATGCTTAGAAATAATAGTTGAACATCCCGGCAACATAGGCAGGTGATTTCTGATTGCTTTGGCCTTGTCATATCCCACTTCCCCAACTCCTATCACATGTTTTGCGAGAGCCCGAAAGCTGTGATTAAATCTGCTCATTACTACTTACCCCATGACTAGCACAACAGTATTTTCGGCAGGTCAGACAGCCTCAGAGCAATATTCATAAGAGAATAATATCTGTGGAGCACTCATTAAGAGGAGGGCAGACATACCATTTGGGCGCTTTTAGAATTGTAAAGACTTACTTGAGGGATCAAAAGCATATTAGAAGAACACTCTTGTGCCAGCTTTTCAAGTAGCGGCCAGGATTTCTACGAAGCCAGCTGCTAGGCTCAACAAGGATGACCCTAGACTTCTGCTACACTTACCAGCTGCTTTTTATGAATCTTAGCTGATTTAGTCTCACTGGGCAACAGTGATACACTTGTCATCTGTGATTTGCTCTAATTGGATGTGCTTTCTGTCCCTCTCAATGTGATGGACATAAAATACCGAAGAATTTCTACGCTTTCTGCTCCCAATGTGCAGAAAATTTTGACTGAGAGGCAGAGATTATCATTTATGGCTGAAAATGCTGTAGTTGTGAAGTGCCTTTGGGGTGTTAATTACTGGATTATGAGGAAAAAACAATTATGTTATATCAGCTGATGTTCAACTCACTCGCCACATAAAGCAAAGCAGTGAGGATCTGACAATGTTTTAAAAGATGTGTTTTGTTCACCAAATCTTCGGTCCCACATAGTCCACCCCATATTGAATCAAGTGGTTTTTAGAAGTGATTAATATTTAAAGAAATGAACTACACTGCAACCATTTATCTACTTTTTCAATGCCTCTGGCAAACATACATACAAATAAAGGTAACCTTCCTATTGAAGACTTATTTTCTGATTTATGAAACAAGTATTTATCAGTGTTTGATAAGCATGTGCTGAGAAATGTTGAGATTTTGCATGTCTGTGTGTCCTGGAAATGCAAAATGACAATATGCCTGGTTGTCTATGTGAAAGAATGTTTGTCAGGCTGATAATTCAGATAAAGGCAAAATAATACTTGAATGAATATGAGAATAGTGTGAACAGTAAATGCACCTTTCTTTATTTCAAACGTAATGAGAACTGACGTACAGGTTACCTTTAATAATGTGGTTGATATTTTTAAGTTATGAAACTGAAGCTGGCATTTTAAAGAGAATTATTTTAGTTCCTTCTTGGTGATTGGTCATGAGTGGAAGTGATTCATCATTCAAGACTGATTTATCATGGTTTGCAGGGGAAGTTTTAAGTCAAGCTGAGTGTATGTGGTGGCTGGTGGGGCAAAAAACAGAAGGAGAGTAGGTAAGTTTACTGGAGAGCAGTCATCCTGAAACATAATGGAAAGTTCCTGACTGCAATATAAATGACTAAAAAACAAAAAAAAAGAAAAAAATGTGCAAATGCAAGAGGCAGATTTGGTCATGAAATGATTGTTCTATGATCCTGTCAAATCTTCTTTTAATCCATTTCAGACTTTACCCTCTGTATTTTGTCTTCAAGCCATTAATTCCAAACAACAGCCGTCTGTCTACATATGACAGATTTAAACATGTAAAGATCTGTAATCAGAAAAGCTGGCTAAGAGATTCATTCCTACTATGACTTTGTGGTGCTGCAAATCATGTGTGTACCTGTTGTGTGGTTTCAACTCATATATTATTGTGACAAGAGACCTTCACATTGATCATGCGCTGTCCAATTTAAATCTCATCTCACAATATGAGGGCATCCCTATTTTCACTGTAAGTGCTACAGCACATTAAACTCTTAATAATTATTTTCCTCTTTCCTTCATCAAACCATGACTCATTTTTTCCTCCCTTTTCCATTGGTCAGAATGCCTGATTATTCCCACACCTTGAGAAACAGAACCAATGTTTATCTGCGCTGAGTCATTAACTGTCACACTCTGAGAAATCTAAACATTTTAGCTGCTCTGCATGTTTATTCCATTTTTTTTTTCAATGCTTTTAAGACAGAAGCTAAACTACAGACTTGCTGAGCATGATTTGGACCTCTGTTAGACATATATATGCTTTAACAAAACAGAAGTTCATTCCCTTTTGTTCTGGCAACAGTTACTTAATATAACACCCAAATCCTAATGGGCAAAACAGAAAAGTTTATCAGTTTATTGATTCATTTTTTGCATCCATTTCCATCAACTTTAATGGGACATTTAATGGGAAAATGTGTCTAAAGTTTTGGTTGGTTCTGTAAATAAAAAAAGTGATCTACACAAGAGGGCAGAGTTATGCGGATGAGATATAGCTGTATTCATCCAATGTCTAGATGCATATACTCCAACATAGGGTTGTAGGAAGGTTAGAGCGTATCCCAGCTAATAGGGTGTGAGATGCAGGTCACATCCTGGAGTGTTGGTTTTCATTCCTGTTTAAGATTCATTATCCATTTATAACATTCAAATATCACAACATCACCGTTTAATTGTAGCGTGGATTGTTAGAGTGAACTGTCAGAAAAAAACATTTAGTTCCATTGCTGCTGCTGGTCAACAGGAGTTGCTGAGCCACTTCGCTGCTCCAGTAGACACCAGTTACCACCAGTGCTTACAACTAGTGTTCACCAGTTAATATGAAAACAGGTTGAACTACAATGCCAGTAACTGTCCTTGTTAACTCATCACTGTTCTTATCTGCTTATTCACAACTAAACAAAGGGCAGCTTGGCATTGCTTTACTACAAAAGCAAAACTGCATCATTGAAACAGTTGAGAAAAAATTATACCAACAATATAAGATGCATCCAAAATGTTAACATACCTATTTTTTACTTACCAGTCACGTATCAACGTCCAAAGGTTTGTGCCATATATAAGACATTTATAGTGCAAAAGCTGTTTGCAGTAAAACAAAAAAAAAAGTGGCTTTCTTACATTATTTTGATTTTGGGTTTTTTAGCTGCTATGCAGTAATAGTAATAACAGCCTTGTAAACAATGTTACCAATGATGTTACTTTTTTTTTTTTTTAAAAAAAGAAACTCTAAATAATTACCCTTGACCTCGTTACACTGTTACCATTACTGAAGATAAAAATGTGACCGGTTACTGCATTTCTGAACACTGAAGCTGTCTTCATGTGAGCGAGGGCTCAGCGAGACGAACAAACGCATAGCCTAAGTGATGATAATTGACTGAGGAGGAGTGAAATGTCCTGGTGGGCTGGGGGAAGGCACGGTGAGCCGCTGGACACACATACACACGGTGGCACACTCAAACGACCAAGAGACACATGGAGCCTCGGTGAGAAAACAAAGTAAGAGCTTTGAAACTGGAATCCAGACATTTTCCCTGACGGAGACAAAAGACAGGGATGTTCTGTGAAATGTTTGTTATGAACAGAAACCAACAGTTTCTTCATGGTGGCTGTAAGCTGACATCCAAGCAGACTGAGGTCACTGTCAATATTTTTTCTGTTACTATTTATTCATTATTCCATTCGTTAGTCAAATATAATATTTAGCTTCATTATCAAAATATAAATATGGAGTTCAATTTAAGCTTCCGTTAGGGGGAACATTTCAACATGAAGAAAAATTTGAAATAATTACTTTCCAAAGTACTTAGTTACTTTTATTGTAACTGTTACTTTGTGGGAGAAGTCACTAGTAAATGCAGTTAATAACTGTTTTATTACAAGGCCAACACTGCTGCTAACTGTGGTGTTGGCCATGTCTGTGTGGGAGGGGATGGTGGTGACACTGATAGTCACTTGTCAGGAGGTTTTACTGTTGATGCAGCAAACAGCAAACTCTTCACTTAGTTACTAGTTACTAGTTACTGTCAGTGACAGCTGGACGCTTCTATTTCTTCTTCTGTTGGCTTCAGGGCAGACGACACTGTAAGGTGACTCATGTACCATCTAGTGGTGGAAAGTGGCATTACAGGTTATGTTATCTGGTACTTGGAAAAGAAACACTCCTGTTTTGACTTCTTTGCATTGGCTTGCAGGTTATTTAAGAGCAGATTCTAAGATTCTGTTGTTTTATTTTAAGTATTTATTTGTGTTACCCCCCCCCCCCCCCCCCCCCCCCCTCTTACTTCTGAAATTTCTTTTTTATTCCAAATGCTACTATGCTGATCAGTTGCTCCTTGTTGTCTAAAAGTCCAGGTTGAAGAAGAGCTTTCTCAGTTGTTGCCACCTACTGTGTTGTTTCTCAGTTGTTGTTTACATTAAGGCCTTTCAAACAGAACAATTTTTAAAACTTATTTAAAGACCAATTTTTATTCCAAAGCAGATCATTCAGGGTAAGTTTGAGCATTTTCCATCTACTTTTTATTGTCATACATACATCTTCTTTTATTTTTCTTTTTGGTTTGTTTGTCTGTTTTGCTTTTACTTCTGTGTTTCTTTAGTGCCTATTTGTCCAATTTTTTTCTTTTTTTTTCTTTTCGGTTATGTTGAGTAATTTATTTTTCCCAAATTTGAACAGCACTTTGGTTAATACATGTTGCTTTAAATTTACTTACATAAAAAACTGACATGATTAAATCCCACTGGCCAACCTTTCAGCGTCTCCTGAGAACAGATTTAGTGGTTGTTACAATTTGTAGTTGTTTTACATTATATAAACTACAAGCATGTCATGATGTTTTAGATGGAAGATGTAGGGAGGAGAGATTTTGTGAAAATGCTTTGCTTTGCAAAATGGACCAAAACAGCTATTGCACTTTGGAGTGAGACTGGGTTGTGTAGTCAAATTGATGAACAGTAACTATTTAAATATTAATTCATGGTGCTTTAAATCAGTTTGATCAAGCTGTGTGAGCATGTGTTTTACGTAGATCTAAATGAGTTTAGTTTTGATTTAAAGGACAGATACTGCAGTTATAGCTTATGAAATAAATGAGAACAACAGAATAATCTCATTTGATTTGTAATGCTCGCACAAGAATCACAAAAGCATCAGAAATTTTTCTGTGATGTTAAATTCTGTTTGAAATAAATTTTAAAAAAGCTGTTATTTTACCAGAAATTCATCAGTCTGCCTTGAAGTTTCTTCAATACGTTTTGAGTCTCAGGAATAACTAAAACATTATTGTATTTAGGACAATGAGTAAACAAACTTTTTCTTCAACATTTTAATATTTTGCAATAAATAGCTGATATCTTTATTGGACAGAAAAATTACAACAGCATTCCCTCAAGTTCTATTTCTCCCTCTGTGCCTCCTTTGTTCCAGGATGAGTGATCTTGTGGATAATCTTTGTAGAAAGTGCCTGATAAAGAAAAGTCAGATCTGGGGAAAGATAGTTTCAAAACCTCTTACTAACCCTGCCGGAATATTCATGACTTTGGAGGTAATTGCTTTTGCAGTGTAGACATGTAATATTAATACTGCTTTAATGGGCAGAAAGCAAAACAAAACTCCACTTTAAAATTCTTCTAAAAGGTTATTTAAGACTGAAATAAACTCACAGATTCCTCTAAAAAAAGAATTGATTATGGTGGTTTTTTTTACAACAGTTTCTACATTGTGTCCTCCTTTATTAGGTTTTAGGTCACAATATTAAATCTGCCAGTGCAGCTTTACTTTATTTATTTATTCATTTATCTTTTATAAATAGAGAATTAATTAAAAAGGAAAGTTAAGAAAAACATTTGAACAAGCGTCTATTCTGCCTTTTTTACATATACAGCTTGCAAAGAAGCAAATTCTCTCATGCTCCCATTGAATTCAGCATCTTTTCATATGAGTAGGACAAAACATTTGACTCCTTCTACAATAGCACAATCCCACCCTAAGCTTCTTTAATGGACCTTTTTCATCCACGGCTTTGTCAGTTATACACGCAAACACTTAAACAGCAAATCCTTGTGTACACATTGTCTCACTGCCAGCTGTATGCTGAGGAAAAAAAAACACACAAAATTTATGATCATAATAATACACCACTAGTTATATCCTTCATTTTCTGCTGACTTAATACACAACTGCTGTTTGCAGAGATATATTCCCGGCACTTTGGCCGGTTGACGGATGCTGAAATGATTTTTTTTTTCCATTCTTTTCGTCGTTTTCTGCTAGTTTAGATAATTTCTCTTTTGCTATGCCCCAAACCAAGAGTCAGTTACAAGGTGGCAGTGAGAACACCTTGTTCATGCATGAACAGTGTCACTGTGTTTTTGGGTGAAAAAACATGTAATTAGCCATTGCAAATTCATGGTAGGCGTGCTTGCTGTTGTACCTGCTTGTGAGAGAACGATCAAACAAAGACACTCACAGAGAAGTCAACGCTCCTTTTCTGGTTAATTAGAGAAACTTGTTTTCTGTTCTCAACTAACAAGATGAATGAACAAAGTAACTCAAAGAAGAAGAAACACCAGACAAAGTTTTTTGTTAGAACAGTAACTGATTGAAAAACAGTGTTTGTTTTTTTTGGGTTTTTTTTTAACTTTGTCACCAGTTTATTCATTTTGAAAAAGTCGAAGGAAATGTTGATTTCTGAAAACTTGACTGACCTAATTCATATTTATAACAGAACAAAGAAAAAGAATCCAAAGTTGACTGAGTGACATACTTAACTTATCTAGAGTTTCATGCCAAATAAAAGTGTGAGAAAATTTAGGACAGAGCAGCGTTCAGTCCTGGGTGGCATCTGCTTTTCTTTTAATAACAGCTTTAAAAAAAAAAAAAGGAAAAACATCTCCCCTTAAATATGTACATGCCTTTTAGTGATGATGGTCCCTTTAGAAATGTGCAAGTTGCTAATTGTGTTGGAACTAACTGACCAGCACAACATCAGCGCAACAGTACCAGCCACCGACCCAAGCAGGATGCTTTTGCTTTTCTTGTATCTGATACAAGTGGTGTCCATGATTTCCGAAATGAAACACATTTTTATCCTTCTGGCCTCAGTCCGTTTTAAATTAGCCTCGGCTCAGAGCAGACAGCAGAGTTCCTGGATCATGTTCACAAATGGCCTTTTCTTTGCATGACAGAGGTTTAACCTGCATTTGTAGATTGCACAGCGCGCAGTTTCCACAGACATTTATTTCCAGAAGTGTTTCAGAGCCACAGTTCCTGCCTGGCTACCCAAGGACCGGAATATTATGGCCATTTAGGAGGGTTATTTATGTTCCCAGAACAAGAGAGGTCTACAGATTTATGTTTAGATGCTATCCTGTGGCCCTGCGATGGACTGGCAAGCTGTCCAGGGTGTACCCCGCCTCTCGCCCAAAGACTGCTGGGATAGGCTCCAGCTTCCCTGCAACTCTTCCTCAGAATAAGCGGTTAGGAAAATGAATGAATGAATGTTACCCTGTGTTGATGGTGGTAGCTTAAGTCAAGAGATGTCAGTGGGTTTGCTTTATATATTTTATATAATTGTATAAAGTGTGATTTCTTCTCACGTCGGCTGACACAGTGCCACTTACTCTGGGCTGACACACAGGGAAAAGACTTGAGCTAGACAGCAAATCATTGCTGTCTACATTTCTTTTACGAAGTGTCCCAACTTCAGAGGTACAGTAAAACATGAAAGCATTTTCTATTATACCTACAAAATTAAAATAAGAGGTCTTAACTACTAAACTACTAATCTGAGCAAGTGCAAGGGATTTCTATTTGCAAATTTAGCAACTTATTTCCCTGCTTAAAGCTGCAAATAGCTGATTTATTAATGTATCAGTAATAATTATGAAACATGAAGATATTACATAGAGCCAAGGAAAATAATTACAGCCTTATGTTTTGCTTAATCTTCATCATCAGCTGTGGTATGTTTTCATTTCTTGTACCTTCAGAGATTACTTCAAGTGATCTGCATAGTAACCTAGTTTTCTGTGGCTCCTGGCTTGTTTTATGATGACTTGCATGGTTATGCTGTTCACCTGTGAGCAAGCAGATGTATGTGTCCGATTTACAGTCGCTGCTATATTGCTGACATATTTTTGCATTTAACCCCACCAACACAGACAGCACTGGAGTAATACCAGCAGCGGGGACATATATTGCAAAAACTATGCATTTTGGAATAAGCAAATAAAACCATTGTGACAGGCAAACACCCTTATTAGCTGAAGATTATCTTCAAGCAGACAACATTCAAATAGTTCCCTGCACTGTGTTCAAAGTGATGCAACAACAACCACAGGCAAGCCATTTAGACGCTGATACAGTTTTTAGCTGCACGAATTCTACCGGGCGAGGGACACAGGAAATTCATTTTCTTGTTATTGCAAAGTTATTCAAATGAGAAAACCATCCATAATACTATTCCCACAGAGAAAATCCCCCATAACTGGTCTAACGGGAAGAGAGATCTGATAAGAGGCCCTTCCTTGCTGGCACAACATAATAAAAGAATTTTGGAGCCCAACAGCTTTAGTGTCAATGATGCTCGAGTACATGATAGATGCAGATGAGCAAACCCTTCCATTTATGCTCATAAGACTTTTTTTTTTCAAAGAAAAGAAAAAGAAAAGGGTTTAATAATGATTCAAAGTCATTTGGCAAACCGTGACCATTTTTTTTGCCTTACTGCAGGGACAAACCAGTCTACTAAGAGACACAGTGGAAGAGACAGATATTGTCCATATTTTAATTATCATTGAAAAGGATTTCACCTTTCTGCTTTGAGTTTTTTCTTTTTGCACTTATAGGAATTATCCTTATACTCCTGATACTTCCCCATACAGTATATCTTTTGCATGGAAAAAGTTATTTTCTTTTGCTCTTTCCTATAACTTCATCCTGTAAAAAAAAAAAATAAATAAAATAAAAATAAAAATGACAGCACTATTATAATCATCATGCTCTGCTTACGACTGACCTCATTGTATCACGTTGTCACGGCTCCAGGCAGAAGAGAAGGGGTCGTCAAAACCAGATTGCGTATTCTGTTGTTGCAGCTTTTAATTGGTGTGAAATCACTTTTTCAATGGAAGTTTTAGTATCTGACTTTGCTGCGAAATAACTTAGCTTGGTATGGTTGACAGACACCCGCATGAAAATGGTGCTTACTTTGACTGCATGCTGACATAAACAAAGAAATGTCCATTGATCCCTGCCAAAGCAAACATAGCGAGCGCTGCTCACCCAGGCGGGCCGCTATGGAGGACTCCGTTTGAAAACATGTAAAGGAAATGTGCCAGACTGGTCAGTCTGTCAGCTCAGTCACAAACACTTGATTATATCTTCATCTTTTGTGTTGACTGGCTAACTGCTGAGAGGCTAAAAGAGAGATTGCTTTGATTCATCCGTATGTTTCTGTCTCACTGCATGGAAATCTGGCCTTTCGGCTGTCAGATAACAGCAGTCAGATGTCAAGAGACAGTTGTCCTCTGATGGCAGTAACAAGAGAAAATGGCTACATGTGGTATTTTACCACACATGCACTGACCTGTACACAAAGCCAGTTCAATTTTTGCTGCTGTAGCACATGTCATCATATTTGCACTGGATTACGGAAGGCACTTGACCTGGAGTAGTGAATCAGACCAGACACTTGTTTGACAGAGGATGCCTGCTTTGACCATCTCCTCAGGGAATTTAAATTTACATATCCTGGGGGGGGGTTGGAGGTTTACTGGGACAACATAAAAGAACCCTTTGCTGAACAGAGGTAACATATGTGCATTGAATATTTTCTTGCTGCCAGTTGTTTCCTGGCCCTTCCAGCTTCCTAAGCCTTGGGCCTTGTTACTGTTCTTGGAATTTAAAATGCAGCCTTGCAAAGCTCCTGTGTAAAGAATCACAGAAAGCTGCACGCTCTAGGCCACACATCCAACCGGCTACCACCTGTTTTATGCTGACAATAATGGGCAGTCAATGCTTATGGGTTTTCATATTTTTTTTCTATCTTTCTGTGTTTAAATCTTTAAAATGTTGAGGAATAAATCTGAGACAGCTGTATCAGAAATAGAGAGGGTTGTGGCAAATCCCCATGTTAACGTGAGCACAGATTTCCACCGGCAGAATACCGGAGAAGACTGCAAGACTGAAATAGAGCAAAGCACCTAGGGCAGTCACCTGGAGGCCTGCTGTGCTAATGTGAGGAGAGACAGTGCCATTCCATGTTATGGTGAATAAATAGAAAGGAAAACATCAAATTTCTAATCAAACACCCGTTCCAGGTGGCCAAATGTAGGTTACATTTGAAACCCAGTCTATATCATGACAACTGTAAATAGAAATGGGTGGGTTGAGATGAATCGTAACATAAAACTAGAATACTCTTTCATGTGCTTTGTGTGTATGCTGTTCTTAAGACGAGATTAATGGTTTTAAATGCTTTTGATGAGTGCCTAAATGCAGCAATATCAAACCCACTAAAGTATAATGCTTTCCAATTGAAACACACATGTGCTTAGCAGTTTTACTTCCTCCAGAGCAGTGAAAAGGGATGCCAATGGCATGTATAAAATCAAAATTGGGTACTGTAGGGTTATAAAGATGAGGGAACATAGACGTTAGACAGAAGGAGGGTGCCATACATGTCCAAAAGGCCATGACTTGCTTTATAACAAGCATCTACATTAAAACCGCTGCTTATAGTAACTAACATGAATCACCTCAGCACCATGTCTCCATGTTCTATATTCAGAAAAGACCACACAGAGCTGAACAGTTGCCGCCTCCAAACCTCCCAGATGCTAATCTGATCAACTATTGGCAAAAAACACCAGAACAAGACAAGCAGATCTAAAAGGTCTGCTGTTTTTAAGCCATAGAAGAACCTCAGATGTTCAAAAGATCAATTTGGTGTGCAAAGGATGGGGAAACAACATGACAGATTTAACAGTTGTGACTGTTGGATGTAAATACCATCTGAACAATTATTGTTTCTCTGTAGAATAAACAATGCTATTAATATTTATTACAAAGCCAAATTTATCATATATAGAATAGGTCTATTATCTAAACACAAGGTGTCGTGTCAATCCAGGTTTGATCGTACGAAATAAGAAGTACGGACCTGGGAGAAACCCATTTACTAAAGCTTTTCATTGGTGTCATTTTAGATGTAAATGCCTCATCCTTTCCGACCAAGCCACCTATATAGAGAAGAGAGCCTTAAAACAATCCAGCCATTGGATGCATATATCTGAATTTGAATAGATTGATGTTAAATAGCAGCCAGAGATTAAATACAAAGCACACACACATACACACATAAACAAAGAGGTCCACCTCCTCACACCCACTCTTGCATAGAATCCTTTATAAACAACATGAGTCAGTCAGGTTGGCTTTTCATTGCTGCAGTATCTTCCCGTATCCCCGTCCTTGGACTGGACTCAGCCAATCACGCCTGCAGGAGGGAGGAAGATGGAAGCAAGCTGCAGTCATCAACAGTTAACCAGAAATGGGCCGAGGACAGACTGACCAAGGGCTGTGTTTTTTTCTCTGGTAATTGGCTCAGTTTTAGATCTGTTGAATACATTCAACAGATGTTTGCCTGAGCCCCGAGCAACGCAGCGGCAAAGTGTGAAAGAGTTTGCCCTCTGTGCTGCAGTGTCCTTGTTTTGAGCTGCTTTTGGCACCTTCCTCTCTATTTGAATATACAACAATATCTTTCATTAAATTCTGTCAGTCTTGTCCTCAGTTTATGTCAACTCCATCAGATTTTTACATAAACGTCATTAAAAACAGGCAAGAGAATTGCTAACTATATCATTAAGGACCCTTTTTGTCTCCCTGGCTGTGCAGAATGCAACACTGCCACACACATTGTGACACAATGTCAATATTCCTGCAGTCACTACTGGATCATGTCAACACAGTCTCTTTGTTATGATTAAGTCTTTTAAAGCATTGTGAGTTTAATTTAAGCATTTTAGAGAGGTTATAGAAACAGCAGCTTAGGTTAAAAAAAAAAAAAAAAAAAAAAAAAAAACAGCAAGCTTTAGCGTAGCTGTTTTTGGAGCTGTTTTTGTCAACTCCATCAAACGTCAACTCCGTCAAATTGTGTCTGACGGAGTCGGCAATTAATGGTGGAGTTGACATATCCATTTATAATTTCATAATGTGAAATAATATCATTTGTGAACCTTTCAAAGAATTTAAATGTTATTTTGGTGTTTAAATGAACATATTTGGCATGAAATATAGCAGTGGTTCCCAAACGTTTTCTGCAGTGCCCCCATTTTCATCTGCATGAATTATGTAATTACTATAAGTTAAACTTTGCTTTGATACGCTCCCCAGGGCATTACTCTGGTCACCCAAGGGGGGTCCACCCCTAGTTTGGGAACCACTGAGTTACAGTATTCATGTTATTTATACTATATAACTTGCCATTTTAATGTGTAGCACATCAGCAGGCTGTGGTTTGCATGTTATTGTGTCACTTTCCCAGCATTTACGGTATATAATTTTTAAAAACCTAATGTTTAGTTTTTCACAGAGAAGAGAAGAGAAGAGAAGAGAAGAGAAGAGAAGAGAAGAGAAGAGAAGAGAAGAGAGGAGAGGAGAGGAGAGGAGAGGAGAGAAGAGAAGGATGATTATTTGGGGCGAGGAGGTCTGTCTTTGTGTTGTTATCAGTGAAAAAAAACATGATCATTTTCAGTTTATTGATTATATTTAATGATCAAAATTTTAAATAGCAGCATTAGGTTACTCTATTTTAACATTGTTCTGTTTAAAAAAATATATCAGTTTATTAATCAGAAATTTAAAACCACATTAATTGTCAACAGCATTATTTGTCAGCAGTATTTTTGTCAGATGTACGCTTGGGTCATTTTTATTTAAAAAAAAAAAAAAAATTCCTCTTTCTTAAGTTTGTGTTGTAAATGTAGTAAAGATATGTTTAATTTTCTAATCTGTCTTTGGATGTTTAGGTTGTTGTTGGGCTAGAAAAATTAAAAATAGTTACTTCTAAGCGTGTCTGATGGAGTTTAAATCTGATGAAATGGGAAAAAGGTGTGTTTTCAAAAGAATGTTGATATTTGGAACCTGTTCATTTGCATGATTGAATGGTGAAGACCTTTCTCTCTATGACACCTGTTTTGTCCCAATTCTTAAAATATCATTTGTATTTTTTTTTAACAGCCTCTACAGCCGTGTTTCTCAATCTGGTCCTATGAAAGCCACAATCCAGCAGGTTTTTAATGTAGTTCTGCTTCAACACACCTGAATCAAATTAAATCGATCTAGCAGCACGTCAACTTCTTCATAATGACTCATTAATTTGAGCCAAATGTGTTGGAGCAGGGATACATGTAGAACCTGCTGGATTGTGGCTCTCATATG
Organism: Telmatherina bonti; assembly: GCF_933228915.1. Classification (NCBI taxonomy): domain Eukaryota; kingdom Metazoa; phylum Chordata; class Actinopteri; order Atheriniformes; family Telmatherinidae; genus Telmatherina; species Telmatherina bonti. The sequence goes on along the minus strand of NC_136622.1, from coordinate 15,573,651 downwards.
ACCAGATTGAAGAACCCTGCTGTAGAGACTGATTAAACCTGCTCTAAAGGTTAAACCATAAATAGTCTGTGCCTGCTTTAAAATAAAATGGGCTTCGATAGACTTCCCAATTCAAAAGTGCATCAACTTATTGTTAAATGTAAAATCAAATACCAGAAACAATGTTTTCTCCTTGCAGTGTACTAAATTTGATTTTAAACTGGCTTCATGAAGTGGATATAAAAGCCTGAAAGAGGGGTGTTTGGGGGCCTCACTGGCTTGACTTGCATATTTGAGCATCTAAGAGGGACTGACAAGTTGTCTGGGAGCCCCAGTAATGTTGAGTCCAAACAGCAACCTCTGGGAATTACAAGGGAAGCCTATGCAGAAGTGACAAAGATGGGAGTTCTCCCTTCATCCGCTTGGGGCTCCAAAACAGAGCAAATCTCCATAGACTCTAATGTTTAAAAGACCAACTTCACAGCAGAAATAAACATGTTTACAGTCTGGTACAAAAAGCATTTTAGGTTTAATAGGTCAGGCTTACCTTCATGACAACTGTGGGGGGGAGTGATTGTTTTTTTGTAACTCCTCCATTTAAAAGTAATTTCATCTCAGAATTCAACATATTTAGGGGAGCGTCATTATGATTGACAGGTACCTGATCTCCCACTTAAAGAAGGAGGAATGTAGAACAACTACGGTTTTTAACCCGTCAACAGCGTGACTTAGCTTTAGCCGCTTACCTCCGTCAGCTAGTTGGCTCCAGTTAGCTCCGGGTTAGCTCAGTTAGCTCTTAGCTACAGGCAGGTCGGAGTTTGCTAGATGTCAATTATCCACCCCCACGCTTACAGCCCATATCTGATCTCTACCATTTTGCACATTTTTGCATTTACTGGGAGAGACACTGCCAAGATGGCGGTGGTAGGAACTGCCCAATGAGTTTCAGTTCAATGCTTCAGAAACTTACAGGTGATGTAACGGAGCCTCCGTCCATCTTTTATATACAGTCTATGGTTGAGTCACATGCACATATTATGCTTTTTTACTTATTTTTTCATTTGTTGATGGAGAAGGCAATATATATATGTTTCCACTTATTGGTTGTTCTGGGACAGACTTGGGTCAGGACAGACACAAAACCTTTTACTTGTCACACTCTTTTTATTTATCATCTTCATTCCTTCAAAGCAAGCAACATTTTTCCAATAACATGGTCATCTATATGATCCTTCACTTTTCCTTACTGTACAACAGATGTTCTACTGCTGTCTTTTGCACTTGCAAACAGTTCTTGCACAAGCACAGCGATAATTTATGACAGTGGCAAGTCATCTTTGCTGTCTTTTATATACAGGAGACCCAGAAGAAGACCAATCATTGGTGCTGGTTCTTCACATTAGTTTGGTGTATTAGAGACTTTCTACCTTCAAAAATTTATGATTTCCATTTTTTTTTTTACCAATTCTAGTGGTTTTCAATTCTAGTGCAATTTTAAAAAGTCAGTGCAGCAGAAATAATGCATTGAACTCTAGAAAGAAATGCAGCTGCTCCAAAATGAAGATATTTTAGTCTAAATTATGAGAAGACCAATGCCATAACACATTACGCACCTACACTTTATCTGTAGTGGTGTCTTTGTATAACACGGCTAATACAAAGAAAATCACCTGAGCCCTCTACTACAAAGCTAGATTTTCTCTTTTCAAGATAACTCTAGGGTTAACCCTGGGTTTTCCACACTGTGACGCTGGTTCACTTACACTGAACAGCTAACCAGCAGGTTATGTTCTGGTTAAGAGATCAGTGAGTAGCACCACCTCCTGACCTATGAGTTCTCTTGGAAAATGTCCTCCCATTCTGATGACATTGGCGATCAGGTCTTGAGATGGGTTTAGGGGCGTGTATACTCTTGATGAAGAAATAAAACCATATCACTGAGCACTTCTTTGTATTTGCTCTTGTTCCCAAGTCCGTTCAACTCCAATAATGTTGCGTCTGAAATCATGACTTCAAAAACAGCTAATGGTCGCACATTGCATTAGTGCAAAACCATGAATTTATGAAACACACAACTAGCTACGTGTGCCGTCACAGCCAGGAATGATTTTTCCAACGTAAAATACACTCACAAGCAGCGAGGGTGTCTGAACCTAAATTGAGGGAGGGACTGAGGAAGCTCTACCTGAAACCTGAAACCTTTAGACTAGGTATTATTTATAAAGTTCTGTTGATTATCATGAAGTCTACCAAGAAGCAAAGTTGTTTTTTTCTTTACCACTAAATGTAGTTTTCCCTCACTATGTTGGGACAGTTGCTAATGAAGTGACATACCCTTGATAAGGAGAAGTGGTATTAAAAGTGTGACTCTTTAAAAACGCTGTAAACAATCTTCAACCAGAAAAAGACTCAGCTTTCTCTTTTTTTCCAGCATGGCCTTTTCAGCTACATGTGGTAATTAATTCCTTGTGAAAATCTCACATTTTTGTCGGTGTCAAAGGATCCATTAAACAGGGCCACACAAATAGAGTCCACTTATCAACAAAGCTTGCTTATTTCTTGGCTGTAATGTGTACTTTAATGACAAGCAATTATATTCTGCTCCCTGCAAAGGGATTTCACTCTGATAATCCTTGATTCCTTTCAAGTCTGCTTGGTGAAATTCTCATTTTGTTCTCTCTTCAGGCTTTTGCTTAATGCTCTTGTTTAACCTTGAAAACGTATTCTCTATCATATCAGCACATTCCACATCTCCTTATCACTTCAGGATTCTTAGGTACGACTGTTACAATTGTGTTTCTTTATAATTGCTTCAAGGACATCAACCTCTTCTATTAATGTTGGCTTCATTTTCACTGAAACCAGTCCCTGAGGGTTAGTATTATTGAATTGTCTGTTTGAATCTCTGTCTGCTGTAAATGGAAATGCTTTCAGCTTATTCCATCTATCATAAGCCTATAGTCTCCAGCAGTCTACATTTCTTCCCAACGCTCATAAAGAATTGAACAAATCATTTTATCCACAGTGGAGGGTTTTGTTAGCTGGCACAGAAGTGGGCTGCGGTGAAACTGCATTATTAAAAACACATTTAAATACTTAAATTTGATTGCACACAGCATATTGGCTGTTCCTGTGGTAAACAGAGCTGCTTTAGAAGTAACCCTTGTGACACGTCCAGGAGTCAAGTTTAGCCCTGTTTAACTCTTCCCTGTTGTTACATATCCAGAACCGTCAAATAGTAATTCTGCTGTGCTTCTCAAATAGCTTTTGATCTATTAAATATCCAGAATGCTCTTTTGTTTTGGGGGAGAGGTTAAACTTTTCATATTTTCACTTTGCATATTGAAACAAAACAGATTCTGTTGTAAATTAATTTCTTCCACCAGTGCCATTTTTATGACTAGGAAGCCTGAGGCTGCAGCAGAAATAAAGTGAAACTGAGACGATCACATTTTCCCAATTTAGATGTTGTAGATTTTTCCTCATTATTTTTATTATGTTGGTATCAGATATGGTAACTGGAGGGGATTTGTCTCAGCTCTCAGGAAGCTATGAATTGAAGCTTCCATGTGAAATCCAAAAGAGACTTCAAAAAGTGCTTAGAGTCAGTCTTATCAACATTCTTACAACATCAGCCAATGACTGCAGACTTTACATGAATCAAGTGCACAGCTTGGTTATGTAACATGTCTTAATTTTAGGTCAAGCACATCATGCAAAAGCAGCATACTGACAGCTTCATTGTCAACATTGGACTAAGAAAAACTGTTCTATTGTGGATGTTAAAAGATGTGATATTGCTGCTGCTCAATAAACACTTTGCTGGTTTTATGCTGGTTCAAGTGGCGCAGTGAGGCTCCACTTTAGGCACAACAGTCCTTCAAATACAAATGCTTGCGATGAAAAAATGTAATTGTCAAGACCATAGATGAGAAGTATTTATGCTCTGAGGAACAATAATTACCTCTCCCTGAGCCGTCACCTTATCGTGGTGGAGGGGTTTGTGCGTCCCGAAGATCCTAGCAGCTATGTTGTCGGGGGCTTTATGCCCCTGGTAGGGTCACCCATGGCAAACAGGTGTCTAGGGGAGGGACCAGACCAAGCACGGCTCATAGACCCCTATGACGACGACAAACCTGGGCATAAATGTTCCCTTGCCCGGACGCGGGTTACCGGGACCCCCCTCTGGAGCCAGGCCTGGAGGTGGGGTACGAGAGCGAGCGTCTGGTGGCCGGGCCTTCGCCCATGGGGCCCGGTCGGGCTCAGCCCGAAAGGGTTACATGGGCCCCACCTCCCGTGGGCTCACCATCTGCGGGAGGAGCCGTAGGGGTCGGGTGCAATGTGAGCTGGGCGGCAGCAAGGGGCGGGGACCCTGGCGGTCCGACCCCCGGCTGCAGAAGCTGGCTCTAGGGACGTGGAACGTCACCTCTCTGGTGGGGAAGGAGCCTGAGCTTGTGCGCGAGGTTGAGCGGTTCCGACTAGATATAGTTGGACTCACCTCGACGCATGGCTTGGGCTCTGGAACCAGTACCCTCGAGAGGGGCTGGACCTTCTTCCACTCTGGAGTTGCTCATGGTGAGAGGCGCCGAGCAGGTGTGGGCATTCTCATCAGCCCCCAGCTTGGTGCCTGCACGTTGGGGTTTACCCCGGTGGATGAAAGGGTAGTTTCCCTCCGCCTCCGGGTGGGGGGACGGGTCCTGACTGTTGTCTGTGCTTATGCGCCGAACAGCAGTTCAGAGTACCCACCCTTTCTGGGGTCCTTGGAGGGAGTGCTGGAGGGTGCTCCTTCTGGGGACTCCATTATTCTGCTGGGGGACTTCAATGCTCACGTGGGCAATGACAGTGAGACCTGGAGGGGAGTGATTGGGAGGCATGGTCCCCCCCCTCTGAACCCAAATGGTGTTTTGTTATTGGACTTCTGTGCTCGTCATGGATTGTCTATAACGAACACCATGTTCCAGCATAAGAGTGTCCATATGTACACCTGGCATCAGGATTCCCTGGGCCGCAGTTCAATGATCGACTTTGTAGTCGTATCGTCGGACCTGCGGCCACATGCCTTGGACACTCGGGTGAAGAGGGGGGCGGAGCTGTCAACTGATCACCACCTGGTGGTGAGTTGGCTCAGATGGTGGGGGAGGAAGCCGGTCAGAGCTGGCAGGCCCAAACGTGTTGTGAGGGTCTGCTGGGAACGTCTGGCTGAGTCCCCTGTCAGAGCGAGCTTCAACTCCCACCTTCAGCAGAGCTTCGAACATGTCCCGGGTGAGGCGGGGGACATTGAGTCCGAATGGGCTGTGTTCCGTGCCTCTATTGCTGAGGCGGCCAGCCGGAGCTGTGGCTGCAAGGTCGTTGGTGCCTGTCGTGGCGGTAATCCCAGGACTCGTTGGTGGACACCAGCAGTGAGGGATGCTGTCAAGCTGAAGAAGGAGTCCTATCGGGCCTTTTTGGCCTGTGGGACTCTGGAGGCAGCTGATGGGTACCGACGGGCTAAGCGGCATGCGGCTTCGGCCGTTGCCGAGGCAAAAACTCGGGCATGGGAGGAGTTCGGCGAGGCCATGGAGAAAGACTTCCGGACGGCTTCGAGGAGATTCTGGTCCACCATCCGGCGGCTCAGGGGGGGGAAGCAGTGCTCCATCAATACTGTGTACAGTGGAGATGGGGAGCTGCTGACCTCAACTCGGGACGTTGTGGGTCGGTGGAGGGAATACTTCGAAGACCTCCTCAATCCTACCAACACGGCTTCCCATGAGGGAGCAGAGCTGGTGGACTCAGGGGTGGACTCTCCTATCTCTGGGGCTGAAGTCGCTGAGGTGGTCAAAAAGCTCCTTGGCGGCAAGGCCCCGGGGGTGGATGAGATCCGCCCGGAGTTCCTTAAGGCTCTGGATGCTGTGGGGCTGTCCTGGCTGACACGCCTCTGCAGCATCGCGTGGACATCGGGGGCAGTACCGCTGGATTGGCAGACTGGGGTGGTGGTTCCCCTTTTTAAGAAGGGGGACCGGAGGGTGTGTTCCAATTACAGGGGAATCACACTCCTCAGCCTCCCTGGTAAGGTCTATTCAGGGGTCCTGGAGAGGAGGGTCCGCCGGATAGTCGAATCCCGGATTGAGGAGGAGCAGTGTGGTTTTCGTCCTGGTCGCGGAACAGTGGACCAGCTCTATGCCCTCTCTGGGGTCCTGGAGGGGGCATGGGAGTTTGCCCAACCAGTCTACATGTGCTTTGTGGACCTGGAGAAGGCATTCGACCGTGTCCCCCGGGGGCTCCTGTGGGGGGTACTCCGGGAGTATGGGGTACCGGACCCCCTTGTACGGGCTGTCCGGTCCCTGTACGACAGGTGTCAGAGCTTGGTCCGTATTGCCGGTAGTAAGTCGGATTCGTTTCCGGTGAGGGTTGGACTCCGCCAAGGCTGCCCTTTATCACCGATTCTGTTCATAACTTATATGGACAGAATTTCTAGGCGCAGCCGAGGGGTTGAGGGGATCCGACTTGGTGGCCTCAGGATTGGGTCCCTGCTTTTTGCGGATGACGTGGTCCTGTTGGCTTCGTCTGGTCGTGATCTCCAGCTCTCGCTTGAGCGATTCGCGGCCGAGTGTGAAGCGGCTGGGATGAGAATCAGCACCTCAAAATCTGAGACCATGGTCCTCAGCCGGAATAGGGTGGATTGCCCTCTCCGGGTCGGGAGTCAGGTCCTGCCTCAAGTGGAGGAGTTTAAATATCTCGGGGTCTTGTTCACGAGTGAGGGAAGGATGGAGCGTGAGATCGACAGACGGATCGGTGCGGCGTCTGCAGTAATGCGGGCTCTGCGCCGGTCCGTCGTGGTGAAGAAGGAGCTGAGCCAGAAGGCGAAGCTCTCGATTTATCAGTCGATCTACGTTCCTACCCTCACCTATGGTCATGAGCTGTGGGTCGTGACCGAAAGAACGAGATCTCGTATACAGGCGGCTGAAATGAGTTTCCTCCGCAGGGTGGCCGGGCTCTCCCTTAGAGATAGGGTGAGGAGCTCGGTCATCCGGGAGGGGCTCAGAGTAGAGCCGCTGCTCCTTCGCATCGAGAGGAACCAGTTGAGGTGGCTCGGGCATCTGGTCAGGATGCCTCCTGGACGCCTCCCTGGTGAGGTGTTCCAGGCACGTCCCTCGGGGAGGAGACCCCGGGGAAGACCCAGGACACGCTGGAGGGATTACATCTCTCGGCTGGCCTGGGAACGCCTCGGGATCCCCCCCGCAGAGTTGGCAAATGTGGCTGGGGAGAGGGAAGTCTGGGCTTCCCTGCTTAGGCTGCTGCCCCCGCGACCCGACCCCGGATAAGCGGCAGAAGATGGATGGATGGATGGATGGAACAATAATTAAATCATATTTGATCCATATCAGCTGCTGGATTTTATTGCCGTTGATGACGAGTTGTGAGGATGGGATTGTTGCAGCAAAAAGCAACAGAAACAGAACATTTTTATATTGTTTTATATTTGACATGCAAGTAATGTTAGGAGGGTCACAAAATTACTATTAATCCTTTGTAGACTATGATTATTCAAGGTGAAATGTATGTACATAGATGTACTATTTGATTTTTAAAACTATTTTTCATAGACAAATGTTTTAGTTGTTTTTTTTTTTTTTTATTAGGATCACCCTCTTGTGGTCAGAAATGACCAACTTTTTTGTTGGGTGCAGATTTGAAACCTTTAAAGAAAAGCTCTTAATCTTGTACATCAGATGTCATGATAGTCAATTCTAGAGTCTGACAACCCTGTTCAAGCAATTAGTCAACGGTGGCCCAAAATGATACAAGAGGGTGTACACTGGCTCGACCAAACATCTGTGAATGTGTTCGGTGAGCTTGAACAAAGAATCCCTGACAGATGTTGCAGTCTGGTCAGTGATAGAAAACTAATTAAAGTATATTACCCGTTTCATAGCAAATCAATGTCTGTCACTTAGTCACAGGTTATATAGAGGTGAAAATTTCCCAGCTGAATTGTGGTCCAGGATTTATCACTGTACCTCTGTAATCTGTATTTAACAATCCATTTCACACAGTAACCATGATGGCATTAGGATCAAAGAAGGACTGCAAACTCCCTCGCAAGAAGCAAGCTATGACATTGTGAAAAAGGAGGAGGCATTCATCCATGATTTTGTGCAACTTCTGATGTTATCAAGACTTCTCCAGAGACAAATTTTCATCTTACCTTTGAAGTCATTCAAATCGCTAAGTGATTCATATTCAGCTCTAAAATGTATAGTTAAATATTACTCATGGGCATAAAATGTGTGCTACTGGATACAACAGCCCATCAAACGACACTATTAAGGGTTTTATCCCTAATGATAGGTTTGAAAGTTATTCAAAAGAGGTTTTCAGTACTTATGTCAGACTAATGAGTCTAACATGACAACATAACTCACGAAGTTGCAAATGTCTGCTGTAGTTTAAACCAACTAAAGCAGAAAGGACACAGTTATCAGTCAATTAATCAATCAAATTTGATTTTCAAAGCACTTTTCAAAAATGAAAATAGGGATTGGTCTACATCGGAGCCACCATGATAATAAAGGCTGTCAGAACAGCTCAGATCTAAGCGGGCTGAGACCAACTACACAACCCTATGGACACATTTGCTCAGTCCCTCAGCTGGAGGAAATATGCATAACCAACCTAAAGACATAGATAATATTACTTGTACTGCAAACAGGAACAGTTATAGACATACAGTAAAGTAGATGTTTGTTATTCTAGGAAGACTAAGAACACTTCTTTACCTCTTTATGTTTGCATGAAAAAAGTTCGGATAAATATTTTGACAAAGATCTAGTTGTTTGAAACACTTTTGTGTGTGCAAACCCAATTTTTTAGAAAAGGTAGAAGTTTTCAAAATGCAAGAAAAACTTAAACCTGTAAATTATTCATATGAAATCTTATTTGGCAGGTACGAGTACAAAGAAAGAGGATATTCAGCTTCCTCCTTGACCAACTTTAATTTAACAACTAATTTAAAGGAATAAGTAAATGGGATGAGGAAGTCAGAGGAAGCCTCACAAGTTTGTAGAAAATACACATTTTCAAAAGGGAAAAAATAAACCCACAAAAAATAATAACAGCCATTTAAAGAAATTCTGCAATCACAGATTACTTGGTGATAAGTAAGGGTGTCAGAATTGGGTATAAAAGAAATATCCAGCAGAGGACATGACTTTCTAAGCGTGAATAGTTTGTGAATTACTATATCCTGTAAACTGGTTGACAATTACTGATTAGATCAAAAGAAGACATAAAAAAATGCATCAGAAATGCAACATAAATTGTACTACACAAGAAGGAGCTCATGAATCAATAATACGCAGAAATGCTGCTGGGTTAGGTGCCATAATATCAGATTGACAGACAATGAATTTTTGATCTATAGTCAGATATATCCACATTTAAACTTAATTTCAGGGAAAAAATACATCTTGCTTTATGTCCCAAAGCTGAGGAAAATCTTTCAGGATACAATTCAATTCAGTTCAGTTGTGGCCCTGGTGTGTTACCTATATGGATGTGACAGTGTTCATCATGTAGATCTTCTTTAAAAGTGTAAGGATGTAATTTCAGGCACAACAAAGTAAAAGTTCAACACATAAGTTATATTGGAGTAAGCGTGACAGTTGTTACATACTCCCAGGATGTGTATTATGTACTGCAAAGGACATAAAGTCCCTCTTGTTTATGAATATCATCATGTACATGTATACCTGATTGGTCCACCCACAAGCCAGCCTGAATTCTAAAGAAGGCATGTGGAGTTCAGAGACACACACATGCACAAAGAATAAAAAAGTGTAAGAAAGTTCCCACATGCAGATATTTATAACTTGTATTCAAACTGAGTCATATTTGGCTGAATTTGACCCATGAACTCTTTTGAATTCGGTTTCTGTAAAATATGCAGGAAAAACACAGCAGACCTCACATTTAAAGCAGAAACTATTTATCTGGTTTTCATCTTGGCTAATATTAACACCAGTCCTTCCGCCATTGCTATTATGGAATCCAAACATTACATGATGAGATCACCAATGGCCATTATTTTAGGCTTTTTTTCTTTTTATTTATTAATTACAACTACATATAACAGATGTCTTTTGTTGTAAATGAAAGCACCTCAACATAATTATTTATAACAAAACATATTTAGTGAAAGTGAAAATTTGGTTGAAAAGTTGGAAATTGGTATTTAATGACACAAAACCCACGTATTCCAAATCACCTCCAAACGCTGACACATGTAAAGCACAAGAATGGAATCAAATCACATCAGAAATTGTGGAGGTTTATTCCCATTTTTGGGTCAGAATAAAAAAAGCAGCATTTTGTTTAATGTAGGGCAGTATTAACATGAACTCATGGAAGTTTTTCTGATGAAAGGAAATCTGAAGAGTCTTCTCCAACCTAAAGTGTCAATCTGTACAGTAGAGACTCACATCTACTAAGCATGAGTAGCTGTGTGACATTGATCAGGACCCCCACAAGTCACCAAAACAGCTCTAAGCAACTGGATAAGGAACCTCTTAATTGCAGACCAGAGTGTCTGGAGACCAGGTCAGTATTGTGGACCCTTCCCCCACATCCACATAAAGCTTCTCTGGAAAGAAAAAAAAAAAAAAAAGACATTCCGAAGCAGTGGTCAGTGTTAGTGTTGTACTTAACTTGTTAGTACTCTGTGTTCAAAATACGTATGTAGAGTATTTAATACTACAATGGCAAACGCTACATACTTTTTTGAACATCGAGATGAAGTTCTGACACAATGTATGCTAGAAATACCATTTGGATGCGGTGTCTATAGTTTTAAAGGTACAACTCAGACAAAGCTGAAGACAAAGCAGAAGATAGTGCACTCACCTGAAAGGACATAAACATCTTATCAGGAAACTATTAATGTTTAAAATTACTCATAAATCTTCAAAACTCTGCAACTAATTGTCTAAATTCAATTGTAGGTTTGTGGGAACCTACTTGTGCTTAAAACACGTGGGTCTTCTCCTTTTCACTGTATGTGGGTGGGTGAGAATTAAAAGAGCAGCATAAATAATCCCACTGCCAGCTGATAACTGAAAAAGTCTGTCTCACTTCCACAAATTGAGTCCTAAAAGAACGAGAAAAAAAGACTTCCTTTTAGTGCTCTCTCCCCCTGAAGTGACAAGTGACCGATACTGTGTTTACATGAGCTTTACATTTTAATAAGGCTTCTCTGGAGAGGAATGTACCTTCTCCATCAATACGTTTGGCCTTTTCCAGTAATTGTTTCTTTTCCCTTTCCAATAAGGAGACTTCCTACCAAGTCATTACTCCGATTGGTGAGAACTTGAGGAATTGTGTCCATCTTATCAGTTGTTAACTGTGGCAAAAATGAAACGGAACTGCAATATAACATGATAAATCCCTGCCTGCAGCCATACTTCACACAAAGGATCAGTCTTGTGAATTGTGCACTGTGCAACCTGGAGCTGCACTGTTTGCAGTGTCTGGGCTGTGATTATTTATTGGACACTAGTTTTTTGTTTTTTTTTTGTTTTTTTTTTTGTCTTGTCCAGCATTTAAGCAAGCAGACTGATGTTCTGGATGCTGTGTTCTGCTGAGCAAATTTATTTTGCCAAGGGGAACTTTTGTAGATGTAATGATCCCCTTGTATTTCTTGATTCTTATTTTATTTTTCAATTTGTTTTGGATAATAGCTTGTATTACAGAGTTTATGCTGCTGGACCCGACCGGAAAGGACAGGAAAGGGGCAGAAAAAGAACAGAAAAGAGAACATAAAAAAACAAAAAAAAAACAAAAGAAAGAGATCAATGCATACATGTATATGCACATACATACCCACCTACATATATATGTATATACACTCGCACATACATTATATATATACATATATACATACATACATACATATACACATACATACACATGCATACACACACATGTACACATACATGCATACATAAAGATAGATATACATACATACATATACACATACATACACATGCATACACACACATGTACACATACATGCATACATAAAGATAGATATACATACATACATATACACATACATACACACACATATATATATATATATATATATATATATATATATATATATATATATATATATATATATATATACATATATACACATATACATACTCATACATACACATACATATACACATACACATACACACACATACACATACACTCACACATATGCATACATATATACATATCCATACACATACATACATACACATACACATAAGTACACACACATACCCACCCACACACATAAATATATACACCCACACAAGCCAACTCTAGATTCGTGGAGAACAAAACCGTTGACAATCATGAGGACCAGAAACTAGCAAGTTAAGTCAAAAAGACAGAAAGAGAGGTACCTGCTGTTAGTGAATAAACTTGCTGGATGACTCAGTGACTGTGACACATGCAGAACATTCATGCAGAACATTCAGAGTGGAACGTGTTTAGAGAAGAGTGATCATGCCAATGTGACCCCGCCCGCCTACAGCTAGAGGAAGGCCAGGAGAACCCAGAGACCCGGGTAACCGACAGTCACCCCCAGGTACAGATCCCAACCCCCCCACTCCAGAGCCAGCCATGCATCTGCCCAGGAGGTGGCGAAGGAGGTGCCCAACCAGAGTCCCCCGCAGTCAGGGGGAACAGGCCCCAGCAGGCCCAGGCCGGCAAGGGCCGATCCCGCCGGGCACCAGCCACCTAGGGCAGACAGAGCGCAGGCCCCAGGGCCCCAAGAGCCCGTGAGCAGCCCCCCGCCCCCGCAGGCAGAGGGCACAGCCCACACCGACGGAGGACCAGGATCCCCAGACTGCCACCCAGCGGCAGCCAGGTCGCACCCCAGCGCACCAGCCGCGCCCCCGGGTACAGGACACCACCCCCCCACCACCAAACCACACACACATATACATGCATACCCCCCCCCCCCCAACACGCACTCCCCCTCACACATATACATGCATACCCCCCCCCCCCCCCCCCCCCAAACACGCACTCCCCTCTCAACCCCCATCCACACAACCCTCTGCAATCCATGCACATCATCCATCACATATACAACCCCACCCCACCTCTACTCACTCACCCATACCAAGTCACACGAACCCCAATCGCCCCCGCCCCCACACACGCTCACCCCCCCCCCCCCCCCCCCCCCACACACGCTCACACCCCGCCACCCCATCCCTCTACTTCTACCCAACCACACATGCCCCACCAAACACCCCTCCACCACCCATAGCCCCCCTCCAAACTTCACCCTCACTCACACATCCCATTCCGCATATACACCCCCCCTGCACACACACACACACACACACACACACACACACACACACCTCACTCCTCCAACACAGGCACACCCCAATACAACCCACGCGCCAACATACCCCTCCACACACACATCTACTCATCCTCACACATCCCTATCCCCTACCCACCTATATCCCCAACCCTAATCCCCCCCCAGCCATCCCACCATCCATCTGTAACCCCATACACCCACTCCCACACATCCTCACCTCACCCCTCCATCATGTCCCATGTGAGATACCTCAGAGGGGGCAGAGGACAGGATGGCCCCGATCAGGGCCCCCATAATTACCGCCCACCACTCCCAGCGTCCCCCCCACCACCCCACAGATGCAGCCGACCCAGCACCCCCCCAGGGCCGGTGACAACCCTCCTACAGCCAGGCCAGCCCAGACTTAGGCCTAATGGACGGCACTCTTCCCCCACCCGTACCCCCCCCCCCCAGTAAAGCCCCGAGAGCAGGGGCATGAGAAGACCCTATCGTCCCTGCCTCCCCCCCGCTTATGACTGATTGTGAAGTATGTATTAGTTGCAATTAAAACTGAGGGAAGTGCCACGCGGTGTTGGGAGAGGGACCACCTAAGCAGCCCCGCCCACCATACACCGCATGCTCTTCCCCCTGATCATGTGAGTCGTCAGTGTTTTGGTGTTTGGTGTCTAAGTGTAATTAAAACTGGGAGGTGAGCCGAGGCTGGGTGCAGCGATCAAAACCACCTTGATGGCCTTTCTCACCACCCAGCGCCACGTGCACACCTCCCAATACCCTGCCTGTGTGTGATGGGGAGCGGGGAGGAAGAGGGGTTGAGGGATTTAAGTCTGGAGGAAAGCTCACTTTCCTCCAGAAGGTGAGCCGCCCGCAGCACTGGGCATGCCCCCTACTCCCAGGGCCCCCCAAGGACCAGGACAAGCCGGGGACAGCCATCCCCGTAACCAGAGCCTTCGGCGACTCTAACCAGAGAGTCATCACCGACCCAAGAGGGGACCAACTCACCACATGCAGAAGGGGGGCACGAGGACAAAGAGGAGGCGGGGCGGCAGAAGGGGAATCCCAGACCGATTGTCCACCGCCCCCTCACTCACAGAGGACACCCCCACCTGGGGACATGAAGTCCCCCCTTGTCCACACATCGGCACTTCACACTGTCTCAGCACACACCTACAGCCACACACACACACACACTTCCAGACACATTCAGGTCCACCCAGCCACCCGTTCAGCCCACCCTTAAAACCATCCTCCTGACCCCCACGTCACATCCAAATCTCCCCCACTCCCATCCATCATATCTACACTTATCCACCAACCTACCACACACATGCACCACCCACTCCCCCATACATACACCACTGCCCCCCCCCCCCCCCCCCCCCCACACACACACAGACAGCACGCCCCCCCTCCCCCCTCCCCCCCCCCCCCCCACACACACCCGTATACATGCACCACCGCCACTCCCCACATACACGCATCACCCCACTCCCCTACACACACGGCACTACCCCCCCCCACAGACACCACGACACCCCCCCCACACACGCATCATCACACTTCCCCACCCACACACATCCACATACCTATGTACCGCCACCAGTCCTCAACGCACACCCCCTACACACATCCCTCCATACACACTCACATCCCATCCACACTATCAAACACCCCCCACTCAACAAGTCCCAGTGTCGCAACCAGGCACCAGAGCACGTACCTGCCCGCCGCCGCAGCGGCAGGTCCAGGTCAGCCCAGCCCCCCCCCCCCGGCACAAGCCGACCCCCCACCCCCAAGAGACAGGGGACAACCCCGGGCACCGGAGCCCGGGACCCCGCCCAGCCCACCCCACGGCGGCACAGGCGCCCGTTACGGAGTCACGCCCGCCAACCCATCCCCCGCCAGCGACCTCGCCCCGCCGCTGCGCGGCAACTCCAGCCGCTGGCCCATCCAGGTCCACAGTAGGGCTAGAAACCTAGCCACTCCAGCAATGGAGCAGTCAAAACCCCCCCCCCAGGAGCCCACCACAGACCCACAGCCCCCAGAGAACCCCAACCGGCCACCAACCCCGAGCGCAATAAGGTAACATTCTCCCCCCATACTAAGTGATGGAGCTGATCACAGGGGACCAGAGGGAATAAAGTTCAGCTGACTGATCTCTTGAGGAGGCAGACATCATCTCAACACTGATGTGATCTAATAAGAGATTTCTGAACTGCTGGATACACAGACTTTGTTGCTTTTCCAGTTTAGAAGGATAGTTTTCTTTGCGATACATAAACTGGTGAGGA
This sequence comes from Telmatherina bonti, assembly GCF_933228915.1. Classification (NCBI taxonomy): domain Eukaryota; kingdom Metazoa; phylum Chordata; class Actinopteri; order Atheriniformes; family Telmatherinidae; genus Telmatherina; species Telmatherina bonti. Next base: position 15,558,015 of record NC_136622.1, on the reverse strand, counting down.
TTAAGTTTGCAGAATTAAATTCTATGTTAATTTCACCCAAGTAACCCAGTAGGCCCAGTTTGGGGTTTGTAGGGATGTTACATTTGAAGCAATTTGACAGATCTTTACATACCTGAAACCAGAATTCCTGGACAGGTGGGCAAGACCACAAAGCATGGTAGTAGCTGTCAGTCGTGTTGCCAGTGCAGTGTGGACAGTAGTTTGTTTGTTGTTCTCAGAATGCATAAACTTATTTTACAGATATCGGAATTCAAGAAATGGATCTGACAGATTTTTTTCTGCAGTGGTCAGATATTCTTGTTTGTAGTCATTGCAGGAATACCTAAGTATCTCTTTTTTTCTCCTTATTGCTGTCTAAAATTCAGAAAAATTCTGTTAAAAGTGAAGTATCTGTGCTTTAGTCTTATTTTCTTGTGCACAGTCCTGCATTTAAAATAACTTAATAACAATATTATTGTAAAACTTTGAAGTAGAAATGAGACATCACTGCAGGTTTGTAAAAATAAATAAAGAAATTAGTCATTTGTGCTATTTTTGCAAATGATCAACTTGAATTTGCATCCTGACACCAAAACATAACACTGTGTTTTCTGTGTTAAAGACGGTTTGTGACTTAGTAGGCTGGCATGTGGTGCAGCTTCCTCACAGTGGATGCTAAGACATATAACTCTCCTCTTAAAGTGACAGGATCCCCATTACATTTCCTAATGGATGGTTCGAGCTCATGTTGTATCTATTGATTTGCATCATGGAACACAGCTGTATTAACCATTTAAATTAAATTAAACCCTAATCCTTTGCAGAAGAGTAGTAGGACCCAAATACCTTAGTATGTTCTGTCTGAGTCCTGTAACAATGAAGTATTTTTTTCTCTGTCCTGATCTCAATTTTTTTGGTGTGTGAGTGTGTGCATGCGTTTGTGTGTGTGTGTGTGTGTGTGTGTGTGTGTGTGTGTGTGTGTGTGTGTGTGTGTGTGTGTGTGTGCAGGATCGATAGAAACTATTTTTCTTTGATTTACAGTCAATAAATCCTGCAAAGAACAAAAATGCAGATTTAAAGCAGCTTTAAATACTGTACAGTTGAAAAAAGTGAATTTCAGATCAAGTCTAATAAACTTTGCCAAACTTCTTCAAAATATGCAAAAGAAAATATCATCTCAATTCTTTTTTTAGTCCTGACAGTGTCAGATAATCTAAACCTGGATTGGACAAAAGATAAATGACAGCCTTAACTGAGTAATGTCATGATCTGACATCTTTCCATGCATCAGTGATATTCCCTGTTGTTGGGAGGGTGATAAAGTACCACTGTAACACAGCGGTACTTTGATGTCAACACGGAGATCTGTGCACAAATGAATGCCTGCTTTGAATGAGTGAAACGCAACCTCATACTCCCTGAACACTTAACAAGGTCAGGCACTCCTCCATGCAAACAACAAGCTCTCATCAATGAGTGGCTGTTCAGGTCATTCCAAAATAAATTTGTTTTACAACACGGCGACCAACAATGAGTTACTAAATTGTGACTGGAGTTTGGCTTGATCTCTGCTGCATGATAATTAATGAGAAGGAGATTTTTAATATGCAGGTTCACTGAACATCATTTCACCATTAATGGAAACTGGAATGAGAACATGGATGGAAAGCAGGATATGCTAATAGCTTGCTTGGCCAGCTGATTATATTTGACTGGGAATATTCGGAACAGAAAAGAAAATTAACTTTATTGATAGTGGATAATGTCCACAGTGAAATAAGATTGTTTTCCTTATTGATCACAGCAAGTCTAACTAAAGACAACAGACTTTGCCTCAATTTCAAATGAAATTCACAATTTCATTTCATTTATTAATATCAGCATTAGCAACATCAGTTGCTGATCAAGCTGTCCTCATGCTTAAATTTTTCACATTATCTTTTTGCACAGAACTAAACATGACATGATTAAACAATACATCATCATTAAGTCATCATCTTTCAAAATTAGTACATAGCACATGTCAAAAGCAATAGAGTCATATTAAGCCTTTTTATAATTCAAACACTCAACTGATCAGATCACTTTATTTAGAGTCAATATAAGCATATCAGCTGGAATCACTGATCAGACTGATTTTATAGATAATAATAGACTAAATATTTGTCCGTGTAAACAAACTTACTAAGGCGCAGTAGTATTTCTAGTCATACCATAGTAAAATCTCAGAAATTTTAGGTTTCAAACCAGAAACTCACAACTGAAGATTCACCAACAAGCACAGCTTCACTTCTGAGGTTGAATTTTTTTCAATATAGTTGTTCACAAAATCACAGTTCCAGAGGGAGAGGATACATGTGGTATGAGCTACCAAATGCTGTTAGAGGAGAGATGTTCCTACATGCCTTTTGCAAAATTTTTTGAAGCTTCATCTTCTCTAAGAATGATCATAATGCCCCTAACTTGTACTTCTTTTGCACTGCTACATGTTCTCCATTTACACACACTGTACCTTCCATCAAATGCAATATTTACTCCTCTGCCCAGGTGTCTACATAATATAGTAAAATCTATTATCACATTACACATTTAATTTCCTGTTTATCCTTTCAGAGTTTTCTTTGAAGCCACACTATAGTGGTATCAAAGTTTAATAGTAAAGAATGCTGAAACATATTGTTTCAGAAATCTTTTATAAAATTAAATATATACACATATATCTATATCTATATATATATATATCTATATATATATATATATCTATATATCTATATATATATATATATATATATATATATATATATATATATATATATATATATATATATATATATATATATATATATATATGTATATATATATATATATATATATATGTATATATGTATATATATATTGTATTTATAAACATATACAAAAAAGAAAGAGTAAGAAACTATTTGTTTTGCTTTTCAAAACCCTGCAAATCCTATCTGCTGTCTGTATTTCAGTATTGTACTGTGATGACACACCATTTACTGACACATTTTTGGAGCAAAGATGGAAAGCTTAAGCTTTTTACCCAGAAGCTGTCCGGTTGAAGTGAACCAAATATTTCACCTCACATTGGAGGAGAGTAGCAACACACTTTGGCTCCCTGTCTGAATTTGTTTGGGAAAGATTTTGGATTCAAGCCTGTACTTAAAATAACAACATGCATTCTGTACCTACACTCTTTAGTCATTTACAGAGCAAAGAGAAACAGAACTAACATCACATGTCCTACTGATTAAAACATACAAGTGTCATCTACGCTCTGAAATTAACTCTGAATGTTAAATTTCTGATTCTTAACTGTACTACTTGAATACTTGAACAATATAATGCCTTTTCTTTTGTTTTAGAGTTTGTTTTTTTGTCTTTGGTGACTCCAGCTCTGCAACTATTTCAGTTTGCTAAATGACACACAATAAATGCATAATTATAAGATCTGGAAGGTTTAATACAAAGACTTCATTATATGTCTGCCTGTAACAGGACAACAAAGATATTGACAAAACAATAAAAAATAAACACTAGAGTATCAGCTATCAGGCATCAAAGCATTTCAGCAGAGAAAAAAAGAGACTATAGCTTGACTAAAATGTTGTTGTAGAAAGTAAAATTGTACAGAATATAGGGGGAAAAAATCCTCCAAAGTGATGTAGCAGACTGATGACGTCGTACCGAAAATCGTTATTTGAGTTATTGGTGTTAAAGCAGTTCTACAAGCAGTTGAATGTAGAGCTACATAGTTTTCACAAAATGCTGCTGCATTTTCATTCAATTTATTTAATTTATGATAAAGTAATGTGCCATGAATGGTTGTTTATCTGAAGCTGTTTACATTTCTTTAAGACCTCATAATGATCAGATGACTTATTTTATTGTTTCTTGATAATGTTGAACCTTATAGCAAAAAGAAACTACAGTTACATTTTACAATCTAATGACTGGTAGCTTGTAGCTGTTGAGATAACACCTTCTGTTCTCCTATTGATTAATACACTTATTAATATGCCCAGTTTTCTGTGCACGCATAGTCCACTCAGCAGTAAACTGTGAAAACTTTGATGTTCCACCGATGTAAAACCATTATCATGTTATTATCAGTAATAATTCATATCTGTGCTTCTAATTAAGTCATATTTAAACATTAAGTCATATTCAAGTAATCTTTATAGAATGAATGCCAGAGACAGGCCTGGAAATACAACTGCAAACTAATATTGTCATTGTTATTAATACTAACTCAGCCTCAAAGGTTCTGCTTTAGTAAAATGACTGTCTGATTTAAAGAATGATTTACCTTTAACAAGAATGCCTTTGTTTCTGTGCTTCAAATAGAGAAAAACCTGAGACTGACATGAAGCCAAACAGCTTCCTAAGCTAATTAATGTATTTAGTCATAAATAATCATCAAGACACTTTACACAGAGATGTGTTATTATTGATCATAACAGCGCAAAAGAGCATATCTGAGTTTTTGGGGGTTTTTTTCCTTTCAGTTTTAAATGCCATTAATTAGAAAATACAATATTAACTGATGTCATTTCTTGCCAGTGGGGGGGGCTGAAACGACATCGCTGGTACAAAAACCTTTTTGGGCAAAAACTCAATTTGTCTCTGAAAAACACCTTTTAGCCACCAAGGGTTAAGAAAAGTAGGTGTTTGAAACTATGTTTTTGTCAAGTAGTGGCTTTAAAGTCAACAGCGGAGCATTAAAGCTGCAGGCAGTGAGAGTAAACAGTGTAGGTTGGCATCACAGCAGCCCTTCCAGGCCTGCACAGTCAACACAGGAGGGCTAGCACTTAAGCAAAAAGCCATTAATCTGTTCTGCACACCCTCTGGATTATTTATCGCTGTTGTACATGACACCCATCCACTGGAATCTCAATGTCCTCTTGGCGGCTTGGTAAATCAAAGTGACTGTTTCAGTGAAGGATGTATGTAAAACCATTAGGGCAAATTGCAGGAACCAGGAGGGCCTGCTGTTTCCCCATATTGTACTGAATGCCATGGGTACTCTCTTTTGCAAGGGGAGTTCATGTTGAGCTCACTTCAACAACTTCTTAATATTGGAGCGAGAGCTTTCAGACTATGTTTGAGTAAGGGCTCCTTATTAGTGCATGTCCACGTGCGTTGTCTCTCCTTGACATTTCAATGCAAACATTATGTGTGATGATTTCTGAGGCATTGTGCATGCTTACCCATGTTGTTTTCCATTGGTCAAAGACTTTGGTAAATACACAAATTTAAGTAGAAGTTAAGTTAATGTTTCAGTGCAGTAAAAGTCAAATATAGTAGATGGATCTGTTGGAATATTTTATGGACTTACATCAGCACCAGAACGTAAGGAAAGTAGGAGTCTGGTGAAGCTGAAGTTTTCCTGCTGTCATTGATGCAGACTGACTTTTCTATTGTTTTATGTAGAGCCTGTATGATGATGATGATGATGATTGTATAATGATTATTACTATTTATTCATTTACTTTAAAGTTATTTTTTATTATTATTATCAATATTGTAAATGAAACACTATATTTATGTGGCATGACCTGTATTTTTTGTGTGTGTCCCAAAACGTCAAAGAAATTATTTAATACAAAAAAGAATGGAAAAAAAAACAAGAGCTGAACATGTACAAGTGCACAACAAGAGTACTTACATTACTGCTGGAACGAACTGATTTATAAGTGAACTAGTGACTGCTAGGGGGCCACACTAAGTGACTGCTAAGGACCTCTACTTATGCTTTAGATTTCCCACAAGAGATCTTATTGGAGAGTTGATTTTTCTTCTTCCCATTTTAATATAATGTATATACATTAGTATATTAAATCTTTGCTCTTAAGAGAAAAGAAAAAGGATTAAAGTGGATTCTGGAAACAACAATAGGCTAATTTGTCTTTTTTTTTTTTATTTAGAAAATGTCAGCAAATACATAAACATTGTTAAAGAAAAGCTGAAGCTTTTCTTGTAGCTTACATCACGATTTGCTCTCTCTTGGCCTTGTAGCTGAGTGGTGCACCTCTTGACCCATCTTCGTCTTGCATGCTCACCAGCACCGGCTCGGATGGTGTTCTGGGATTAAATAATAATGCAAATAATAATGGATTACAATCCTCTGTTGATAACAGAATTTATAACCTATGTTCAGCGTGAGCGTTTACGTATACTGCAGCTACACAATCACAGATGTTAAGCCCAAGCCACTCCATCTGTATCCTCTTATTACCAGCTCAGACAAGATGTATTTAATCTGAGGGTATTTTCACACCTAAAAGTGCCTTGTCAAAGCATATTTTTTTAATATTTTTATAGAAATGTATTCTTTTGGTCATTTTAGGTTTGGGTTTGTTCGTCATCACCAATGTGATTAATGTCACTCTTAGGTTGAATATGTTTTGAAGGCAGGTGTGCGTCTACATCAGCTCACTGATTCAGTTGAATAAAAGAAAAGCTTTTTAGGAATGAATGTTTTTCTGATTGCGCAAACCAATGCACGGTCACACTGATCTGCTGTGTTAATGAAAATATGTAGCAAATATACAAACCACCATGCACAACCTTTCATAAAACATCCTGCGAATAGATAATGAGAATATGTTGACCATCAGGTGTGTAGTGTTAGGAGTTACTGGCAAAAACAAATTGTACACATACCTTATGGGTCAGTGCTCAGCTTTAATGCTTTGTTTTTTCTTCCCTCCTTTCAATGCACGTCTGTAGCATCGAAAGAGTGTCTCCATTTGCTGCAGACAACATTATTTGAGCTAACCACAGCCCCTTATTTCACTCGGGGACTTGTCTTGAACCATGGCATTTAGCTTGCAAACATCGGCGTCTAATGGGATGCAGTGTCTATCAAAGGTCACTGCTCAAAAAAGCTGCCATTATCTTAAAATAAGAAGTAACCCCCACATAGTGCGTGTAAAACCAAGATGTTAAGCTTTTATTCTTACTTTATCAACACTGTACAAATTGATAAAATTTACTGTGAAGTTTTCAGACATCAGGGATAAAACATACCAGTCCATGTTGGCTCCACCACAATGTAAACTCAATGATAAGATAAGTTTGTATACATACAATGTAAATTTTTTACCAAAATCTGTTTGTGTGCCTTGTGATTGATGAACAAAACACAAGTATGATCAATTTATATGAAATGAAGGAGAAACTGTGTTCAAGAGCACTTCAAGTGATTAAGTATTGTCATCATGATGAGCTGGAAAAGGGTCAAACAGCTTGTCCAGTTTATTTCAGTGAAGAAAACAATGTGAAATCTTGCATAAACAATGACAAAGAACACTAAAATCAATTCAGGACAATCGGGATTTCTCTGAAATTTCCCATTCACACACTCATTTGACACTGGGAACATGAATGGCGTTCTCACTGGTGGGAATACCAAAGTGCTGGCTGGGGAGATGCAACAAAGGTACAAAGCCAAATTATGACAACTGACATTTTTTTTTTTTTTTTTTTTTTTAACAACTGACATTTTTCCACAGCAGCAGAATTGACACATTTACATCTAACAATGTCTTCATTTGCTTCAGTTTTACTTTTTTTTATTTGAATCGTGCAAATGTTGGTCTGCACTACTGTAAGATACTGAAAATGGCATAAGGATACCTTGCAGTAGCTATAATTGCATGTCAAGAATAATAAAGGCACAAGGCTTTTGAACAGTTTTTGTCTAAGTTTTTTAATTTATATTTTTTTACCATTTGCTTTAATAATGCTGCACATGTCAGTGAATTTTAACAGTAGAAAGAGTAAAAATCTGAGATGATAAACTTTTAGGCAAAGTTCACACATCTTGAAAGTTTATCTTCACACTATATAAAAAACAAAAGAGAAAAAAACAGATTTAAAGTCTTTTAGTGTTTAAGTTCTGTTTTGTGCCCCTAGTACTATACCTGATACATCTGCACCCCTGAATAATGTCTTAGGAATGACACACGAGGCTTCCCACCAGTCTATAATGATCGGGTTTGTTTTTTACCTTAGTTTAGTAAAAGTCAGATTTAAAAACACATAGCTGTCAAGGTTAGTTCAACTAAAATCAGAGTGGGATGTGACAAACTCCTGCATCTTGATGTTTGATCACATCCAAACTAGCCTAAGTGCTCAGATCTATCTCGACAGATTTTACCATTGTATCTGACCCACAAGTAACTGAAGAAGCTGTACGTAGATGAGGAAAACACCTCTTGATATGGTGTTTTAATAACATGGTGGCATCATAAAGCCTGAAGCAGGACTCAAAATTGTATTAATTTCCCACCAGCTAAGATGACTGAAGTAATAGGTCAACTGGAAATGCCCAATACCAGCAAGGTGAAAGGGAGCCTTCTGCCTTGTATAATAAAAAATGGCCATACATCAGTGAATAAATCAATTCTCTTCCAGTGACTGTATAAAATGGGGAAAAGTCTAATTAAAGGCCTCGTCACGCTGTAACTGCAGTTTAACCTTACATGTACCTGGATATGTAATGAGTGATGACAGTATCCACAATCCCCATTTGTTAATATTTTACTTGACAGCTGGTTCAGCTCCACCCTGGTTTTCAGACTTTGTGCTTTTCAGACTTTGTGCTTTTCTAAAAGTAACCATCTGCCAGCTTTATAACCTGATTTTTAACAGTCAGATATTAAATTCTCACCTGTGAAAAAGGAGAATTCCATTTCCTAAAATTTATCACCTACAGTACTGTGTTTTGTTCCATACAAGCATGAGAGGAACTGCTTGTCGCGCAGGTTTAGAGTACCCGACTTCAGTGGCCTTTCTTAATATTTGAAATCCTAATTAATGAACATGACCCAAGGTTGATGCAGAATGGAAATCAGTTTTTAGATGCCAGAGGCTTCTGTTGACTGTAACAAACTCCGCAGATACTCAAAATATGACAATTTACATATGAACACCAGTACTTTTATTGTCCATCTTTATTCTGTCCCCAGACTCTTTCATCTCCATTTTTACATGTTAGCACAAGCTGAGTCTTTGATCTGATAGAGATTCACTTTGGTGTCTTTCTGGCTCTGGTTTTCATCCTCTCTGTATGTGTTGAGCAATACAAACTTTGCCCTGACAGACTGCAGCTCTGTCCTATAAATGACCTGTCCTCTGGGAATGCCGTCTTCATTTCACGGTGGTAAATCTACCCAATAAATGCCCACTGCATGTTGTTGTATAAAAGCAGACAGTTATCTGGCAAAACATCTGCAACATTGTTCATTTTGTTTGTAATATTCTGGTCATTCATCTACCAATGGAAACAGATCGGCTGAAAAGTTCCAGTCAGAACACAATGTGCTTTTTTTCAATCATGTCTCCAAGTGTCTGGCCCTAATTTCTTACTTTATTCTTAGTTGTGGCTAATTCTGTCTAAACAGCAGAAGTAGGTTAATGACTAAGTTGTCAATAATTTACCCCAAAGTTTCTTTTTGCAGTGAATTATATCAAATGTACTTGAGCTGTACTTTTTCACAGAATGGTCTGATTTAATTTTCACTTCCCATTTGGGTCTCTAATACTATTACCAGCAGTTTTGTTTAGACTAAAGTAAAATAAAATGAGCAAAGATGAAAAAGTGGAACTGGACTTCCAACTCGTTTCCTGCTTGGTTGTGCTCTTAATGCCGTATGATGTGAAATGAATTGAGACAACAAAGAGACATTAGCAAGGGCAGAGGTTTTTGTGTCAGTAATTTCTGTGTTGTCTATTTGTTGTGTTCTTGTTTCCTTTTTCTTTTCATAGCTACCTGTCACATCCACTTAGACTGAAGGGAGGTGGGGTGTTTTTTGAACCAAAGTGCCCTTCAGTCTGCTCAGGCAAGCGTTCCCTGGGAATAAAACTAAAAACCACAGGCTTCCACTCCATGAAACAATTCTTTCTGCCATCCTCAGAGATCTGCCACTACAATCTATTGAATTTCAAAACAGAATGGCAGGGAGGCAAAAGCTGATGCAACATGTTTATTCTAGGAAATGAAATCTAGATTGTGGGATGGTCTTTGGGCCATTTAGTCACTCCCCTGTGTGTCTGTCTAAGGGCTGGTCTGCACATTTAGTCTCACTTCACAGGGGTTCAAACCCAGAAAGGCTGCTGACAGCTGATGTGAAGGAGACAAGGTGCCTTTTGGGCATTTTGAGGCTTTAGGACTTGAGTTGCTGACCAAGTGCACAAAGAGAAATTTCACAGAATCAACATTAGGATTTATCATGCAAATCAACAAAGCTAACTTAATAGTAAATTCACTGAAATTCACCGCTCATACTTAGCTCTATACCAAGGAAGGCTTCATATGATTTCATATTGTATCAAAGCGATGGCGTGCAACACAAGGTTGTTTCTGCAACACACTATACCATTCTCATACATCTCAGATCAGCAGAAGTAAGAATGGAGCGCAAAGCTCTTTGATGAACACACTGTGCACCAGTAAGCTGCAGAAGCCAAATCTGAACAGTGGAGATGATGGGTAAATCCACACCGTGGTTCTATTCAGCACTGCAGTGTGTCTCTGACTACCTAATGAGGCCTTATTAATTCAGATCAGGGTGAATGATTACCTCATCATTCTCCGTTCTCCAGAGAGCTTCCTCTCCCTCTGTACTCTGCCCTGTGAATTTATGGCAGCATGATCCAGAGGCCTTCTCTCACCCTCAAACTTTCACTTACTGCATTTGACGCCACGACAAAGCTTTCATATGGAGTAGTCACATATGTTCCTGTGGGACATGGCAAATGCTTGGGAATGTTTTAAAGTCTGCACACAAGACTGGTATCTTGCTGTATCTATTCTCTTTTGGAAAGGCTGCACTCCCACTAGCAATGGATCTCTAACAGTAAACACCGAACACCCTCCCCATCTCTGTGCAGAGACTAGTTGCCTAGCAATGAAGTCTCTGATTTTGTGGTCTGTGAGGCTTACATACGCAAGAAAGAGAGAGAGAAAAAAAAAAAAGGAGAAAAATCCATCAGGATTAGACTTAGTACTGTAACAGCCAGGCCTTTATAATGTTTTTGCATGGTTATGTGGACTATTTCAGGCTGCTGGCTTTGTGGATATTGTCAACAAAAAACAGCACAGCAAGCAATGCTGCATGACCAAAGGCTTAATCTTCAGTGAGTGACACATTACTCGTTGATCCTTCTCCATACTGCCCTCCACATCTTTCAACGGAGTTGATGAAATATTAAAAGTTAATCTCAGAGGTCAAGACTGAGCTTGTTGTTAATCATATTTGCAGTGATCGAATTCAAAAAGCTTCAGTGTGAGGCAAAGAGAGGCGTTGTCTCTGTCATTTCTCCACCAAGAATTCATTTCACACATTATCTCACAGGATGTTAAGATTCTCATGGCACTGGTTAACGCAGCATCCTCATTTGTGATTAATTAATTTTGGGGTTGTTGTTAATGTGGTCAAACTACTTAGGAAGGAAATAAAGCCACTAAAAAAAAGGTCCTTTCAACAAATAGAGGCCATACACTTTAAATATTTTCTCCGACGTTATACAATCATGATGATGCCTGAACAAAACCAAATTTATTTATTGTAACAAATAAACGTAACAATTAAAATTGCCATTATTCACAGAACAATTTTGAATAAGAACACCAGTGCAGCCTTACTGGTTTTGGGGGCTCTAGTGGCTTTTGTTTGTCAGTAGCTTGAGAGGAAAGAGGGTCAGAGTGAATGGAGAACAAGATGCAATGAAGAGTCCCAGGCCTGGACTTAAACCCAGGCCAGCTGCTGCCTCTCTAGATGGTAGGGCTGTTCAACCAGTAGAGCTACCCACTGTCCCAATGCTGAGGCTTAAAACCACAGATGATTTTTTTCTGAGGTAAGAAAGAACTTAAACTGGACTGATATTTAAAACAAGTGAGACTACCTTCCAGTCTGGTATCACGCTAGTCTTTGAAAAAGCATTACTGAATCTTTGCAAACTTTTGGTCTTGCAACCTATCTGTACTTTGACTCTTGTCAGGTCTTTGTCATGTGCTTTTTTTCTCTTTTTATCTGATAATGTCAGCTAATGTCTTTCATTTGCTTTATGAATCAGCTGCAGTGTACATTCAGAACAGGCAACATGTTGGTATCCATTTGCCAGTGTGTGACCCACAGCGATACGCACAGCGTTAATATGACACAAGATCCTAGCAGAAAACATTGTGAAATGTGGTTTCTCAGCTTTGGGATGGGCAGCTTTGGGCAAAAATCATCTGACTTTTACATCATCCTGTAACAAACCTCGACCAACCAACTGAAAAGCAGGAGAAGTTAGATGGAAGGATGGATAAATGGATAGATAGGGAGATGGACGGATTACTCTTGTACATTTTAGTTACTATTTTTACTCTACACCTGTTGAAACTGGTTTTTCCAGTGTTCAGCTACATTGTACACATTATTAACCCAGCCTCCACTGGCAGTGACTGCTCATCTCTGTATACTTATGATGTTCTCTTACACTTTAACTGCTTTGGTTTCTTCTGTGAGCTTTTTTTTTTTTTTTTAACCTGAGCCTGTTTTATGCTCTGAGCTTAAATACACAGTATTTGCTGGCATCACAGAGTTTTGACTTTCTGAACTGCCCTTTTAGTTTCTGATCTTTTGCTTGCTACTTTTTTGTAACTGTGTCTCAGTCCATGAGGTAAGCTTACCTGCTTGACCTCAGATTGTTAAATAAATGTTACCTTTTGGATTTTACTGGTCTGTATCCTCCATACTTTCAACTTGTACGACAATCTGAACAAAGAACAACAGACGAAACATTCTGTATGGAGAAGAACTAAAAATGCTAAAAAAAAACAAAAAAACAAAAAAAAAAACACAACAGTAAATGTTTTTGTTTTGTAAACCGGGCCATAAATACATCAATCTGGAGCTTTAAATAGCTATGTTTGTCTAAAAAAATAAAAATGAATTACTGTCTTTATGAAAGACAAAAACCTTGTGAGATTTGATGCCTTGCATTCAGTTTTAATTTTATTTTGTTTGTTTGCATGTTCCTAACTAAATCTAATGAAGTACAAGCGACAGTATACTGAAAATTAAATAAACTTTGGTAAATGTTTCTTCTGAGGTTCAGCCTCAGGTCTGTATGACAGATTAATACCAAAGCTGCATTTGTTGACTTAATGTCATGATACACTGAATCTGTCCTGGCAGTTCTCACACATTTCTGACACATCTGTTCATGTTGGCCACTGATAAATCAAATCAAATCAAACTTTATTTCTTGAGCACTTTTCATGCCTCAGGCAACACAAAGTGCTTTACAGGATAAAATCAAGTCATAAGGATTCAAACAAACAGTGGATAAAAAGGCATTTAAAAATAATAGACACAAGCTCTTTCCACACACTCACACGCACACACAAGGACATAGAGCAAAGAACCCACCCACATTCCCCGAAAACATCATTCCCTGAATACTGTCTCTTTAACTGAATTCTGGTTAATAAAACAACTAAAAACATTAAGTAAGTGATAAAAATTCTGACTTGGTGCTGATGTGAAGAAACAATACCTCGGGATCCATCCACACCAGGAGCCAGTCCCCCGCATGCTCATAGGGGCCGCTGCCATAGCAACCGCACAACTCCCAGGCAGCAACGGGGAAACAGCCCCCAGACCAAACAGGCAGGGCCCCCAGCGTGCTGGATCCCCATAAGGAAAACACTGGAGTTAAAACCAGAAGATAAATAACCTTAAGAAGCAGTAAGAAATAAGAGCAACAATAAAAGAAAATATACATATATACATAGAAGGACTTCACAATAATGTATTAAAAAAAAAAAAGAAATCTAATAAAACAATTTAAAAATAAATAAATTAATAAATGAAGTAAATTAAGATAAGTAAAAAAAAGGAAAATAAAATTCAGCTAAATGCTAAGCTAAAAAGGTGTGTCTTGAGCCTCTTCTTAAAAACATCAACAGTCTCCGCGGCCCTGAGGTTCTCTGGCAGGCTGTTCCACAGTCGAGGACCATAACAATGGAAAGAGGTCTCACCGTATGTCTTAGTTCTGACTTTAGGAACCACTAAAAGGCCAGTACCAGAGGACCTCAGGGTCCGCGAAGGCTCATAATTAAAAAGAAGGTCGGATAAATAAGAAGGCCCAAGACCATTAAGGCATTTATAAACAAGTAAAAGAATCTTAAAATCAATCCTGAAGCGCACAGGAAGCCAATGCAGCGATTTTAAAACTGGTGTAACGTGTTCCCGCCCTCTGGTCCTCGTCAGAACTCGTGCCGCTGAATTCTGTAGTAATTGTAGGCTGGAAAGAGACTTTTTAGGAAGACCAGAGAGCAGGGCGTTACAGTAATCTAATCTACTGGAAATAAAAGCATGCATCAGCACCTCTGTGCTGGCAAGAGAGAGAAATGGGTGGACTCTGGCAATATTTTTTAGATGATAAAAACCTGTTTTTGTTACATTTTTTATGTGTGGAATAAAATCCAGCTCAGAGTCAAGAAGAACACCCAAATTTCTCACACACTGGGAGGGATTAAAATGTTGCAATTTTGATAAAAGGATCTCTTTCTTGCCTTCAGGACTGATAATTAAAACTTCAGTTTTGTCCCGGTTGAGCTGTAAAAAGTTTGCTGCCATCCATGACTTTATATCTGAAATACAATTTAAAAGAACATTTAGTGGCTCTAAATAAAATCATATATTATCTTTTGTCTCACTAATACATTTTACTGTTTTAATTATTACATAAGAGATAAGTGTAAGGACATTAAATTAGACCTGCTGTGCTTTCAGAACTATTGGTTGTTCGATGATATTTGTGCTACTGTTAAATTAAAATCATTGAACAAGACTATTTTTGGATCTCTTTAAGGAGTGACACAAAACCTCAAGAGAATGAGTCACAATAGCCTTGAGTGGTTATTCTTCAGGAGCTCAGTTTAAGAAGTTTAGGAAGAAAACATGAAAGGTGTTCCTGATATGTAAAGAGACTTTAGAAATTCCCATTCCTCTGGATGAGGATTGAGTAATCCACTAAGGAGCTCAGCATCACCCAAGAAGTACAATGAAGTTCTTTGGCAACCCAACAAATTTAAAAAACAAAAAGGAAGAAGTGTTGAGATGATCCAGCCAACGGTGAGGACAGTAAGTTGGTTCAGCTGCTGGAAAAAGAGAACAGCTGTGATGTATATGAAAATGCACCCCCCCCCCCCCCCCCCCCAGCTGCATCGTTCACTTGCCAAAGCCCCTTAGCAAGAAAACCTCTGGGAGAAATGTTCCTCATCACACAGCTCCTGAAAAAGCCGAGAGATGGCACAACCCCTTTTAACATGAACCATATAGTGTCAGAAGGATAAGTCTCGTATGTCGTGTGTGTGTGTTTTGTAATTCAGTGTTTTCTCTATTCTCCTAGATCAGGCCCAGTGACAAACTGGCAGCATGTCAGCTTCAGCTGGGCTGGATTCTGGCTTTGGAGGTGTAAGAACTTTAAAAAAGGATGATAGCTCTCACTTTTCTGGACTTTCAGTTTAAGGAGGAATTGTAAAATGTTACCATGACCAAAAACTTGCACAATCAAGCATTTTCCAAAGAGGGATTTTATTACTACTAAGAAATATAGCTATGTTTACTTTGCAGCTAAAAGACAAACACACATTTCTTTAGAGAGAAGATATTGTGCCTTCTTTTCTCCTCCTTATGGTCTGTTTTTCTTGGCACTCTATTTGGCAACAGTCTTTTTGGATGATCTTCCTGCACAAAAGTTTTTAGACTCACTTTTGTTCCATTTTGCCCCACATAAAACTACTCAGAGTGTCACAATTATTTAGTCATTAAATATATACATGTGGGCATTTGCACCTAATTGATTTATTCTGCGGGTTTACCACCTACAGGTCTTGAATTAAAGCCAGGCCTGGGACCTAGTTCTTCATCATGCCCTCCCTCCTTCTATACACATTTTCTGTTGTTCATAAATAATCATGCTAGCGTCACATCGGAGATTTTGCTTGTGACACCTTAACATTGCAGGAAAAAGATGCTTTCTGTGCCTGAGAGAAGCCAACAGTTGTCTCTGGACATTATGTTTCATGATGCTGCAGATGCAAATGCAGAAATTAGAGGGCAAGCAGATGGTTTAAATAAAAAACGTGTTAATGCAAACTGGAGCCACTATCAAAGCAGGAAAATTACACAAACAAGCAAGAATGATAATGTATTTCACAAGGCCTTTCGACCAAGAATGAAACTAATCCCCCTAAAACACTTTGACCTGTTCAGCGCGGACCCACCTCTCTCCCAATGATCACTAGGCTCTACCTTTGTCTAACACAAAACTGAACTAAGCAGGTTAAAAAACTGGTGTTTGTCATTTATTAAAATACAGACGGCTGAATCCAAGATGAAGAAAAAGGAGGCACACAGATCTAAGACATGTCGACCTCTACTGCTGAGGGACACAAGTCTGACTGTATGCCGACCCACACCGAGCTGGGGTCTCAGACACACTGGGACAGAATGGTAAAAGGTCTTAAAATTATATACCAGACAAATTTTTCCTGTAGAAAACTCATATCAAGAGTTTTTGTCTTAACTGATCATCCAACACTATACTGCATTCTCAGTCAGAATAATATTATGTCATGTAGTGTTTAAACGTGTGTGCGCTTCGTAGCCGCACTCATAAGAGTTTGTTTTTTTTGTTTTTTTTTCCCCAAGTCCATTTTGACTTCATACAGTTTATAATAATGTATTACAGCTCGTAAAATAAATGTTTCTGTAGTTATTTCGTAGTCTGTCACTTTCTCACAATAGGAGTTTGTGTAGGGTATAAACATGCTCACACCGGGTGGGCAGTACACACACAAGCATTTTCCTGTACATCCCGACTTAACACTATTCAGTTGTTTGGTTTGGCAATTCTCTTGCAACTTGTCAAAATTAAAATTTGAAATATCTAATTGTATTTTTGACTAGTCACAATGAAACTATAGATATATTCAATGACATTTTTTGTAGCTATAATATAACTAGTCAAAATGAAATTATTGGTAACAGTGTTGTTAAATCAACTTTAGCTATTAAATGTTAAAATGGTTTGCCATACATCTAACTGCCTTTTCTCTCTCATGCTTTAATTCATGACATGTTCTGATGTCCATATTCCTCAATGTAATTAACTAGCAATTCTAAATTTATGTACAAACATGCAAAACTTGCTAAAAGCAAATTTAACACATGCTGTTTCTATGTAATAAGAAAATGTGTGCATATGCGTGGCTTTAAACAAACTTAATACAGACATCATTTTTTAAATGTATTTTTACATATATGAACATGACCAAAATTTTGCAGTTTGGAATAGTAAAAATGAAAAACAGTGGTAGATAATAAGTCTATGGAAAGGTTGTG